>NC_059117.1:57274456-57580702 GCF_020740685.1 Jaculus jaculus
ATGTCATTTGTGGATCAAAACTCATAAGAATTCAGAACAAAGGCCGTGTCCACACAAAGTGGTGAGCTAAGCCATTCATTTGGAAAACTCATGCTTTCAAAAACATCATGGCTTGAGTCATTGGATTCCCCCCGCCCCAACTCTTCATTTAGGTCTCTAGATATCAAACAGCTAAAAGTTATAGAAACAAAAATGATAACCTCCTTTTAAAATGGGAATTATGGGACTGTTAAGAGTTTACTTTCTCTGGCATATCAATACATAGTCATGGTCCATTCTATATCAGTATTTTTATTTATTTATTTATTTTAAAATATATATACATATATATGTATGTGTGTTTGTGTGTATATATGTGTGTGTGTGTGTGTGTGTGTGTGTGTGTGTGTATATCTATATGTGTGTACATAGCTATATCAGGTATTTTTTTAAAAAAATCTTTTTCCTACTCGTGCATGGTGGCGCACGCCTTTAATCCCAGCACTCGGGAGGCAGAGGTAGGAGGGTTGCCATGAGTTCGAGGCCAACCTGAGACTACATAGTGAATTCCAGGTCAGCCTGAGCTACAGTGAGAACCTACCTTGAAAAACCAAAGGGGAAAAAAAAGTTTTTTTCCTGTATGTGATATTTAGTAAGATTATTAAGGTATAGATAATAGCTATTTAAGCAAATGCATTCTGATTATGGACAAGAATTTTTTTAAAAATCAAGTAAATGTCAAGCATAGAGTTTAGATTGATTTTAAAAAATTCTAATTTATTTGGGACAGAGAGATTGTGTGTGTATGTGTGAATATGGGCGTGTCAGGCATTTTGCCACTGCAAGCAAATTCCAAACATATGTGTCACTTTGTGTGCCTGGTTTTACTTGGGTACTGGGGAATTGAACCCAGACCAGCAGGCTTTTCAAGAAATTGCCTTTTAACCACTGAGCCATATCCCCCAGCCCAAGGTTGATTTTACTGTTTGATCTTTAGTGGCATAAGAAAATAGCTGGCACATGCCTTTAATACCAGCTCTTAGGAGGCAGAGGTAGGAGGATCACCACAAGTTCAAGACCAACCTGGAACTACAGTGTACCAAGTCAACTTGGGATAGAGTGAGACACTACCTAGAAAAAAAAAAAAGAAAGAGAGAGAGAGAGAAAGAAAAAAGAAAGGAAAATGGACCAAGGACAAGGAGTCTTCATGTAAAAGTTGGAAATACTTTGGGTGTGGTTCTGTTAGGACTAATTTCATTCAGAACACATAGTAGTGTTGGTTTGTGACTTTAAAAGAACTCCTGGAGCTGAGTATCATATTCTCAAACTACCCTTCTGATTATTGTACTTCTAATCTGCTGGAAAAACAGACAAGCCAACTCATTTTATGTGTATATAAAACAGGAACAGCCATGGCCTGAGGGCCTCTCCAAGGGAGACTGAACTTTATAAAAAAAAAAAAAAAAGTACTGTGGTTTTGAGAATTATTTGGGCTTCTAATGTTGTGTGTGTGTGAATCTGAGATTTTAGTTGCTGGAACTTGACGTCTAAATAAGAGCCTGTTACTCTGATATGTAAATAGAATGTGTGGGTCGAAATGCTTGTCATTATGGAAGTTGAAAGGACAATTTATGACTTACGGAGTCAGGCAAGCTCAATACAGAGCTAATATTGACGAGCTGAATCAAGCTGAAGATAGATGGGCTTCTTGCAGATGAGAAGAATTAATGACAAGGGAAAAGAAAAATTTACTTCACTGTCAGGGAAAATGTTTTCCAAATGTCAGCAAGGATGTTACGTTCCCCCTTCCTCTCTGCTCCAGCCCGGGGACAGGGCTCAGCTGCCTGTGACCCCAGCATCCTGGACACACCGGGACCTTGATCCACAGTAGTGGTAGCTCTGTTTAGCCCATGCATAACCCTGTGACACTTTGTATGTCCTTTTTGGATGCTTTATTTTGATCTTCCTGGGACCCAGTACAAGCTTGACGTGTAGTGAATGTTTTGGTTAAGTGTGGTAGTTAGAATGAATGTCCCTCAGAGGCTTAGGTATTTAAAAAAAAAATTTAGGGGTGGAGAGATGGCTTAGTGGTTAAGAAACTTGCCTGTGAAGCCTAAAGACCCATGTTTGACTCCCCACAGCCCACATAAGCCAGACACACGAGGGGACGCATGTGCAAGGTCACATATATACACAGGTGGTGCATGCGTCTGGAATTCGATTTCAATGGCTGGAGGCTCTGGCGTGCCATTTCTCTCTCTCTCTCTTGTCCTTGCTGTCTCTCATTTTAAAAAAATAATAATAAAGGCCAGTCTCTTGGGCTTGCCTCAAAAAATATTTTTTATATATTTATCTGCAAGCAGACAGAGGCAGAGAGAGAGAAAGACACTCCTGCCACTGCAAATGAACTCCAGATGTATGTGCCGCTTTGCATCTAGTATTGCATGGGAACAGGAGGGGTTGAACTTGGGCCTTTTTGGGCTTTGCAAACAAGCACCTTAACTTTTGGTTAAACATCCTGCTTAAGTCTCTAGCAGTCTGCTGGAGGGGGCATGTCCCTGGGGTAGATCTGATTCTAGCCCAAAGGTGTGGAGACAGCGAGTGTGAGCGCTGGACCCGCTTGTTTGTGGTACTGCCTCCTGGTGTGGGTGTTTTGCTTGTCTGTCTGGATGTGTGGAAGCGGCTTTTTCTGCCATGGATGAAACTTCCCCTGGATCCGTAAGCTTGAAATGAATCCCGTCCTCCCATAAACCATCTGATTCATCCCAACAACATGGAACTGACTGTAATAGTAAGTTTCTGTTTGCTTTGTGCTGCAGTGATGAAATACCTGAAGCCAGGCAGTTTATAAAAGAGAGAGATTTACTTCTCACAATTCTGGAGGTTGGAAGGCCTGGTGTCTGCTGATGACCTGTTCTGCACGTCCAAGTTGGTGTTCTGACTATGTCTCCAGTGGGAAGAAATCCTGCATTCTCACATGACAGAAAGAGGAGTTGGCAAGACACCCCAACTCCCATCAGGCCCACTTTTTTTTTTTTTAATTTGAGAGCAACAGACAGAGAGAGAAAGAGGCACAGAGAGAGAGAGAATGGGCGTGCCAGGGCCTCCAGCCACTGCAAATGAACTCCAGACGTGTGCGCCCCCTTGTGCATCTGGCTAACGTGGGTCCTGGGGAATCGAGCCTTGAACTGGGGTCCTTAAGCTTCACAGGCAAGCGCTTAACCACTAAGCCATCTCTCCAGCCCAGGCCCATTTTTAATGACATTAATCCATCATCCAGGCTAAGCCCTTACTACCTAACTCACTACCTCACTACCACTTCTGAAAAGGTGATGCGTCCTGATGGTTACATTGACAAGTTTCTAGTTCGTGAATTTTGGGGTCCACATTCCAACTATTGCATTGTCTCTTAATTACCTTAATGGTAACAAGCCTTTTTCTGTGTGTAAGAATTAGTTGTGGGCTGGAGAGATGGTTTAGCGGTTAAGCACTTGCCTGTGAAGCCTAAGGACCTTGGTTCAAGGCTCCATTCCCCAGGACCCACGTAAGCCAGATGCACAAGGTGGTACATGCATCTGGAGTTTGTTTGCAGTGGCTTGAGGCCCTGATATGCCCATTCTCTCTCTATCTATCTTTCTCTATCTGTTGCTTTCAAATAAATAAAAATGAACAACAACAACAACAAAAGAATTAGTTGTATGCTTGTATTCGTTACTTTCTGGTTGCTATGACAAAATACCTGACAAAACCATTTTAGGAGATGCTGGGGCATTGTGGTTCATGTCTTTAATCCCAGCACTTGGGAGGTCGAGGTAGGAGGACCACCGTGAGTTCAAGGCCAGCCAGAGACTACATAGTGAATTCCAGGTCAGCTTGGGTTAGAGTGAGACCCTACCTTGAAAAACCAAAAAAAAAAAAAAAAAAACCACAACCCCCCCCCACAAAAACAGCCCAGCAACAACAACAAAACCCCATACATCTTAGGGGGGGATGGCCTGCAATGGGCTGTGCAAAGTCTTATAGCTTGGGTTCAATTCAACCTGGGTACCCATATAAAGCCAGATGCACAAAATGGTACACGCATCTGGAGTTCGTTTGTAGTAGTTGGAGGCCCTGGCACACCCATCCTCTGTCTCTGTCTTGCTTGCTCGCTCTGCTTGCAAATAAATACATAAAATATTTTAGCCAGGCGTGGTGGAGAATGTCTTGAATCGCAGTACTCGGGAGGCTAAGGTAGGAGGATGACCATGAGTTCAAGTCCAACCTTCAACTACATAGTGACTTCCATGTCACCCTGGGCTAGAGTGAGACCTTACTTCAAAAAAAAAAAAAAAAACCACACACAAAAATTAAAAACTCATAGGGCAGGAAGGTCTATTTGGTTCACAGTTTGGGAGTATGACCTATCATGTAGATGGGGAAGTCATTGCACTCAAAGTGAGGCTGGAGAGAGAAAGAGTGAGAAATACTGGTTTTCAGCCCCCTTTCTCCTTTGTTCAGCCAAGGAGCCCATTGGTGGCTGACACCCACATTCAGGGCGGGTCTTCCCCCTTCAGTCATTCTCTCTGCAAACACCAGCATAGACAGACCCAGCGGTACGTTTCCTTGGTGATTCTAAATCCAGCCAGGTGGTCAGTAAGATTAACCATCACTAGGTCATGACTGCCATCTTAATTTGTTTAAATGTGCTATATATGTTGTCTACATATGGATGAGGTCACCTGATAGTCCCTCTTCAGAAAGTATTTTTTGTCTGAAGTGACCTATGACCTTATTTAAAGTTGACTGAACTAAATAAGAGGAGTTTTATTTGCACACGTGTGGTTTTTGTGCACTCTTGTGTGTATGTGTGTGCACGCACACATGGAGGCCAGAGGAAAACATCCAGGCATTTTCTTCTGTCACTCGCCCATTGTTTCTTTGAGACAGGCTCTCTCTGAACTGGGAGCTGAAATTGTTAATATTTTATTTATTTGAGAGAGAGAGGACAAAGAGAATGGGTATATCAGGGCCTCTAGCCATTACAAACAAACACCAGATACATGCGCCCCCATGTGCATCTGGCTTATGTGGGTCCTGGGGGATTGAACCTGGGTCCTTAGGCTTCGTAGGCAAGTACCTTATCCATGAAGTCAGCTTCCCAGGAGCTGAAATTTTTATCACCCCAGCAGTTCTCCGATTCTCCAGTCTCCTTTCCTACAGGCCTGAGGTTATAGGCGTGTGTGGCCACACCTAGCTGTTTACGTGGTGCTGGGGACCAAACTGAGGCAATTTCGGGACCTTTCGGGCCCTCATGCTTTCAAGGCATGCGCTCTTACCATTAAGCCATCTCTCTCTAGCCCAGTAAGTGGCTTTCTGGGTACAATTACAGTACTTCTATCTCTGAAGTTTGAGCATAAAACTATATGGAGACTTGAAGGACACTTTATATATAAAAGAGTGTGATGATAACTGCCTTTTATTGGGAGCTTACCATGTCATATGCATCCGTTGTATCCTCTTAAAGGCTTATTATATAAAGCCTGCCAGATAAAACACCGTGTATTATTCTCTCTCCAAATACTCAGGGAAAGAAAGACACAGAGAGACTAGGTACCCCAACCAAGGCCACCTAGCCCAGTCTTGGACCCAGGAAGTCTAGAACCAGAGCCTGTGCTCTGAACTATTTGGCTAAACGACCTCTTGGGAGAGGCCTGCAGCG
Organism: Jaculus jaculus; assembly: GCF_020740685.1. Lineage (NCBI taxonomy): Eukaryota > Metazoa > Chordata > Mammalia > Rodentia > Dipodidae > Jaculus > Jaculus jaculus. The sequence continues at coordinate 57,280,137 of NC_059117.1, forward strand.
CTTATGGAAGGGAATACCTCTGCCCAGATCAGCCTTTGAGTGTTGAAAACATCACAGAGCTCCGCAGGCACAGCAAGTCATTTGTTCTTACTGAGGCTATAAAAAAAGAGTGGTGAGCTGTAAAAGATGAAAGAGTCAGTTTTCCCTGTCAGCTGCCGGATCTGTTCACATCTACTTGTCGAAACTCTCATAGAGCTGGCATTTGTCATTTATAAAATCTTTCCTTCAACACATAATGCACATAAGTGTTGTCTGTTGTTATGACAGAAATGGTTCTTGGGGACAGGCATGGTGGTTTATGCTTGCAATCCCAGCATAGTGAAAGCTGAGGCAGAAGGAATTGTAGGTTCGAGACCAGCCTGGGCTACATGCTGAGACCTTATCTCAACAAACAAACAAACAGTGAAAACCAAGAGCCCTTGGAAGAGCTGATACTTCTCTCCTGCTTAGTCCTCTCTATGGTCACCAAGCTGACCTGAAGGTCAGCAATTCTGGGTGTGATGTGGGGACTATCTGGATGCCAAAGTTCTACTTTTTTTTTTTTTTTTTTTTTTGGTTTTTCGAGGTAGGGTCTCACTCTAGCCCAGGCTGACCTGGAATTCACTCTGTATTCTTAGGGTGGCCTCGAACTCATGGCAATCCTCCTACCTCTGCCTCCCGAGTGCTGGGATTAAAGGCGTGCACCACCACACCTGGCTCTTTTTTAAATATATATACTTTTTTTCATTTTATTTTCAGAGAGAGAGAATGTGAGAGAGGAGTTTGCAGGGCTTCTTGAAGACACATGTGCCACTTTGTGCACTGGCTTTACATTGGTACTGGGGAATCAAACCCAGACCATGAGGCTTTGTGCAGAAGTGCCTTTAACCACTGGGCCATATTTCCAGCTTCTATTCACCTTGTTAACTCTTACTCCAGAGTTTTTCAGAAATGTGATCACATTGTCACTGCTTGTATGTTCTTGTTTGAAAGTCTGAATTTAATTTTTTATATAAATACCAACAGTTCTAACCCACTTAAACTTTTAGGGAGCTGTCAAACATTTTTAAAAATAGTGAAAAGTATTAAGACCCCTTTCCTAAGAGTGTGTTCTAAAAATACCTGACTCTACAATCCTCTTTTGCTATATAGAGGTTGGAAGAGATGAAATCTATCTTACAAAGATGCATCATTCTCCTTTTTGAGTGTCTTACGGGGTGTTGCTCACAAAGCCCTAAACAACGTAGTTTCTAAAAGGAAAGATGTTCTATCCATCTGCCTTAGTTCCCCGGAAGAGTGAGTCTTCTTGCTGACTTAGCCAGCATTGGTTTGAAAAGAGTAGCTCTGTCTGTTGTATTTCTGCGGTAGTTTGAATGGATGTCCCCCAGTAGAGTCATGAGTTTTATTAAAGCTTATAACTTGATGTCACTGTGGGTGGCTCCAAGGATCTGGCCCTAAGGTGTGTTGGGGGGGGGGGTCGGATGTGGAATTCCAGCCTAAGGTCTGCAGAGGGCTTGCGCTGTGCCTGGGGTTCCTAGAGGGTGCTTGCTGGTGGTGGTTTTTCTCTCTATGTGGATTTGGTAAAGGGGGCCAGCTTCTTCTGCCATTTTGGAAGTTGCCCTGAATCTGTAAGCTTCAAATAAATCCCCTCCTCCTCCCATAAACTATGTCTGGTTTGGAGGTTCATCCCAGCAACGTGAAGCTGACCAGGACCACTTCTTAGTGAAGCAGGCTTCGTGTGAGTGCCAGGGTCCATTTTTTCTGTGTGATCAGAATTAAGTAAGGGTCCTCCTGCTGGTATGAACAGTACCCACTGTTCACCATCTTAAGAATTAGCCACGCATAGTTGAAGTGCCTCTAATCAGCCCATTTTACATTACTGTGTTAAGTTTCTTTCACGCTCTGTGGAGAATTTGATTTTCATTTACTGACCATGATCACAGTACAGTAAGTGGATTCCCAGGAAATTTCTTGAAGAGGAGTAGTAATGCAGAGATAGGAGACGGGGAGTGTGTGTGAGAGAGAGAGAGAGAGAGAGGAGGGGGCAGGGAGACGGGGAAATGCTGAGCTAATTGATTAGTTTAGAATCTTCTAATTTCCATGAGGAACGGAGGAGCCCAATTTGTATTTCTTCTTGGCATCGCATCCTCGCAAATTGTCTGATGTTTCATTATCATCTTGACGGAACAGCTGATGTATAATTCTGTTGAATAGGATATCTGCTTTTTTTTGCCATGTGCATTTATTACTTCATGATGAGATTATTTTGACTCTGTTAGTTGATTATTTGAGAGCTTGCGGAGTTGGGATAACAGTAGCCCTTCTGTGAGTCCTGAATATTTAGTGCCAGTATGCTTTGCCCACAGTGGACGCTCCTCCCCAATGCTTTCATTCTGGGTTTTCAGGACTAAAAGTACCTGGCGCTCATGTCCTCCCCAAAGAGAACTTCTGGGCAGAATGTATCCTTGATCATCATTTTCCTAAACCCTACCCATTGCCCGCTTCATTGTTTCCTGTCTGTCAACAATGGTTCTTTGCCTAGTCTCAGTGTTAATTTGCACCCACGTCACCCTGAGGTCTTTGTTACTCTGGCCCCAGCCTGTGTGTGGAGTCACTTCCCAGTGGATCTGACAACTCCAGGCTCTCCCAGCGTGAGGATTTTCACACGCGTTGGCAAAGTAGAGGGGAACAGACTGGGTTCACTTGCCACATAAGGTCCCTTGGTGTCTTCCTTCCCACCCCAAAATAACATCATTTCTCCAAGCGAGAGTTAAAGGAAAACACCACAGGGCAAACTGTACTCACAAGCACACACCACTGAACAACAGGCGGCTGTTGCCCCAGCTGTTGGCTGATATGACAGCATCCAACTCCTGTGAGCAAGGAGGTGTTGATGGCCTGAAAGTCCCCATCGAGGACTCCCAGGCAGGCCTAGGCTGCAGCGGGACCTCTGGCTGTGACCCGATTCGATCTGTGCTGATTAGCCTGGCTTGTCTTGCTCAGGAGGACTTGGCTCTTCATTAGTGATAATGCGAGGTAGCGGAGACTCATGAGTTTTACTCTCTAGTCCTTCCCCAGCAACTGGCTCTGTGTTTGCTCTTAAACAATTAAAAAATATTTTATTTCTTTAATTTGAAAGCAGATAGACAGATAGATCATAAGAGAATGGGCATGCCAGGGCCTCTGGCCACTGTAAATGAAGTGCAGATGCATAAGCCACTTTGTGCATCTGGTTTAGGTGGGTGCTGGGGAATTGAACCCGGTTACTAGGCTTTTCAGGCAAGTGCCTCAACCGCTGAGCCATCTCTCCAGCACTCCTCTCTTATGCCTGGAATGGTAGAGCACACCTTTAATCCCAGCACTGGGGAGGCAGAACCAAGAGGAGCGCTGTGAGTGAATTCTGGGTCAGCCTGGACTAGAGAAACCCTACCTCGAAACTCCCCAGCCCTGGAAAAGAAAATATGGTTGGAGAGATGGCTTAGTGGCTTAGGCACTTGCTTACAAGGCCTGAGGGCCCAGGTTGGATTCCTGAGGACCCACGAAAAGCCAGATGCACAGAGTGGTGCATGTGTCTGGAGTTTGTCTGTAGCGACAGGAGGCCCTGGCACTCACTCACTGTCTCTCTCTCCTTGCAAATGAATAAATACAATTGTTTATTTGCGAGGGGGAGGAGAGATAGAAAATGTAGGTGCGCCAGGCCCTCTTGGCACTGCAAATGAATTCTAGGTGCATATGCCACTTTGTGGAAGCAAGTACCTTTAACAACCTTTAACAATGGCTGAGCCATTTCTCAAGTGGTGATTCAAGTGCGCAAGGTCACACATGCACATAAGGTGGTGCACACATCTGTAGTTCTATTACAGTGGCTGGAGGCCCTGTTGTGCCAATTCTGTCTCTCGCATAAATAAAAAGGCCAGTCCACTGGCTTGTCTTTAAAAAAAAGAGAGAGAGAGAGAACCAAGTGGCCAAAACCAAGTCTGCCTTCCCAGGAGGGACTCACTAGAAACCCATGATTTCAATGCTTGTGACTGTTAAGTGGTACCTTCAATAGGAGGGAGGCCTTGGTGGACTGTTGGAGGAAGATACTTTCAGAAAGACATGAGGAGGAATGAGTAAAGATTAACTAAGTAGATCAGAAACAAGGAGAGGAGCCAGAAGTTGAGATCTTATTTATAGTCATACTTTGGTGTACACAGTAGATTTCAAATACTACAAAGAGACCAAGTCCATATATAAGATGGGTAGTATTTACATATCCTCTTTAAATGATCTTTATTTAAAAAAATAAATTTTTTTTTGTTTTTTTTTTTCCAAGGTAGGGTCTCACTCTAGCCCAGGCTGACCTAGAATTCCTTATGTAGTCTCAGGCGGACCTTGAACTCACAGTGATTCTCCTACCTCTGCTTCCCAAGTGCTGGGATTAAAAGGCATGTGCCTAGAAGACTTAATGCATAGTATATACTATATCAATAGTGTCAGGAGATTGGCAGACTCAAGTAGGAAAAGACAAGTTTATAAAAACAAAGGTAAGGGGAGCAGTAGGCGGCCTGTTTTGAAGTGGTGATGGTGGGCTGCGGATGGTTTTGATTTGGGAGCTATCCTCATTTTGATTTTGGTTCCCATCATGCAATCCCTGCTATGCAAATGAGGACAATTCTGATTGGCTGATGTTTGACTCTAGGTGAGCATTGGGTTTACAAGGAGACAGCTCTGTGGTACCTGGTAGTGGTGAATTGGTTGGCAGAGCTCAGTTTCATTGGCTTGGCTAGAAAGAAACCTATGTTTGCTTTCATGGTGTTCTTAGGAATTCCTCCTGGGTCAGCTTGAATTGTGGAAAAGTCCCTGACATTCCCTTTTTGGGTTCACAGTTATGACCTTCACTCTACAAATAGTTTTTGTCCTACATTGTTGACAGGATGATTACAAGAAAAAAAAAGCATGCACATGTTCAGTACAAATGCAAGGTGATTTGAAAAAAAGGTATTTATTTATCTGTGAGGGTTCAGAGACAAAGTGTGTGAGAGTGAGTATGAACACACCAGGACCTCCTGCTATTGCAGATGAATTGCAGATACAGGCACCACTTTGCGCCTCTGGCTTTATGTGGGTCCTGGGGAAGTGAATCCAGGTTGGAAGACTTTGCAAGCAAGTGTCTTTAACTGCTGAACCATCTCTCCACGCCAAATGCAAGTTTTTTTAAATTATTTTTGTTATCATTTATTTATTTGTAAGCAGCGAAAGAGAGAGGGAGGGAGTGAGAAAACAAATGAGAATGGGCGTGCGAGGGCCTCTAGCCACTGCAAATGAACCCCAGATGCATGCCCCACTTTGTGCATCTGCTTTATGTGGGTACTAGGGAATCAAACTGGGGTCATTAGGCATTCTAGGCAAGTGCCTTAACTGCTAAATCATCTCTTCAGCTCCCAAATGCAAGTTTAAAAAAATATGTTTTTTCTCTCTGGGGTTGGTTTACTCTGTGAACACGGAACCTACAGGTAGAGAGGGTTGGAGGGTCACCTGTATATCTGCATTGAGTCCCCCATTTCTGCCCTCAGGCCAGGCATTATTAATTGATTTGAGTTTTTTCCCCATGAGCTCATCCTTGGCCTAACGGTTTTCTTCAGAACACGGCTCCACTGCATTAGCTGTGATCCCCAACTTGCAGGGAGAACACTGAGCCCATGGCCTTGACTGTCAATGCAGCCTAAGGCCTGCTGATGACCTTGTCCACAGCTTGCTGTTTCTTCCTGGGGTCAGAGCCATTTGTGGGACCCAGCCCCCCCCCTTTGCAGATGGGCTTGCCACCTTCCTCCCCACCACCCTGCCCTGAGTACTGACGATGTCTATGTCTGAGTTTTGCTCCCAGAACAGAGGTCAGGACTCTTCATCTGCCTCTTCACCCCTGAGGATTCTGAGTTCTGAGGCACCGTAGTATATAAAAAAGGTTGCTGCAGAGACAGGTCTGTGGCTTAGAGTGAAGGAAAGGCCCGCGTGCAAAGTGGAGATGTTGGTCAGCCCTAGCCTGGTTTCAGACAGGAAGACCAGCGTGTGGATGTGAGCGTCCACCCGGCTTGCTGATCACTTGTGAGGTTCACAAGGGCTATGAGTCTCAAGGACAGTAATGATTTTAGTGGCTGCTACATGGGAAACAGTAAGATGTACAGCCCAGTTCCAGTGCTCTCTAGACATTCTCTCCTTGAACCCTCCCAGCACCTAATGAAATAGGAGTTACATTTTTAGAGTTCTATTTTCTGTGTAGACTCAACTGATGGTAACAACCGGCTTTCTGGCATATAAGTTTCTGGATCTCTGTTTTGTATTTACATCATTGGATCTGCATTGGGTGTGCAAGATGATGACAGTCTGGGCTCCGTTATTGCAAAATGATATTACTGCTCATGCCTTCGGTGTGTGGGAATTTTGGATGTCTGGAAGCTCTAGGGAACTGGTAAGGGAGGCCAGGCGGAGAGAGAGCTGTGTGAAGCTGCAACATTTACTAGGTGCATTTACTAAGCATGAACGGGGAAAGTCCTGGAATGTCACATGAGGCAGCTGGAAACTCTTATTGGAAGTATTTCCAGGGTTGCCACCAAACGGGCCAAGGGGCCACTGTCAGTTGGCATTGCCACTGTGAACAATCTCAGTTGTTGTGCTTGCTGCTTCTGCTGCTCCCGACAGCTATGGAAGAGCTGCCACGTGGGACCTTGGTTCCCTCGTGGGAGCAGAATTAGGAAAGATATGCTGGGATGTTCTGGATTTGCTAGCAGAGGGATCGGGAAAGGGGTAGAGGGCCTGCATACTCCTGGTGGCTAAGTGGTTTTAGAAGCTGGTGTTTCATGTCTCTAAGAGGTTCTTTAAAAAAAATGGGGCTGGAGAGCTGGCTTAGTGGTTAAGCACTTGCCTGTGAAGCCTAAGGACCCCCAGTTTGAGGCTCGATTCCCCAGGACCCACGTAAGCCAGATGCACAAAGTGGCACATGCATCTGGAGTTCGTTTGCAGTGGCTGGAGGCCCTGGCGCTCCCATTGTCTCTCTCTCTCTCTCTGTGTCACTCTCAAATAAATAAATAAAAATGACCGAAAATATTTTAAAAACTGTTTATTTTCAAAAAGTGAGAGAACGGGCATGCCAGGGCCTCTTGCCACTATATACAAACTCCAGACACATGCATCACTTTGTGCATCTGGCCTTATGTGGGTACTGGGAAATCAAACCCAGACTGGCAGGCTTTGCAAGCAAGTGCCTTAAACTACTGAGCCATGTCCCTAGTCCCTCACTAGTGGTTCTTGAAAAATATGCATTTAAGGGGTTCAGAGTACAAAACCCGAAGTGTGAAGGCTATTGGGAAGGTTTATGTTTTCTCTCCACTATGGCACGAGATATCTAGTAAAAAGCAAGAACTGAATATGCTAGGAGGAACGTTTCTCACTCCATTCCACCCCCTCCCCCGCCATCAAGAGCATTTTGGCAGCTCTCTCCCATTCCTTGGTGTTTTGGGTTTATTTTGGGAAAAAGAAATGACCTTCCTCAAAGCTGAATTTAAATGATACTTAAATTGGCAGTTGTTTAAAAACAAAAGTTTCCACAAAAGACCTGTGCAACAGAAATAGAAAGCAAGCCATAGATGTTATTTCTAATTTTCTAGAAGCCTTATTAACAAAGGAAGTCTTATTAACAAGGCCAGACATAGAGGTGCTTGCCTGTAATCTCAGCACTCCAGAGGCAGAGGCAGGAGAATCAGTAGTTCAAGGCCAGCTTGAGCTACCTAGTGAGTTTGTGACCAGCTTGGGCTAATGAGACCCTCTCAGAGAAAGAGAAATTAATTTTCACTTTATGTTTTATTTAACCCAGTACTTTAAAAGTTATCATCATTTGGGTGATTGGGAGTGGGGATGTCTGTGTATTTGTGGCGGCGGGTGTTGTTGCTGCTTTATCAGAGAAGGGAACAACTGCCTTGCACGAGTTCTTATCCCTGTGAGGTAGATAACTTTCGAATTCCACATTGACTAGTTGCTGTCCCCTTGAAGTATGTAATGAAACTATGAATTTCATTCTATTGTCTCAAAATAATGTTAAATATTTCAGCTAAGCTTAAGAGGTAAATATCACCCAATGAACTGATACCATATAAACTCTAACAATAAAATTATCTTTTGAAGTGTTTAACTAAAAAAAAAAAAAAAAGTTATCATCATGGACTGGAGAGATGGCTTAGCAGTTGAGGTGCTTGCCTATGAAGCCTAAGGACCAAGGTTTGATTCCCCAGTACCCACGTAAGCCCACATGCACAAGGTCACACATGCATCAGGAGTTTGTTAGGGTCCTTGGTATGCCTGTTATTTCTTTCTCTTCTCTGATTTTCTCTACCTGCCTCTCTGCCTCTCTCTCAAATAAATAAATAGATAAGAATGTTATCATCAGGCTGGGCACATGCCTTTAATCCTAGCACTTGGGAGGCTGAGGCAGAAGGATCACCATGAATTTAAGGCCACCCTGAGACTACAGAGTGAATTTCAGGTCAGCCTGGGCTAGGTCAAGACCCTACCTCAAAACACCAAAAATAAATAAATAAATAGTTTTCATCTTAATGTACCATCAGCATATACCATTAGAGATTTTGTATTCATGGGGGGTGAACACTCAGCTTAGAAATTCTATGTGTATTTTATGCTTCCTGGTGACCACTGGGACATAAGGTGGGGAAGGAAAGAAAGAAATTGGGAGGCAAGAAGAAAGGGAGGGAGTGAGGACAATGATGGAGAAAAATCTCAGCATCCTTAGTAGGTACACATATGCCTTTCAGAGTCACCAACAGTCCCCAAAGCAGACCCTCAGTGGTTGGTTTCCAGAAGCCACTTAAAGCAAGCTAGCAAACTCCTTCTTTTGCCTGCTAACAATCTCTCTTCCCTTCCTGGGCAAACTGTCAATGGGTTGCATTTGGGCTACAAATAGAGATGATTTTCACTAAGTCCATTTTGTTTTAATATTTTATTTATTTGGTTTTTTGGGGTAGGATCTCGCTGTAACCCAGGCTGACCTGGAATTCACTACGTAGTCTCAGGGTGGCCTCGAACTCATGGCGATCCTCCTATCTCCGGAGTGGAGTGCTGGGATTAAAGGCGTGCGCCACCAAGCCCCACCTTGTTTTAATATTCTAAAGAACATCTTTCTGGCCACTTTATCTCACCTCAGTGTTCAGTCTATCTCAGTTTCTCAAATTCCTTTTTTTTTCCAGTGGAATATATGAAAAGGTAATAGGGACATAGATGTGCACTAAACTATTCACGAGACCCAAAATGCCTCATAAAAGCAACCTCTCAAGACATCTGAGACGCCGCCTCTTAAACAGGCAAAAACTAAACCAGAGCACGCCGATGACAAGTTTGCATATGCAAATTTGTTTGGCAGAGCCGGAGCCACTCAGCTTGTTGGGGGGGATTTGCTTTTTCATGCACCGATTTGGGAGTTTGCACACGAGCATGGTAATTGTTCATGCAAAGCTGAAAATGCGGGTTGTAGGAACCCTCTTCAGAGTGTGAGAAGTGTCTGGTCCTGTTTGCACTTGGCTGAGTTTAGTCGAACCTTTTGTGGCATCTTACATAGAAGAATGTTACAGCCGGGCGTGGTGGCGCACGCCTTTAATCCCAGGTAGGAGGATCGCCATGAGTTTGAGGCCACCCTGAGACTATGTAGTGAATTCCAGGTCAGCCTGGACTAGAGTGAGACCTTGCCTTGAAAAACAAACAAACAAAAAACAAAACAACAACAACAAAAAAAGAATGTTATTTATTAAAATGCACTTACAGCATGTGGGACTTTCTGAGTCTAGTGGGTGGTTTGTGTGACTGTGTCACTGGGTCTAAGTCATGACTCCGCTACAGTGAGGAAAAAGACTCCCCCTGTGGGAATTTGCTGGGGTGCTCAGAGCATGACTACCTGAGAGCAAACAGATAGGTTTCACTTGTAGCTAATCCCACAGAGAGGACTTAATTCTGTGCTATGCTTCTTCACACTAGCATTACACATGGTGAGTTATGGCTTCTTTTTTAAAATTTTATTTATAAATTTTATTTTGTTTGTTTACTTGTTTATTTATTTGATTGAGAGAGAGAGAGAGAGAGAAAGAGAAATGGGCACCCCAGGGCCTCTAATCACTGCAAATGAACTCCTGATGCATGTGCCACCTTGTGCATCTGGCTTAAATGGGTACTAGAGAATCAAATCTGGGTCCTTGGGCTTTGCAGGCAAATGACTTAACCACTAAGCCATCTGTCCAGCCCCAGTTTTAATTATTTAACTGTTTCTGTTACATGTTATTAATATTTCTTGCATTCAGACATTTCTGAAAATTCTTAAGGACTTTTCTTGACACACCGATGGGGAATTGTTCCGACATTGAATTCCTGATCCTCCTACCCTTGAGCCCCATACTTCTTGGGAAAGCCCTTGTTTTCCATTTTCTGCTGCGTGGAGTGCAGTTCCCACACAGTTCTTGGGTGCAGCCTTGGTCTCTGTTCTGTCCTTTCTTTGGCCATCCCCGCAGAGCAGAAGTTTTGCATTCTTTCTTTGCTTTTTTTGTGAGGCCAACCTTTGATTTCTCTGGTGACATTGAATTATCCAAACTCTCAGCAGCTTGTTCATTCTGACTCAGCCTTTTGTTGTTGTTGCTTCCGCCTCCTGGAGGTAGAGAACGGAAAGATGGAGATGTGGAGGAATGGTGTTGGTTGTACTTTTGCCCCATGGGAGCTGAGTAGGGATGGAGAAGTTTCTGGGCGTAGATGATGGTGATTGTTGCGTAACAGCATGAAGGTACTCAGAAGCTACTGAAACAGTGCTAAAAGAGTAAATTTTATGAGATATATATATATATATATATATATATATATATATATATATATGTATGTATATATGTATATATATATATATATATTTTTTTTTTTTTTTGAGGTAGGGTCTCACTTTAGCCTAGGCTGACCTGGAATTCCCTATGTAGTCTCAGGGTGGCTTCGAACTCACAGCGATCTTCCTACATCAGCCTCCCAAGTGCTTGGACTAAAGCCATGCACCACAATGCCCGACCTAAAGTATGTATACTTGACTGACTATAGATCATAAAAGGTCTCCAAGTTTCTCCCAAGTTGACTTGCTGACAGAGTTCCAGAACCCTGGCACCTCAGAGTTCCCCTGTCCCCCAGAGTGAGCATAGGCATTGGACTTTGTTAAATGAGAGAAGTGCAGATGCAACCATGCGTGACGTGGGCTTGTCCGTGGAGAATTGCCTCTGTAATGACGGCTATTGAAGGGTCTCCTCCAGGCACTCTGGGCTGGCTAGCTCGCAGGTGAACCGGCAGGCATGGCTCTTTGTCTAGCAGAATTTTACTTAGTGGGGAAAGACGGGAAAAGAAGTCAGTGAATAATTTGTATAATTAAAAGTTGTGACAGATGCTGTGAAGTAAGTGACTGGTAAATAATGACAGAGCAACACTCTCCAGTGGAAATAAATGCATGTCAGGACTCATGTATAAGCTTATATTTTTTAGTAGCCACACTTAAAAATGGTAATAAAAAAAAAAGGGTGGCTGGAGAGATGGCTTAGCAGTTAAGGCACTTGCCTGCAAAGCCAAAGGACCCAGGTTCGATTCCCCAGGACCCACAGAAGCCAGATACACAAGGTGGTGCATTCATCTGGAGTTCATTTGCACTGACTAGAAGCCCTGACACACCCATTCTTTCTCTCTCCCTCCCCCCTTCCCTCTCACAAATAAAATAAAATAAAAGGCAAGAAAAAACCAAACAACATTTCATTTGACTCCTGCATACCTCATTTTGTCATTTATCAAAATTTTTACTTAGGAGTTTGGTCTTTTCTCTCATGTCTTTTTACAGTTGGTATATATTTTTCATCTTAGCAGACTAAGTTTATATTAGAGTTCAGAAGTTATTTGGGGACTTGTGGCTACTGTTTTGGACAGTATAAAGAAGAGAATTGTGTATGTATACGAGAGAGAGGAAGAGAGAATGAATAGGGAAGTTAATGGAGGACTTATATTTAGCTGGTTTGGCTAAGTAAAGCATCATTCTCCCTCAAATTATTTTTTATTTGCAAGGAGAGAGAGAGAGAGAGAGCAAGGGGGAGAGTGAGAGAATGAGTATGCCAGGGCCACTAGCTACTACAAACTCCAGATGCATGCACCACTTTGTGCATCTGGGTTTATGTGGGTACTGGGGAACAAAGTTGGGTCCTTAGGCTTTTCAGGCAAGTGCCTTAACTGCTAAGCTATCGCTCCAGCCCCTTATCTACAGTTTCTAAGCAAATGACATTTGGAGGATGTGCCTGTTCATATGGTCATCTGCTGGCTATTGAAAACTCAGTATTTTTTTTTTGTATGAGTTCTATCTCAATGACATTAGTTCGTCACTTTGATATGAAGCTTGTTTTTGCTTGTGTGTGTGTGTAGGTGTGTATGTGGGCGGGGGAGCCCCACGTGCTTGTCTAATGGTGGGGCGGCGCTTGCCTACAGTGGCTGGATGGGAACATTGGGTGTCCTGCTCTCCTGCTCTTCCGCCCTGTCTTGACGTGAGCCAGAGTGTCTTCATTGATCCCAGAGCTTGTGGGCTGTAAGGATTCTTGGGTCTCTGTTTCCCTGTGGGACTGGGGTTCCAGTTGCGTGTGGCCAGACCCATCAGTTTACGTGGGATCTGCAGATTCAAACTCTGGCATTTTTCAGGCCCTTATGCTTGCACAGGATGTACTCTTAGCTGCTGAGCCACCTCTCCAGCCCTGAATTAATAATGAATTTAATAACTAATAATGAAATTAATTTTTTAAAAATAGTTGATCTTTACTCACCTGACCTGGCCCCCATCCCCTGAGTTCAGAATGTTACTCCTGGGGCTGGAGAGATGGCTTAGCAGTTAAGGCGCTTGCCTGCAAAGCCAAAGGATCCCGGTTTGACTCTCCAGGACCCACATAAGCCAGATGCACAAGGGGGTGCATGTGATCAGAATTTGTTTGCAGTGGCTGGAGGCCCTGGTGCGCCCATTCTCTCTCTCTCTCTCTCTCTCTGCCTCTTTCTCTCTCTCAAAAATAAAATATATTTTTAAGAAAAATGTTACTCCTGATGGGTCTTCTGTGCCTTTCTTATGCTGTTTGGGACCTAGACACATGTGTGGGGTTTAGACTGGTTTGCAAACACGAACACGCGTCCTGCACGTGTCACTGGGAGCTTTGCTTTTCTCAGGCTGCCCTAGAGGTCACTGAAGGTCAGAGCTTTGGATCTGACTTTGAACTCTCTTGCATAAGTCTAGAGTATAAAGGGGCCTTGGTGGCTGCAGCCTTTGTAGTGTTGACAGGCTCTGGATTGCACAGATATAAAAATTGACATGGCATTTCGGGGTGGTTCAGATGCGACAGATAGTAGTGTATCCCTTGCTTGCTCTGAAAGAGCTCATGGACTGCCGGCTTCTAGTAACTTCTGAATTCTTGTTTTATTTACTTATTTGAGAGAGAGAGGCAGAGAGAAAGAGAGAGAGAGAGAGAGAATGGGTGTGCCATTCTGTGCTGGCTTTGAGTGAGTACTGGGGAATTGAACCTCGGTCCTTAGGCTTCATAGGCAAGTGCCTTAACCACTAAGCCATCTCTCCAAGCCCACATTTTTGTTTCTGTTTTGAGGTAGGGTCTCACTTTAGCCCAGACTGACCTGGAACTCACTCTGTAGTCCCAGGCTGGCCTCAAACTCACAGCGATCCTCCTACCTCTGCCTCCTGAGTGCTGGGCTCAGAGGCTCTTCTGGTGGCTGGTGATGCTTAATCGGCACTCTCTCATATAACCATGGGCTATTAGCAAAATGTCTGTTGGGATAATTTGCTGGCTGTGGTAATCAGGCCATGTGGCATTTTGCTATTGAGTTGTATGAGTTCTTAAACACTGCTTCTGATTCCTTAACGAAGTCACAGATAAGCAGAGTGGAAGTGTTGGTAAGACAGAAATCACTTCTGCAGGTCTGTCAGATGGCAGAGGCCTTATCAAACAGGTTCTTTTATTTTGGGCAGCCTGCCAGACTATAGACGACTGCTGGGGGAAGGCAAACTAATAAACAAGTCGTTATGGGTTTGCTCCTTATTCCAAAGGGTCATGTGTTGTTAGTGAACCACACTTGCTTGTACAATACACTTTAGTGTCGTAATGTCAGTGGCTACTGTTGTCCAAAGGCGTCTCCCTGAGCAATTGCTGTGACTGTCAGCGATCCAACCCAACAGAAGGGGTACTGCCCATCTCACCAGTTCATTTAGTCAGAAAACCTGGACTCAGATTTTTCAAGACTTAATGGGATGGTATTGTGTATATGTACGTAGAAGAACAGATTAATGGGAGTGAAAAGGCCTACGTGAGGTCAGGGGAAGAAGGTTTCCTAAGCACCAGCCCCATGCTGCTGAGATGCAGTCATGGGTACTCACACTTGAAAAACAACCAGCTAGGACCCAAACCTCAGGAGGAAGCTCACAAGTGCCAAATGCAAGGCCAGCTTGGGCTACATAGTAAGACCTTGTCTCAAAAGTGAGAAGAAGGGCTGGAGGGATGGCTTAGCAGTTAAGGAACTTACCTGCAAAGCCCAAGGACCCAGGTTCTATTCCCCAGATCACACATAAGCCAGATGCACGTAGCAGCACATGCCTTAGTAGTTTGCATTGGCTAGAGACCCTGATGCATCCATTTTCTCTCTCCTTTCTCTCTCTCAAATAAATAAAAATAAAGAAAATTTACATAAAAAAAGTGGGAAGGGGCTAGAAAGATGGCTTAGCGGTTAAGGTGCATGCCTGCAAAGCCAAAGGACCCAGGTTTGATTCCCTAGGACCCACATAAACCACATAAACCTGTCTATTCTCTCTCTCTCTCAAATAAATAAAAATAAGATATTTTTTTAAAATGGAAAGGTTGGTGGTATGTGTCTCAGTAGTAAGAGTGCCTATTTAGCACATGACCTGGATTTCTGCCTCAGCACAGTATAAAAAAAAAAAAAAAAGAAAAGAAAAGAAAGAAAGAAAGCAGGACTGGGGGATAGAAATTAACCTCCAGAGTACTAGCAAAATACTCCATACACTCAAAACACACTTGATAGAAGAGCACACAGTAGGGTCACCAACCTTCCGAGCTGCTAAGCAAGAAGCTCGTTTGTCACATCTCAGAGAAAAGCTAGTTACCAATATGATCTGCTGTTTTCCTGATCAAACAGAACAGCGTGGCTGTGGACCCTCTTGGTAGGTCCCTTTTGATTCTGAGAGCCTGTTAAACTGATTGCAAGACTAGTCGCTAATGAATATGTACAAACACTATGGAAACTAGATGATTTAGAATATAAATGAGGCCCTATGTGGATTTCTACAGCACAGTTTCCCGACTTTATCAGCACTGGGGCTGAAACGTGGCCCCGGTGACTTACCAGATTCCAGGCGTCCCTGTGCTAGCTTGGGATGCGCCTTAGTTTCAGCTCCCAGGTATCTTCTCAGGCACCTGTGGGTAAAGGTGTCCCCTGATGGAGCACCTCCCATGGATAGTAGGTACAGGGCAGCAAAGCCATTTGGCCCCTCGGGGCCCATGTGTTCTTGCCTGCCCACATCACCGAGTGGCAAAGCCTCTAGGAGTGGCTGAGTAGGAGACTCCATGCTGTCGCATGAGGGCCTGAGTTTAGATCCCCAGCACCCAGCTAAAATGTTGGGCTATAATCCCAGCGATTAGGAGGCAGAGACAGGGATCGCTAGGGAAAGCTGGCTAGCTTTGGCCAAATCAGCGAGTTCCAGGGTCAGTGAGAAATCCTGTCTCAACAAAATAAGGTGGACGCTAAAAGACACTGACAAAGAGGCCCGATGTGATGAGACCTCTGGACCCTCCCCACATGCAGGATCGAGGAGATGAAGGTCAAAGTGAAGAAGGTTGTACTTAGGTGGGATGAATAAATCCAGAGATAATACATAACGTAAAGACTGTACATAGCCCGGCAAAAATGAATTCTTTAAAGTTAAAGTTAGAGCCGGGCGTGGTGGCACACGTCTTTAATCCCAGCACTTGGGAGGCAGAGGTTGGAGGATCGCCATGAGTTCAAGGCCACCCTGAGACTACATAGTGAATTCCAGGTCAGCCTGAGCTACAGTGAGACCCTTCCTTGGAAAATAAAAAACAAAAACAATAAAAAAGTAAATTTACAATAATGTTTTATGAAAGCTCATGGATCGCTGCCAGTAACTAGAGAGAGAGGAGAAGAAAGATCACTGAGTAACTGTAGTGAACACAGGATTCCCTCCCGAGGTGGTGGAAACATTTTAGGTATAGAGACAATTGGTGATTAGTATCTATATCTGTACTAAATGTCACCAATGTGCTCAGTTTATAATGCTGAAATTTATAATGGGGATTTTACTTTGATCACAAGCTATAAGGATGTAGTCTCCTGAGCCAGAGTTCATTCATTTGTTCATTCTTTCCTTCCTTCCCTCCATCCCTTCATCCCACTCTCCCTTTAGAAGCTTGAATTTTAAATGAGAAGATGATGGAAGTCTGAGTTTTAAAAAGTCTGTAATGAAAGTTTTTACTTGATGCATATCCAAAGCCAAGGGGTGCAAACAGTGTTTAAAAACATTGAACTCCAGGCTGGAGAGATTTAGTGGTTTTGGCACTTGACTATGAAGCCTAAAGACCCAGGTTTGATCCCCCAGAACTCACATAAGCCAGATACACAAGGTTGCATATGCATCTGGAGTTCATTTACAGTGGCTAGAGGCTCTGGAGTGCCCTTTCTCTCTCTATCTGTCTCACTCTGCCTTTTTTCTCTCTCTCTCAGATAAATAAATAAAATATTTCAAAAAAATTTGAATTCCTATTCCTTACCTATATGTTGAAAAACCCCACACTGAAAAATTTATTGTTTAGTATTTTGCTAAATTTGATCTACTACAAAACCCAGGCAAACAGATGCTATAGAAACAGTAGTCTTGGGGCTAGAGAGATGGCTAAATGGTTAAGGGACTGGTCTACAAAGCCTAAGGACCAGGCTTCAATTCTCCAGTGCCCACGTAAAGGCAGATGCATAAAATGGTGCATGCTTCTGGAGCTGTTTTGCAGTGGCTGGAGACCCTGGCACTGCATTCTCCCTCTGTCTCTCTCCCTCTCTCTCTCTCTCTCTCTCTCTCTCTCTGTGTGTGTGTGTGTGTGTGTGTGTGTGTGTGTGTGTCTCTCTCTGCCCTTGTCTCTCTCTCTTTCTACCCCTCTCTCATATAAAAAATTATTTAAAAATGAAGTTTAGACTGGGTGTGGTGGTGCACACCTTTAATTCTAGCACTTGGGAGGTAGAGGTAGGAGGGTTGCTGTGAGTTTGAGGTCACCCTGAGACTACATAGTGAATTCCAGGTACGCCTGGACTAGAGTGAGACCTTAACTTTAAATAAACAAACAAGCAAACAAACAAACTTTTTTTTTTAAAGAAATAGCAGTCTTCAAGGATCTTAAAACAAAACAAAAAAATTAAGAAGAAAAACAAACAACAGGGCTGGAGGGATGGCTTACTGGTTAAGATGCTTGCCTGCAAAGCCAAAGGACCCAGGTTCGATTCCCCAGGACCCACATAAACCAGATGCACAAGGTGGTGACTCATGCATCTGGAGTTCATTTGCAGTGGCTGGAGGTCCTGGCATGCTCATTCTCTTTATCTCTCTTCGTATGTGTCTCAAATAAATAGCTAAAACTCTGTTTCAAAAACAACCCCCCCCCAAAAAAAAAGAATAAAAAAGATTTGGTTGAACAGTTTTATTATTGGCCTCACTTGTGAGGGAAATTTCCTGAGGAGGTGGCATCTCCCTCGAATTCTGCTCCACACTATTGACAGATTCATTAATGGATGTAATTAGAGAAGCACAACTGGACTGTGAATAATTAGGTTAAAGTCACAAATGATGACTGGACAGAATAATAGGCGTCGTGGCCTGCTTGATGGAGCTGCGTTTAGCGCCATGGCTGCGTGTGCATGCGAGGTTTCTTTCCAGAGACGTCTGAGGAGCCTTGGAATAAATGGACTACAGAATGTTTTGTTAAGTAGTATCTAGTCATAGCAAAAGACAAAACCAACCACATCCCAGGAGGGTTGAGAAATGTGTGCATTGTGGATTTATGGTTTACACCCTGTTTTTCCTTTCTTTTCCATTTTCTTTAACTCTTGAAAGAATGGTTAATTTATTTATATGGAATTACCTTCTGCAAGGAAAAAAAAAATAAAAACCTTTATTTTGGGGCTGGAGAGCTTGCTCAGTGGTTCAGGCCCTTGTCTGAAAAGCCAAAGGACCCAGGTTTGATTTCTCAGTACCCACTTAAATCAGATTCACAAGGTGGTACATGTGTAAATACATGAATAAATAAATAAAATATTTTTAAAAACTTATTTTAAAAGACCTCTGGACTCTCATGCTGCCTCAAACACCTTTTAGTGGTGTCTCCATGTTTTGATTTTAGAAAACACTACAGTTGGTAACTGAGTCAGGGAAAAGGAAGATTTTTAAAGGAGTCAAAAATATAATTCTGAGGCTGGGTGTGGTGCACACCTTTAGTTCCAGCGCACTCGGGAGACCAAGATAGGAGGATCACTGCAAATTCAAGGCCAACCTGAGACTACATAGTGAATTTCAGGTCAGCCTGGGCTAGAGTGAGAATATATATATAAAGCTCTACCTTGTGATGGAGTGTTTTAGCTCCAGAGCGAGACCCTGGTCAAAAGTCAGGAATCCAAAATGATGTCACCTTTCTTCCTGAATCAGTCTCTCAGGAAGAAGGGGACTTGTCCCATCATCAGACTAAAACACCCCTTTCTGTCCCACACAGTACTGGTGTTTGAACTCTTCCGTAAGTCTTCCATGTGCCCAGGAGACTGTGGCAACTGCAGGATTCTCCGTAATGCAGGGAGGCAAAATGCATCTGGGTGGGCAGCGGAGGGCACCCTGCCCACAGGCAGCAGGAACCTTCCTACCTCTGTCATCTCTCTACCCCCTGTATATCCAGTCCTTTCTTATTCCCATATTGGCTGTGGATCTGGGAACTCTTTAAGCTTTCTCTCTCTTTTTTATTTTAGTTTTTGATATTTCGAGGTAGGGTTTCACTCTAGTCTAGGCTGACCTGGAATTTACTATATACTCTCAGGGTAGTCTTGAACTCACAGTGATCCTCCTACCTCTGCCTCCTGAGTGCTGGGATGAAAGCCATGTGCCACCATACCCGGCTCTTACAGCTCTCTTTGAAAACATGGATTGTGTCATTCGGTGTCCACATATATATATATATGTGTGTGTGTATATATATATATATGTGTGTGTGTGTGTGTGTGTATGTATATGTGTGTGTGTGTGTGTGTGTGTGTGTATATATATATATATATGTATATATATATATGTTGTTTTTTTTTGTTAGAAACAGATTCCTTAGTTTTTAAGTAGAAGTAATGGAATTACCGCATTTAGTTGGAAACTGCTTTCACAGTTGCCCATCCAAAATCTTCATTTCATTACAAAGGACTCAGAGATAAAGAGGAGTGGTGTGACTTACCCAAGGTTATGTAATCTAAAAATGAAATCAGGGCAACTATTACATAACAAAATAATAGAGAGGTTACAATGATGGGTAGGGTGAGAAACAAACATGCAGGCTGCAGTTAGTACATTCAGCTGAACAGAAATCATTCCTTTGTTTTGATAGTAATAACATCGGGAGATTGGCTACTATTGAGAACTAGTCTTTTTATTTTTGTATTTGTAAGGTGAAGGTTCACATAGAAACATGAAATTAAGGTCTTTAATCATGTTTACAATTGGAGTCATCTTCATTGCTGTAAAAATTGTTTGGATTTACTTTTATTTGTTTTTTAACCATGAAGCTAAACTTACTTTGACAGCAAACATACCAAAAATTAAAGCCATAAAATTGTCAAGTTTTGTTGTGGGGGATGCATCTTTAGATTTTTTTAAGATAAAATTTTAAAGGGTATTATATTTTATTCAGGAAGCTTTAAACCATAAAGCAGTTGATTGACTAATATTTTCATGCATTGAATTAGGGGTGTGGATGTTAAGAAGTTGGGTGGCTGAGCCATCTCTCCAGCCCCGTTAAGAGTCTTTAATTGATACTATTTTTACATATAAAGATAGGAAAGATAATGCCTTATAAACTTTGTACTGCTATGATCCCTATTCTTTTTTTTTTTTTTTTTTTTTCCCCAAGGTAGGGTCTCACTCTAGCTCAGGCTGACCTGGAATTCACTCTGTAGTTTCAGGCTGGCCTCGAACTCACAGCAATCCTCCTGCCTCTGCCTCCCGAGTGCTGGGATTAAAGGTGTATGTCACCATGCCCAGCCTGATCCCTATTCTTAGTAATAGTTGTTTTTTTTTGTTTGTTTGTTTGCTTATTGGTTTTTTTGGTTTTTTGAGGTATGGTCTCACTCTATAGTTCCAGGCTGAGTTGGAACTCACTGTATAGTCCCAGACTGTCTTCAAACTCACAGCAATCCTCCTACCTCTGCCTCCCCAGTGCTGGAATAAAAGGCATGCACCTTCATGCCTGGCTCAGCAATCGTTTTGAAAGATTCATTTTACAAAAAGACTTCCCATCCTTTCCTCTCTACTTTCATCTCTCTCTCTCTCCAATATTGGTACCTTTGTATTTTTATCTGAAAAAAAGTATTATTCTTGTCTTTATATCCTTATATTTTTTAAATAAAAAAGTGACCATAGTACTAATAGGTTATTTTTCTAGAAACAAAAAATTACAGTGTATCTTGGGCAATTTTTCTGTCATTACAGAAAGATTTACCTGCACCTTCTTTCTGTTTTTGGCACTCTGCACAGCGTTAACTATTCCTCAATGAAGAAAGCTGTACTTTTGGGTTTTTGCTATTAGAACAACACTGCTGTTGATTTCTTTGTCTATAGAACTTTCTTAGTGTGAACTTTCCTGCAGTATTTCTCACTTTGAAGAGTCCAGTCATTTATAAACATGAAGAAAGAGTGTTAAGATGGACCGTTACATGGTTACATGGCAACCCAGTTCCATTGTCAGGTCCAACAGGCAGCTGGGTCTCTAGGATCCTCTCTTGGACTTTCTCACCCAACAACATGTATTTTTAAAATATATCTAAGACATCTGGTCTCTACCTATGTATGTCTTGATATACATTTTATAAGGTGGGATTCTTTTTAATTTTTGTGTTTTATTTATTTGAGAGAGAAAGAGGTAGAGAGGGAGAGAATGGGCACACCAGGGCCTCCAGCCACTGCAAACAAACTCCAGAGGTATGCACCACCTTGTGCATCTGGCTTTTGTAGGTACTGGGGAATTGAACCTGGGTCTTTTGGCGTTGCAGGCAAGTGCCTTAACAGATAAGACATCTCTATAGCCTGGATTTTTTTTTTTAATACACGACCTTAGTGCCATCACCACACTTAAAATATTACTGTGCTTCCTTGGTATCTAGTCATTATGTCCTTCTCCTCGGCTGCCCTACCACTTCCTGAACCATTGGCAACGGTCAGTAGGAGAGATTTCGTTGAGGTGGTGGAACGCGAGAATAGCGGGAGGTGAGGAGAAGCCATTGAGCACTGAGGGACACTCGTGGGAGAGACACACATCCTAGGTTTCTGTGACAGGTTGGGTGTGAGCATAAATAACCTGTGGGGGGGGGGCATTCTGTAGTAAGAACATAGTAGGGCCCCTTAGGCTGGAGATAGGTGGGTGTTCAAAGCTCAGGCCAGCGCTGAGGAGGAGCTTTGGGACAGCAGGGCCAGTGTCTTCCAGGACAGCCAATGCAGGACCATGTAGGTGTCTTACTTTACATTCAGATATAGTTAGAGAGACCCTCTATGAGAGAGGTTCAGAGATAACTGCTATAGGGGTGACTAGGTGACCCTCTTAACTGGGACATTGCTGCTCCATCACTATGTTTTTGAAAGACATTTTAAGAGTCCAACCATATAGGGCTGGAGAGATGGCTTAGCGGTTAAGCGCTTGCCTGTGAAGCCTAAGGACCCCGGTTCGAGGCTCGGTTCCCCAGGTCCCACGTTAGCCAGATGCACAAGGGGGCGCACACGTCTGGAGTTCGTTTGCAGAGGCTGGAATCCCTGGCGCGCCCATTCTCTCTCTCTCCCTCTATCTGTCTTTCTCTCTGTGTCTGTCGCTCTCAAATAAATAAATAAAAATATTTAAAAAAAAAAAAGAGTCCAACCATAGAAACGCTACGTGTGTGTGTGTGTGTGTGTGTGTGTGTGTGTGTGTGTGTGGTGTTGGAAAGAGGGTGTGTGCATTGGGGGTTGAAGGTGCCCTGCTGTCCAGAGAGATGAACTCCATAGTGATGTTTATGTCTGCTTCCTCAACATAGGCATTAATAGAAGTGCAATCCCAAAATCTGTTACTCCAGTAGAAATCACATACATAATAACTAGGAATAAACTTGATAAATACACAACGTCCATGTAAAAAAACTTTAATATGTTACCATGGGACCCAAAAGAAAATTCAAGTGGGGGCTGGAGAGAGCTTAGCAGTTAAGGCACTTGCCTGCATAGCCAAAGGACCCAGATTCAACTCCCCAGGACCCACATAAACCAGATGCACAAGGTGGCACATGCGTCTAGAGTTCGTTTGCAGCAGCTGGAGGGCCTGACACGCCCATTCTCTCTCTCTCTCTCTCCCTTCCTCTCTTTCTTAAATAAATAAATGAATAAAAATAAAATATTTAAAAAAGGAAAATTCAAGTGAATCGAAGTTAGGCCATGTTGTTGGATGGGAGCTTGCGGCATACTGAAATATAGCCACGCTCTCTCAGTTAAGCTATCATTTGAACATGATCCAATACAAATAGCTTTTTCAGGGGGATAAGGAAGAATTTGATGAGCTGATTTTAAGAGATGATTTAGAAAAACAAATTAGGTAAGGATTTAGGAAATAAATAGGAAGATAGAAAAATTCGAGAAATAATTGAAACAAATACAAAACACAACATGAAACTAATAATGCTAGTTTCATGAGAGTGTTATACACAAGTTAGTAGATTGCAGTCATGAATGTAAATATACACATTAAAAATGTATGATAAATGTCACATCTTAAATCAGTGAGAAAAACTGGATAAACTTCAGGGGGATTGAATTCGTATTGCATGCTTTGCTTAAATTAAATCTGAGATGTATCTACGATTTACATGCAAAAATAAAATATATATTATAAATATTCACAAGAAAGTTGTTTTATAATCCATGTTCTTTCTGGTATATAACATAAAGCTCAGTGTAACCAGGCATGGTGGTGCATGCCTTTAATCCAACTTCATAAAAGTAGCCAGGTGTGGTGGCACACACCTTTAATCCTAGCATTGGGAGAGTGGGGAGGCTGAAGTAGGCAATCACCATGAGTTCAAGTCCACCCTGAGACTACATAGTGAATTCCAGATCAGCCTGGCCAGGAGCAAGACCCTACCTCAAAAGAAGTTGGGGGTTGGAGTGATGGGTCAGTGGCTAAAGGCACTTGTTTGCAAATCCCCAGTGCCCACATAAAGCCAGATGCACCAAATGGTGCATGCATCTAAAGTTCATTGTGGAGGCAGGAGGGTCTGGTGCATCTATACTCTCTCTCTCCTTGTGAATAATAAATAAAATTTTTTTTCATGTTGGTTGTGTTGAGCAAGGCATGGCACTTCTGTTTGAAATCTCATTGTGAGTGTGTGTGTGTGTGTGTGTGTGTGTGTGTGTGTGTGTGTGTGCGCGCGCGCAAGTGTGGGCAGGGGCAGGGCCTCTAACCACTGTAAACAAATTGCAGGCTTTACATGGGTGCTGGGGACTCAAACCCAGGTCATTAGGTTTTGCAAGCAAATGCTTTAGCCACCAAGCCATCTCTCCAGTCCCTCCCTCCTCTCAACCTTATAATTGCATGTAGTCATTTTTTAAAAATTTTTAATTCATTTTTATTTATTTAGTTGAGAGTGACAGAGAGAGAATGAGGTAGAGAGAGAGAGAGAATGGGCACACCAGGGTCTCCAGCCACTGCAGACAAACTCCAGACGCGTGCGTCCCCTTGTCCATCTGGCTAATGTGGGTCCTGGGGAATCGAGCCTTGAACTGGTGTCCTTAGGCTTCACAGGCAAGCGCTTAACCGCTAAGCCATCTCTCCAGCCCAGTCTTTTCTTTTTAAAACTGGTTTTAGTTTATTTACTTGCAAGCAGAGAAAGAGATAGGAAAGAGAGAGAGAATGGGTATCCCAGGGCCTCTATACACTGCAAATGAAATCCAGACACAAGACAACGAGAGAGAGCAGGAGAGAATGGGCCTCTAGCTGCTGTAAACGAACTCTAGATGCACAGGCCACTTCATGCATCTGGCTTTAGGTGGGTACTGGGGATTGGAACCCGGATCGTTAGGCTTTGCAGGCAAGTGCCTTAACCGCTGAGCCATCTCTCCAGCCCCCTCCTGCTCCATTCTTACAATTGCGTGCAGTCTTCTTTCTGCACTTCCCTTGGATTTTCCTTCATGGTTCCTCAGAACACTGATTAGATGGAAGACTTGGATTGTTGATGCTTTAAATTTGTTAAACAAGGGCAGCTGCTCATGAAGTCTCTTGGAGGCACATTTGGCCAGAAGAGACGAGAGAGAATCATTTGTGGGGCGGTATTGGGGGTTAGTGGGTGTCTGACGAGCCTCTCTTCTCTCCATCTCCCAGCGGAGCTGCCCCGGTCCTCGGCTGTGAGGCTGGCCTCCCTGCGGGACCTGCCCGCCCAGCTCCTGGCACTCTACCAACAGGGCTTCGCCCTGGTCGCTCTGCACCCCTTTGTGCAGCCCACGCCCAGGCAGGAGAAGACGCCCCTCGAGCACATCTTCAGGGCCATCCTGGTCAAGAAAACTGACAGGTAAGGACTCGTTAGTGCCATAGCGTGTGAAAAATAAGATGTGGTGCATGGAGATGATAAATTTGTGTCCAAAAAAAAAGGCAACAATAGCCAAAGAAATTGCCCCCACTTCCATCCCCCAAAGCACTGAGTGGCTAAGTGCAAGCAAGTTCATTATAAAACAGTGTTTTCATAGGTATTTTCTCTCAACCGATGCTACAAACATTTTTGTTGCATCAGGAAAAGACCCCCCCACACACACAACTAAAAAGTAAACAAGCAAGCCAGCCAAACAGCCCATAAACTCTTTCTAGTTTAAGAAGTAAAAACAAAATAAAGGAATGCTTACATGATGAATTTTTAATAGACAGTGTGATACTGTTGACAAAGACTGCCAAAGTTCTGACAGCTGTAGATACTGTTAAGTAAATTACTTCGTTTTAAAAGGGGGAGTAAATGCCTGGTGACTATTTCCCAAGTAGGTCACTGTGGTTCTTAGCTTCAAGTTGCTGGACAAACACCCTACCAAAAATAGCTTGTGGGAGGAAAGGGTTTATTTTGGCTTGCAGACTCAAGGGGAAGCTCCATGATGGCTGGAGAAAACGTGGCATGAGCAGAGGGTGGACATCACCTCCTAGCCAGCATCAGGAAGAAACAGCAGCAGGAGAGTGTGCCAAATACTGGCAAGGGGGAGCTGGCTATAACTCCCATAAGCCTGCCCCCAACAACACACTACCTCCAAGAGGCTCCAGTTCCCAAATTGCCATCAGTTGGAGATCAAGCATTCAGAACACATGAGTTTATAGGGGACCCTGGAATCAAACCACCACAGATACATTCAAAAGATCTAGTTAAACTTTTTATATCACGATCTGTCCATATGAAGTTTATGGGCAAGAATCACCATGAAATGACTACTTGAAACTTGGTGAATCTGAAGTGTTTGAATCGTGAACCCACACTTTTCAGAAAATGACTGATCTTTGTTTTTGTACAAAACAGCATCAGGAAAAAGAACAGAGGTATCCAAATGTACATGTATTCCTTCTTCCCTCCTCCCGTTCCTTCTTCCTTTCATCCGTTCATCCAATTGCAACACTTACTGAGTTTGTGTGGGTCCACCTCATAGATATTGTGGGTTCGCTTCCAGACCACCACGCTAAACAAATATCACAATAAAGCAAGTCACATTTTTTTTTGTTTTCCCAATTCTTATTGATGCTATGTTCATATTGTGGACTTATTAAGTATGCAAGAACATTATGTTTTTAAATTCACTTTAATTTAAAATTAACTTACTTTGTTTTTTATAAAGTTAAGAGAAAGGGGAGAATATGAAGATCTCCAGCCCATGAGAAGGCAGGAGGGGGTGAAACCCAACTTGGGGTCATTTATGGTTCTGAAGGGAGGCTGAGCTAACCAGCCATGCCACCAAGTTTTGGGGCTGAGCTAAGTAACAATGCCAGGTTCAGGTTTAGTCCTTCCAGGAATCTTAATCCTAAGAAAGGGGAACTCCTTCCTAGGGAAAGACTCAGGTTGTTTATGAATAAACAAAAAGTTTTGGGATAGGGGTGTAATGGGGTTTTTGGAGTTCAGGAAAAGTCCTTAAGCTCTAAGCCCTGAGTTCATATCTGTTTTTCACAAAGAATTCAAATAAATGGTCTGAAAAGGATAGTTATAAACTATTACATTTATTCAGGGAAGTCAGAGCTATGGGAGAGAGTCCAAGAACTGAGGAAGGGGATTGGATATACAACCACATGATCCGAGAGCCCATGTGGAAGTTGAGCTTAGGCCTGGGGGGAAAAAGTGAAAGATTTTTATTCTTTTAAAAAAATATTTAGGGCTGGAGAGATGGCTTAGCGGTTAAGCGCTTGCCTGTGAAGCCTAAGGACCCCGGTTCGAGGCTCGGTTCCCCAGGTCCCACGTTAGCCAGATGCACAAGGGGGCGCACGCGTCTGGAGTTCGTTTGCAGAGGCTGGAAGCCCTGGCGCGCCCATTCTCTCTCTCCCTCTATCTGTCTTTCTCTCTGTGTCTGTTGCTCTCAAATAAATAAATAGAAAATATTTAAAAAAATATTTATTTGCAAGAGAGAGAGACAGACAGAATAGGCACACCAGGACCCTGCAGCCACTGCAAATGAACTCCAGATGCATGTCCCACCTGTGCATCTGGCTTCACGTGGTACTGTGAAATTGAACTCAAGTTGTTAGCCTCTGCAAACAAGCACCTAAACGTTAACCACTAAGCCATTTCTCCAGCTAGAAAAGACATTTTTCTAAAATGGTTTGCCATTTAAGAAATTTAAAAGGGGCTTGAGGGATTGCTTAGTGGTTAAGATGTTTGTCTGAAAAAAAAAAATAAAACAGGTTAGATTCTCCAGGACCCTCGTAAGCCAGATGCACAAGGTGGCACATGCATCTGTTGCATCTGGAGTTTGTTTGCAGTGGGTGGAGGCCCTGGTACACCCATTCTCGCTGTCTCTTTCCCTGCCTCTTTTTATCTGTCAAATAAATAAATAAAAATAAAGAGAAGTTTAAAAAGGCCATGAAAATAGTAAAAATGGAATATCCTTTCCCATTCTGGCTACAAGAGTGGGAAGGACATGGTCTTACCGACTGGGACCGCCGAGACTGAGGCATTGAGATGAACAGCCAAGGAGCCAGAAAAGGATTAGAGATCGTGGCCCCTGGTAATTCTCTATGTATTTGGAATCAAGGAGGCTGTATCCAGAAGAAGTTGGCATATCTGAGTGCAGCAGGAGAGCTGATTGGCTTGTGCTTAGAGGAGGGGCACACACACACACACACACACACACACACACACACACACATCTGGGTAAGGTGCAAGAGAAAGAAAACTAGTTGGGTGAGATGAGCAGACACTGAATTCCAGTTCTGCTGCTGGGATAGAGTGATGGCAGGGCGACTGTGTGATGGAAGATTTCTCTCTTGTAAGCCTTTTCCCTAAGTTACCTGACGCCCTCTCAGAGGGACTCCTTCATAGGAAGGGAATCAGGTTGTTTCCTGTTAAAAGATGCTAATGATTGTCTGAGACACTGGGAGAATAGAACCACTAGATGGGCTCAATGCATGATACAATGCTGCAGGTTTTGTAAAACGCATAATAACTACGGAGCCCACCGGAAGCAAGCTGCGCCTAAGTTCCGTTGAAGGCATTGTGTCAGGAGCTCTACCTGGTGGGGAAGATTGAGGCACCTGCTTTCTGGTAGTTCTGTTGTGAAAACTTCCATAGCATACATCTCCTGAGTCTTGTTCCTGGGAGTGTGGAGAAAGGAGACGTCCCCTCCCAGTGGAAAAGAAAAAGTTTGAATATGTTTAAGATAGAAGGAGCTTTAAATTTGGACTTTATGTCCTTGGGCAAACATGAGGATGGTGAGTGTGAGGTGGGAAGAATTTAAGTCATATAAAGAAATGCTTTCAAAAAAAGAAAGGAAGGAAGGAAGAAAGAAAAGAAAAGAAAAGAAAAGAAAAGAAAAGAAAAGAAAAGAAAAGAATGTTTTCAGGCTGGAGGGATGGCTTAGCAGTTAAGGCGCTTGCCTGCAAAGCCAAAGGACCCAGGTTCAATTCCCCAGTACCCACATAAAGCCAGATACACAAAGTGGCCAAGTGCTTGGATTTCGTTTACAATGGCTATAGGTTCTGGTATGCCCATTCTCTCTCAAATGAAAAAAATATATAAAAGAAATTCTTTCTATTAATATTTTTATTATTTGAGAGCCTTGTTGATAGACTAAGTCATTATTGAGTCACCCCAGTAACAGTCTTCTAGGACTTTCTGCCATTTTGACAAAATTTCACAAAAAGAAAAGTCATCAGATCTTTTCTTTTGAGACTTCTACCTACCATTTTTATTTCAAGAGCTGGCCAAGCCGCACCTAACTATAAACCATTCTTTTGTGTGTGTGTGGGGGGGGGGGGTTAGAGGTAGGGCCTCACTCTAGCCCAGGCTGACCTGGAATTCACTCTGTATTTTCAGGGTGGCCTTGAACTCATGGCTATGCTCCTACCTTTGCCTACCGAGTGCCGGGATTAAAGGCATGCGCCACCACACCAGGCTCTATCTATAAGCCATGCTTAATTTAAGTGTATTGAATTTTGCCAAAGTCAATTCCTTGGAAAAAGGACTCCACTATGGGTAGGTGAACATGAATTGTTGGTCAATAAATGGAAGCTGCGTTGGCATTTCCTTTCCTCAGTTCTTCCTTTGCCTCACTGAGTGATTCTTCTTTTATTTGCAAGCAGAGAGAGATGGGGGAAGGGAGAGAAAGGAGGTTAAGGGAAAGGGAGAGGGAGAGAATGAATGAGTGTGCCAGAGCGTCTAGCCACTGCGAGCTAATACATGCACCACTATGTGCATCTGGCTTTACATGGATACTGGGGAATTGAACCTAGGTCATTCGGCTTTGTAGGCAAGTGCCTGAACCACTGAGACATCTCTTCAGCCCTCAATGAGTGATTCTTTTTTTCTTTTTATGAGAGAGAGAGAGAGAGAGAGAGAGAGAGAGAGAATTGGCTTTCCAGGGCTCCCAGCCACTGCAGTCAAATGCCAGAGGTATGTGTCACCTTGTGCGCATGTGTGACTTTGCATGCTTGCATCACCTTGTGCGTTTGTCTTACGTAGGACCTGGGGAGTCAAACATGGGTCCTTAGGCTTTGCAGACAAGCGCCTTTAACCACTAAGCCATCTCTCCAGCCTCATGTAGGGATTCTTAATAGACTATAGTTACATTTAGTCTGAACTCAAAGTGTAGTTGAGTTAGCATTCTTTTTTTTTTCCCTCTCCTGGGCAGCTTGTCTTAAAATGAAAGCCCCCCCCCCAAAAAAAAAATCTTAAAACTGGAAAGCTTAGAGAAATTGGTTATTAAAATGTCACTTCTGCTGTTTGATAAGTGTGGCTTTAATTCAAGGTGGTTTTACAGTGGTGGGTGGAAGTATAAAAAGAATTGTTTCAGCTATTAAATCATCCTTTGCACTTAGAGAGTGGGTTTATATCTAGTTCATTGTAGTGTTTTGTTTTGTTTTGTTTTGGTCATTGATGGGTTGAAGATATTTGGGTCTAACTTCCCTGGACACTTGAGAAGTCTGCAGATATTTAAAAGGTGCCTTTTAGTCCAGGGGGTGGTGCTTACGGAGGAGCTGATGTGGAGAAGGGTAGAACATTTACTTCATCACAATTACCTTGACAAACTTTTAAAGGATTTAAAAAATATATTTACTTAATTTATTTATTAACTTATTATGAGGCAGAGAGAGAGAGAATATGGCGCACCAGGGCCTCTAGCTGCTGCAAACAAACTCTAGGTGCATGTGCCACCTGTGCGTCTGGCTTATGTTCCTGGGAAATCAAACCTGGGTCCTTTGGCTTCACAGGCAAGTGTCTTAACTGCCAAGCCATCTCTCCAGTCCCAAGATTTTTTTTTTTTTTTTTTTTGAGAGAGAGAGAGAGACTTGGCATGCCAGGGCCTCAGCCACTGAAATCGAACTTCAGACATTTTTGCCACCTAGTGGGCATGTGCAACCTTGTGTATGCCTCACCTTTATGCATCTGGCTAACATGGGATCTGGAAAGTTGAACATGAGTCCTCAGGTTTCCAAGGTGAGCTCCTTCACCACTAAGTAATCTCCCCAGCCCTAAGGTTTTTTTAAATATATTTACTTGTGTATTTAAGAGAGAAAGAAGAGAGAGAGAGAATGGGTGCACCAGGGCCTCCTGTTGTTGCAAATGAACTCCAGACTCATGTGCCACTTTGTGCAACTGCCTTTTACATGGGCACTGGGGCATTGAACTCTGGGCTGCCAGGCTTTGCAAGCAAGCACCTTTAACTGCTAAACCATTTCCCCAGCCCATCATCTTGGTAAGCTTTTTAAGTTCTTATGCAATGCAATACTGTAGCACTTTTCTACCTGACCAGTACATTGTCTTGATTTGAAAATTCTATTACCAGAATAATAGATCAAACTGCTATTTCCAATAGTGAGCCCCTTGAGTCACTGAGCTGGTTTGGGTTTACAGGGGATATTCACTGGTATCCCTCCAGGATGGTGAGATGGCTGTCCATAGGGAAGGGCATCTGTGGGAACTGAGATGGGGAAACAGGAACTTCCTTCTCCTTTTACAAGACCATTCCAGGCCCTATCTGTCTGTTGACTAAGATGGAACTATTTTGGGTAGCAAATGTCCCCCTCCCTTTTAGCTGAGTTTCTCTAAGATAAATGCATATTATGTAATTTTACCATGGGAAGATGACTAAGGAGCCAAGAAACATAACTTTCAGGTGGCTGTAAACTACATATGCAAAGTATGGTAATACCTGGGTAGTCTGAAGGTCTTGGTTCACATCTGTAGCAGGCATTTGTTTCACTGGGGAGCTTTTGAGAAAGAGGTTCATTTGCTGTGGGTTTGGAGTGATGTGTAGATTTGAACAGGGAAGAGATAGTGGGTAGGGCCTCCCAGGGAGACAACCTGGCCCAAGATGACCTGTAGCCCTGGAAAGCAAAAGGTGGACCATGGGGCTGGAGAGATTAAGGCGCTTGCCTGCAAATACTAAGGACCCGGGTTCATTTCCCCAGTACCCACATTAAGCCAGATGCACAAGGTGACACATGCTTCTGGAATTTGTTTGCAGTGGCTAGAGACTCTGGCATGCCCATTCCCCCCCACCCCTCTCTCCTCTCCCTCAGTCTCTCATAAATAAATAAATAAATAATATTTAAAAAAAGAAAAGGTGGACCATGATGCTGTGGGAGAAGAAGCATGAGGCTTGAGGCCTGGAATTGGAAGAAGGCTGAAGGCGGATGTTGCTAAGCCACCACGAGCCTGTGAGGCTTGGGCCCACTGTTCCAACTTGCTGATACAGTGAAGGCTGCCTGGTCCTTACTCTTCCAGGTCTCTCCACTGATTCTTTAAAAGGAATGCAATGAGTTGCTAAGAACTAGAGCAAGCTATTTTCATTCCAAATGGTCCATATGCCTGGAGTCTGCGAGATTTTTCCTTTTTTGAAATATTTTAAAATTTTATTTATTTATTTATTTATTTATTTATTTATTTATTTATTTATTTATTTAGGAGAGAGAGAGAGATAAAGAGGCAGATAGAGAGAGAGGGAGAATGGGTGCCAGGGACCCTAGCCACTGCAAATGAACTTCAGATGCATGAGCCACCTTGTGCATCTGGCTTAAGTGGGTACTGGGGAATCGAACCTGGTCTTTAGGCTTCACAGGCAAGCACCTTAACTGCTAAGCCTCATCTCCAGCCCTCGTTGTTCAATTCTTTCATCCTTGAATTACATTTTAATATTTTATTTTTATTTGCTTATTTATTTATTTGAGGGAGAGACAGTGAGAGAGAGAGGGAGAAAGGAACAGGAGAATGGACATTCTAGGTCTTCCAGCCACTGCAAATGAACTCCAGATACATGTACCACCTTATGCATCTGGCTTACGTGGGTCCTGGGGAATTGAACCTGGGTCTTTGGCTTTGCAGGCAAGCGCCTTAACTGATAAGCCATTTCCCTAGCCCTCATCTTTGAATTCTTATTATTTCCTTTGTGTGCTAGTAGGTGTTGCTTAATACAGTTTTCCTGCATGGAGTCAAATAAAACCATGCCCTGGAATTTTGCTACAGTTGTTCACTAAAGGGTCATTACAAAGTGGGTCTTTATTTGGCTTACTTTTTTATCCATACCAGAAACACATCTTGATAATGCAGTCACACAGGAGAGACATAATACACACACACTCCTTTCATGGGTAGAATAATAGTGATTTACCACAAGAGTATTTGTGTGCTATTTTTCACTCCCGCCCTTTTTTTTAAAAAAAACATTCAAAGGATGGCCTTCAAAAAGAAGAAAATCTTTGTGGACCTTAAGTGAGGTAAAAAAATGCATTGGGTTGCTTTTTTTTTTTTTTTTTTTTTAATAGCCCGTAAGATAACACGAACATTTACTTTGGCATTTGAAAAGGGCAGAATTGGAAAAGTGCAAAATTATATTGGAATGAAAAAAAATTCTTAAAAAAAATTACAGTCGAAAGTGTCCCCTTTAAGTGGACTTCATGTCTAATTTTTACCAATTACTCTGACTCTTGGGAGAATTATAGGGCTTCTAGAAAGAGGCTTCATAATTAAGAGAAATACACAGGGGGTAAGAGCGTCTATCGGGATGTGCCCTAGAAAGTGCTCGCCTGCAAGGCAGGGGAGCAGCCTGGAGCTAGCTGATTGTTGGAATCACACGTGGGGAAGAAAAGTGATGCTGAGCCTGGCTGTGACTGACACGTGTTACTGCCATGGGGACCCGCGGCGGAGCCTGCTCCTAGAGAACAGAAGAAAGCCGGGAAAGTGGATTGGAAGCTCGGTTCTTAAATCCGAGCAGGAATACATAAGCAGGTGTCTGTTCGGTGTGGAGGTCATTACTGTGGATTCAGAAATAGGAAAGATGCTCATGGGGTTCCCCAGCTTCCTGAGGTGTGGGGGAACCTGATTAGCTCCCTGGCTGTCCCCTTACCCCCCTGAGGAGCTGTCCAGCACCACCCCAGCCTACTCTAATTTATTCCTTCTATTTCCTGGGCTCGCTGTGGAGTGACACCCTATCTGGTGTGTTGAAGTTGCAGGATTCCCCGTTAATTATTGTGTTTACACTTCCCCATCTAATATGCCAGCGTCAAATCACATTCTCCTGGGGGAAGAGCTTTTTTTTTTTTTTTTTTAATCCACACCCCTAAACGGCTTGCTGAGTGTTCTCATTCTCTTCCGCCAGTGCAGGCCTTTGTCCCAGAGGAGAGAACAGGAGAGACGTGCTTGGTTTGTGTGAGAGCTCATTTCTCCTGTCTGAAGAGCTAGCATTGATTGTCTGTGTCTTCCCCTGTCGTTTTTAAAAATTTTTTTATCTATTTTGCCAAATTAGCATATGAGTGTTTCTGATCTTTCCCCACAAGTATTCTGGAATAGCAGAGAATAGACAGCAGGTAACCTCCACACAGATGCATGAGGATTAAATTTCTTAGAAATTTCCTTCAAAAGTACCGAAATACCACATCATCCTGAAGTATCCATTTCTGTTTTTTTTTTTTTTTTATTTTTTAAAAAAATATTTTATTTACCTGACAGGAGAGAGGCAGATAGAGAGAGAAAGAGTGTGCCAGGGCCTTCAGCCACTGCAAACCAATTCCAGACACATGTGCCGCCTTGTGCATCTGGCTTACTTGGGCCCTGGGGAATCAAACCTAGGTCCTTTGGCTTTGTAGACAAGTGCCTTAACTGCAAAGCTATCTCTCCAACCCCATATTTGGATTTTTAAATATAGTTTTAAAAGTTTATTTGTTGGTAAGCAGAGAGAGGGAGGAAGAGAGTGAGAGGAGAGGAGAGAGAATGTGCATGCCAGGACCTCCACCCATTGCAAACGATCTCCAGATGCCAACTTGTGCATCTGGCTTATGTGGATCCTGGGCAATTGAACCTGAGTCCTTAGGCTTCGCAGGCAAGCATCTTAACTGCTAAGCCATCTCTCCATCCCTGTATTTGGTCTTAAATGGAATAACTAAGGTTCCTTCCTTGCACACAGGCCAAATAAAGATGAACTCACCAGGGAGATGTATGCTGAGGCATTACAGGGGACCAGAGGAGCACTTAGATACAATTTTGAAGGCTGTATGTGTAGATGATTTAGTTGCAGATAATTTTATTAAGGTGTTAGATTTTTGCGGGGGGATGTATGTCTTCTCTACATTAAACTTAAGGATTCAGGTAGTCTTACTTTAAACATTCCTGGCAAATTCTTTTTTTCTTTTCAGTCTTCCCCTCTCTTTGTCAATCTAATGGACATCACCAGTGGTGGGACCTGAAAAATGCTAGCATTAATTAAATTTTACATTTTTAGATATGAATGCAGGAACAGGTGAGAAATACATTTCAGATGCATATGAGGACATTGTTAGTGAGTGATTTTCAAGTTCTTCAGATTTTGATGTAGATTATAGTCTACCCAAATGTTTTCTATAATATTCTAAATGGTTGAAAGACAGAGCCATTTTGACATAGAGGTAAACTCTATAATATGATTTAGCAGGGAATATCATTTCATTTGCTTCCTATTCATTCACCACAAGTTGGGACTTAAAATGGCTACAAAGACTTTCAAAACCAAATTAGGAACTTGTATTCATACAGCACCTGCTTCTGGGGGCCTGAGAGCTCTTAGCTCATCCCTGTATGTGTGAAGTATTATAATTAATTCTCTCCCTGTATCATCCTGGTGGCTGTTTCTGTTGTTAATATTTGTTGAAAACACTATTACACGTTCAGCAGAGGTTTTATACTTATGCTATTTGGTAGCTGAATGATACTGTTATGTTTCCTTGTCTCCCATCTGTCACAGTCAGCTTCAGTTGCTGAGATGAACTTCCAAACCAGGCACAAGGTATGGGAGGAATGGATTTATTGGAGCTTACAGATGCAGGGGAAGTTCCATAAAGGCAGGAGAAACTGGCCCTCTTTCACGGGTCCACGCAGTGAGAAAAGCCACCCGCAGCACCAGCATAAGCAAACACAGTCCAGGAACCCCAGGCAAGGCTCAAGCACTTTGCATATCTTTAGACTGGAATTCCCCAAGCACACCTTAGGGCTGCACCCTAGGATCCATCCACCGTGACGCCTCCTCCAGCCAGACAGCTAGAGATCTAAGTTACAAGCTTTCATAAACTCCTAAATGTATTGGGGGATATCCATTCAAATGACCACACCAACTTTCCGTTTCTAACCTCAAAAGATGAGGCAGAAGGACTTCTTCATGATGTCTCAGTACTGAAGTGGAGAAGGCGGGTGTGCTCAGGGAGAACAGAGCTCAGGTTTCACCCTGAAGCTCATGGCGCCAAAATGTACCTTCCTTGGGCTCACAGGTCCCAGGGCTTATCGAGGTATCCTCAGGGACCTCCATGTAGTCTCTGGGTTCTATGGCACCTCATTCCCCTGGCAAGGCTGTGGGAACAGAGGCCTTGTTCATCCCCAGGCTGGCGAAGACCCTTTGGAGCTATGACATCGGCTCCATCCAGTCGGCTGCCCGGGTTTGGGCACTTTCAACAGATGATTGTTCTTGGGCCAGGCACGCAGTATTTCCTTTCTGCTCCCTCAGAGTCTAAATGTGTGAGTAAGGTGTTGGTTGTATGTCTTCTAAGTGGTAGCCTTCATTAAAATGTGAGCATAATCGGCACCAGGGGATTTACAACGTACCTCATTTGTGTCTTGAAATGCTTACTTGAGTGCTGGAGAGATGGCTCCGCAGTTAAAGGCACTGGCTTTCAAAGCCTGATGACCAGGTTTGATTTCCCAGTACCTATGTAAAGCCAGGTAGACAAAGTGGTATATACATCTGGAGTTTGTTTGCAGCAACAGGAGGCCCCATACACACTCTCTTTCTCTTTTTCTGTGTATATGAGACTCACTGTCTCTCAAAAATAAAAATATTTCTTTAAAAATACATATTCAGGTTTGGAGGGATGGCTTAGCTGTTAAGGTGTTTGCTTGCAAAGCCAAAGGACCTAGGTTTGATTCCCCAGGACCCACATTAGCCAGATGCATAAGGGGGCACACTCATCTGGAGTTCATTTGCAGTGGCTGAAGGCCCTAGTGTGCCCATTCTCTCTGTCTTTCTTTCTCCCTCTTTCTCTGTTAAATAAATAAATAAAAGTATTTTTAAAAGACATATTCAGGGCTGGAGAGATGGCTTAGCGGTTAAGTGCTTGCCTATGAAGCCTAAGGACCCCAGTTCGAGGCTCGGTTCCCCAGGTCCCACGTTAGCCAGATGCACAAGGGGGCGCACGCGTCTGGAGTTCATTTGCAGAGGCTGGAAGCCCTGGCGCGCCCATTCTCTCTCTCTCTCCCTGTATCCGTCTTTCTCTCTGTCTCTGTCGCTCTCAAATAAATAAATAAATAAATCTTTCAAAAAAAAATAAAAGACATATTCAATCTAAAGCCTGAGAGCTTAAGTCCTTAAAATTGTTGTGCTTGGGGCTAGAGAGAAAGTTCAGCGATTAAGGCATTTACCTGCAAAGCCTAATGACCTGGGTTTGATTCCCCAGTACCCACGTAAAGCCAGGTACACACAGAGAATCTCTAGCCACTACAAACAAATTCAGCTTCATGTGACACCCTGTGCCCCTGACCTTATATGGGTACCAGTGAATCAGATCTGGATCATTAGGCTTTATAAGCAAGTGCCTGAACTGCTGAGCCATCTCTCCATCCCTCTTCTGCTTATTTTTAACATTAGAGTTGGAAGCAGGATTGGGGCAAGGCAGGGCAGAATTTCTTGCCCTTTGCTCTTGACATTTTGAGACAGGTCATTGAGAGGAGGAGGCTGCCCTGTGTCTCACACGGGGTTTAGTGACATTCCTGACCTCTTCATGCGAGTGGCCACCTCTCCTCCCAGTTCCCACATTTGTAGCAATCAGAAATACAAACAGGCACTGTCAAACATCTACTGATACACCAGACTGCCCCCAGTTAGAGTTAGAGAGTGAGGTAGAGTACTCCAACTTTGTTTTCTTCATTTTCTCTACCAACAGCATTTATTAGATGAATCTCACTTTGCCATGGAGTAAAATGGCACCTTTTTGAAAAAAAAAATTAATTTATTTGCAAGGAGAAAGAGAGAAGGGGGCTGGGCTGTGAGGATCTTTAGCCACTGCAAATGAACTCCAGATACATGTGCCACTTTGTGCATCTGGCTTTACGTGGGTACTGGGGAATTGAACCCAGGTCTTTACGCTCTGCAGGTGTGGTGGTTTGATTCAGGTGTCCCCCATAAACTTAGGTATTTTGAATGCTAGTCTCCCCACCTGATGGCAATTGGAAATTAATGCCTCCTGGAGGGAGTGTATTGTTGGGGGCAGGCTTATGGGTGTTATAGCCAGTTTCTCCATGCCAGTGTTTGGCACACTCTCCTGTTGCTATGGTCCACCTTATGTGGGCCAGGGGGGATGCCCACCCTCTGCTCATGCCATCGTTTTCCCCTGTCATGATGGAGCTTCCCCTGGAGTCTATAAGCCAAAATAACCCTTTTTTCCCCAAAAGATGCTCGTGGTCAGGTGATTTGTACCAGCAATGTGAACCTGACTGCATCAGTGGGCAAGTGCCTCAACCACTGAGGCATCTCTCCAGCCCTGACATGACACCTTCATTACAGTTAGTCTTTCCATCTATGCCTTAATCTCTTCTGATTCTTTATTGTTGATTCTTTATTAATCTGTTTTTGCACTATTCCCCTCCCCCCACCAACACCCTGCTGGGGATCAAACTGAGGGCACCCTGCTTTCCGAGCACCTTCTCTACCACTGAGCCGCCTCCCCCAGCCTGGGCGCCACACTGTTTTGGTTACGATACATGTGTGGTGTGTATAGCAGGAAGAGATCTATTCAGGGTCTTGGCCACTTTGGTACATTTATTTTTTTTTTCCATATAAAGCTTGAATTAATGTTCTACAGTCCTCACTAAACCTGTTGTGAAATTGTAATTACATTAACATACTAATTTGAGAATAATTTTCACCTAGGATTTTCAAAAACATGAAGTTCAATATTATTGTTGGAAGTAGATTTTATTTTAGAGCCTCGTAATTTTTTCACTCTTTAACTTTTCATTCTGAAAATCCTGTGGACTACCTCTGCCAGGAGTGGCCAGAGTGTGTGTGTGTGGGGGGGGTTGTCTCTACCACTGAGGGAGAGCTGAGGTGCCTCTTTTCACTTTTTTTTTTGAGAGAGAGAGAGAGAAGGAGGGAATTGTCACACCAGGACCTACAGCCACTGCGATCAAACTTGAGATGCGTGTGCCCCTTGTGCACATGTGCAACATGTTGCACTTTTGTCACTGAGAGTCTGGCTTATGTGGGATCTAGAGAGTCAAACATGAGTCCTTAGGCTTCACAGGCAAGTGCCTTAACTGCTAAGCTGTCTCTCTAGCCCTATTCCACCTATTTTTACTCAAAAGATTTGTAGAGAAATGAGGCATGATTAGTATGTGATGTTCAGGTCAATGATGGTATCCTGGCTTGGTGTCATCTGTTTAGATCTGTTTAGAGGTGGCCTTGGTTCAGAGGAACACTTTCCAGTGAGATCTCAGAAAAGTTGGTTTGTGAATCATTTGCATTTTATTTAAAGTAACCTGAAGTAATGATGTTGGGAGGGGGACAAAAATACCATGTTTTCTATTACTTGCAGACTCTAGATTTAACTACATATACACACATATATGATATGAAAGCAAAAGATGGACTGTGGGGCTGGAAAAATTGCTCAGTGGCTAAAGGCAGTTGCTTGTAAAGCCTGACATCCTGGGTTTGATTCCCCAATGCCCACACAAAAGCCAGATGCACAGAGTGGCACATGTGTCTGGAGGCCTTGGTGTGCACATTCTCGTTCTCTCTCTCAAATAAATATTTTTAAAAATATTTATTTATTTATTTGACAGGCAAATATGGAGAGGGAGAGAGACAGAGAGAGAGAATGGGCATGCCAGGGCCTCTAGCCACTGCACACAAACTCCAGACGCATATGTGCCACCATGTGCATCTGGCTAATGTGGGTCCTGGGGAATCGAACCTGGGTCCTTTGGCTTTGTAGGCAAATGCCTAAACTGCTAAGCCATCCCTCCAGCCCTCAAATACATATTTTTTAATAAAGGGAGGGACTATTATAGGTAGGAGGGAGAAGGGGACCAGTGTGGGGAGAGGAGTGATGGTGGAAGGTGGGAAGAGGGACAGACAGAAGGACACGGCAGTGGTAACATGTGTTGTAGTCAGGTCCATGTGGCTGGCACAAAGCAACAAAGGCTTACAGACTTAAGGGGATGTTCCATGACCACAGAGGAAAACAATGACATGAGCAGAGGCTGGACATCACCTCTTGGCCAACAACATATGGGCAACAGCAGAGTGTGCCAAACATGGGCAAGGGGAAGCTGGCTATAATACCCATAAGCCTGCCCCCAACAATACAGCACCTCCAGGAGGCTCCAATTCCCACGTTGCCACCAGCTGGGGACCTAGCATTCAGAACACATAAGTTTATGGGAGACCCCTGAATCAAACCACCACCACATGTATGAAAAGCTCAGTATTGAAGTCCATTCTTTTATACACTCACTTGAAAAATAACCTTCATAAGAATACACTGTCGCTGGGCGTGGTGGCTCACGACTTTAATCCCAGCACTTGGGAAGCTGAGGTAGGAGGATTGCTGTGAGTTTGAGGCCATCCTGAGACTACACAGTGTATTTCCAGGTCAGCCGAGGCTAGCGTGAGACCCTACCTCAAAAAAAAAAAACCAACCAAACAAACAAACATACAAAACTGTAAAGTCATCACAGATGGATACCCCAGACTATAAATTCAACCCTCTCCTCCCCACAGTCATAAACACAGAGAAATATTTAACCCTGATTATTACTGTTCCTAAGTTTGCTAGGCATAGTGAGATTGAAGCCCGGATCTACTCAGGTCTGATTCAAATAAATTTGGAATTATCAAGGCTTTTTGAAATGTGGATATCCACCCGTGATTCTTAACAGTGGATCTCATTGCAAGCTGATATTATGCCTTGAGATACTCCATACTAGTATGAACTTCCTGCTTATCAGCTAGGGACACTGTTTATTTCATCTGTTACTCATCCTTTTAAGTTTTTGTTTGTATGCATTATAACATATGTGAAATGTCAGTGTGGTTATACATAGGAAATTTTTTGTTTGTTTTGTTTTTTTGAGGTAGGGTCTTACTCTAGCCCAGGCTGACCTAGAACTCACTCTGTAGTTTCAGGCTAGCCTCAAACTCACAGAGATCCTTCTACCTCTGTTACCCAAGCGCCGGGATTAAAGGTGTGCACCTCCATGCCTGACAAGAATTTTTGAGGCAAGCCCAACAGATTGGTCTTTTTTATTTATGCAAGAGTGAGAGACAGAAAGCAAGAGAGAGAATTGGCATGCCAGGGTCCCCAGCCACTGCAATCAAACTCCAGACGTGTGCGCCACCTTGTGCGCATGTGTGACCTTGTCCGCTTGTGTCACTTTGTGCATCTGGCTTACAGGGGACCCGGAGAATCGAACATGGGTCCTTAGGCTTTGCAGGCAAGCGCCTTTATCGCTAAGCCATCTCTCTAGCTAGGAATATTTTTTGTTGTCAGAAAAATGTCCAGCCAAGTATTGTGGTGCCCGCCTTTAATTCCAGCACTCAGGAGGCAGAGGGAGGAGGATTGGATCTGGACTCAGACTCTGCAGGGGTACCAGGTGGTCTCTGACACAGTAAACTTCCTGTTTGTGTATGCTTGTGGGGTGTGCATGTGCACACGTGTACATGTATGTGTGTGCATGCGGAAGCCAGAGGTTGATGTTGAGTATCTTCCTGGGTCCCTCATCTGTATTTTACCAAGGTCTGCCTCCGTCCTTAAACCTAGAGCTCACTGATTCAGCTGCTCTGGCTAGCCAACTTGCCCCAGGGCCTACCTATCTCCACCTCCCTTCCCCTGGGATTACAGGCAGCCACCCTGCCCACCTGGCATTGATCGGCATGGGCACTGGGGATCCAGGCTCCAGTCTTCACACTTGGGTGACAAGCACTTTATTCACTGAGCCATCTCTCCCTATTGCCATCCAAGTTCGAGAATGAACTGCTTTCCCTTACAACAGACGCTGGCTGAGCAGCCATTGGAGTTAAGTTAATTCAGCTTCCAGCTTCAGCTCCTCAGTTGCACCAGGTGCATTTCGGACGCAGTGGGTGTAGAGCCTGCCACCCCTGACCTCAGTCAAGTAGAGGTGCCGGATGGAGAGCTAGAGGAGATGACAAGCCAGCTTGAGCGTGGACTATGCAGGTTCCATGTAGACGGAGAAGCGACTTTGTGTCAGTCACCTGGCTGTGGCCCATTCATGGATAGCTATCTTTGTCATTTCTGTCTGCAGATATGTGGCTTTTTCTAAACCAATAAGTGTTAGGGAGATCTGTTTTCATTCCATGTTCTGTTTATGATAAAAAAAATATTCTTAATTATGCATTCTTGCTAATA
Source organism: Jaculus jaculus (assembly GCF_020740685.1). Lineage (NCBI taxonomy): Eukaryota > Metazoa > Chordata > Mammalia > Rodentia > Dipodidae > Jaculus > Jaculus jaculus. The sequence goes on from NC_059117.1 coordinate 57,322,079, forward strand.
TTCTTTCTGTGTCTTTCCTGGGCCTCTCCAGCCCCTCCAGGTCCCATCCCCTTATGGCAGCCCCTTTTCTTTATGTAGCCCAGCTTGCTGGAGGTTGAAATTCTTTCACAGCTATATCGAACTGGGAGCACTGAGATAAAGTGTCTCTGTTTACCTTTTGGGCTTTCAGGGTGAACGGTGAACCTTTGCGGTTCACATCTGGTTTATCTGCCGGGCCGCCAGCCCTAACTGTAAGGGCTGAGACAGGATGTGGCAAGATTTCTCGAGAACAACTATCAGTGTTGGATGTTAGATGTTGCTGGTGACAGGCACCCACTTGGCAGTGCACAGCTCTCTGCTAGTGCGTGGTGACAGCGTCGTTCACACATCTCCTCCCTTCATTTCCAGAATGTTCCTGTAGATACTAAACCCTTTTCAACAGAAGTGGTGAATGTCTGTTGGTGAAAGAGGAAGGGAAAATTAGAAGAAAGGGCAGTGGCCTGTGGATTGGTTAATTCTCCTTCCTCTTCCTCCTCGGACCTCCCCTACTAGCTAAAGATTAATTCTAACAATTTAATTTGTTTTTCAAGTATTTCTTTATTTCTCCTCCCCTCCCCTGCCTTCCCCTTCTCTTTCTGTCTATCTGCTTCTCTCCTTCCCTCCCTTCTTACTTTCCTTCTCTCTCTCTTTCTTTCTTTTTCCAAGTCAGTGATCCCCCTATCTCTGTATCCTGAGTGCTGGGATCAAAGGTGTGCACCACCATGCCCAGCTTTGTTTCTCAAGTATTTTTTTCCTCTTTCCTCTGGAAACAATTTATTTTCAAAACAGTTTTCCAATAGACATGAGAAAAATCTGAACAGTTTTGGGCTGGTTACCTATACCTCATAATTTTGTTACCTTTCCATTTTAATTACATATAGGATGAATGAGGAGTTATAAGTTGGTCAGGCTTAGGACCAATAAAGTTTTCAAATCAGCTCTAATTTTCAGTCATTTCTAATGATGGCCAGACTTCTATTCATTCCACAAATAGACTCTGAGCATCTGCTGTGGCAGGTGTTGTGATTAAATCCTACACAAAGATAGGGTGGATGGATAGATGTGTGCATGCGTGTGTACATCCATAGATGGGAAACTAAGAAAGCAAGCCAGAGAGAAAGCGCAGTCAGACTAACAATGCGCGCCATCTTAATTTTACTTAGCCACGCAGGTGAGGATACAGGGAAAGCCCCAGCTGTCTCACAGAGATCCCTTTAGAATCCCTCAGAACACAGGCTGGTTTGCCCATCATCATAGGCTCAAGGTAGGTCAAGGTACTGCTCTTCCCAGAGTACTGTTTCCATGGCCCCTACGACGCTGGCCTTGTCTGCCTGGTTATGATGGGGCATAGACCATTTGGTTTCCAGGTCATGAGGAGTGAGAAGGAAGCAGTATGAACATGTACCTGAAGTTTTCCTTTTCTTATTTTTATTTTATTTGTTTATTTATTTGAGACAGAGAGAGGGGAAGAGAGAGAGAGTGAGAATGGGTGCATGAGATCCTCCAACCACTGCAAATGAACTTCAGATGCATGTGCCAACATGTGTATCTGGCTTATGTGGGACCTGGAGAATCAAACCTTAGCGGTTAAGACACTTGCCTGTGGGCTGGAGAGATGGCTTAGCGGTTAAGCGCTTGCCTATGAAGCCTAAGGACCCCGGTTCGAGGCTCGGTTCCCCAGGTCCCACGTTAGCCAGATGCACAAGGGGGCGCACGTGTCTGGAGTTCGTTTGCAGTGGCTGGAAGCCCTGGCGCGCCCATTCTCTCTCTCTCTCCCTCTATCTGTCTTTCTCTCTGTGTCTGTTGCTCTCAAATAAATAAATTAATTAAAAAAAAGACACTTGCCTGTGAAGCCTAAGGACTCAAGTTTGACTCTTCAGATCCCACATAAGCCAGACGCACAAGGTAACACAAACACACAAGATCACACATGTACACAAGATTGGAGCATGTATCTGGAGTTCAGTTGCAGTTGCTAGAGGCCCTGGCATGCCCATTCTCTCTCTCTCTCTCTCTCTTGCTGTGTCTCATTTTTTTTTAAAGGCTATACTCTTTTTTTTTAAATTTATTTATTTGAGAGTGACAGACATAGAAAGACAGATAGAGGGAGAGAGAGAGAATGGGCGCGCCAGGGCTTCCAGCCACTGCAAACGAACTCCAGACGTGTGCCCCTCTTGTGCATCTGGCTAACGTGGGACCTGGGGAACCGAGCCTCGAACCGGGGTCCTTAGGCTTCACAGGCAAGCGCTTAACCGCTAAGCCATCTCTCCAGCCCGGCTATACTCTTTTTTAATGTTTTTATTTTTTTTAATCTTTTCACAATTTTTATTAACATTTTCCATGATTATAAAAAATATCCCATGGTAATACCCTCCCCCCCCACACACACTTTCCCCTTTGAAAAGGGCTATACTTTTATATCCCCTCTTCCTGCATCCTCATTCCACTGGGGGTCCTCCTTAGTGAAATTACTAGTATTCACTGTGGGGTCATGAAGGCCTCAGCCAGTCTCTTTGGGGAGGGAGGACAGTGATTCAGGCTAATCCCACACACCCTGAGGCTCTACAGTCTTTCTACCCTGTCTTCCACAATGTTCTCTGAGTCTTGGCTGTTGTGTTAGAATCTGATTTAATGTTGCATTGTCTGTAAGCCTCTGGACCTCTGTTTTGATGAGATTTGATGTGGTCACTCAGACCATAGTGTCTGTCGCCATCTCCCTGGAGCTGGTTTTTGGGCTAGCAGTGAGAGCAGTACTCACGACACCTTTTCCGCAATGACTCCTGGGCCCGACGGATGTGGTGGAGGTGACCCATCTCGTGGTAGGCAGTCAGCCATCTTTTCTTGTATTGACCCTGGTTCTCCCCAGTCTTCTCTGCCATCTGTAAGATAGAACCTGTTCTCCAACCAAAAGTGAGAGCAGCCTGGATTAAAGGGAATAAACACTTGAGAGACTTGTTGATGCGTGTACCCACTCATTTCTGCCAAAGAGCAGTGGAGGTTCTCTCTGGAGTCTGTGCTTTTCCTATCCTTGGGAATCTGGCTTGGTTCCTCCTAGCCAATCAGAAAACAGAAGCCTCATAGACTGGGTGTCACTGTCGCACGGGCGTGTACTTCTTGCTTGGCTTGGTTGACTTTTCTGTCCTCCAGCAGCTCCTATAGCACTTTCCAGCACCATGACGGCTAGCCAGGAGGGAACCGGTGTCCCTTTCAGTTCCGGTGTGGTCTCTCGATGTCCTGTGACTACAGCCTGTGGTGTCTTCAGCAATAGGATCTTACCTTTTAGCTCTAGCAGGTAATCAAGAGCTTTGGCAATGGCCTGCATTATTTTGCAAACCTCATGGGTCTCCCTGGCCAACAGCTAACTGTAGGGTACAAGGTTTGGGAGTGACCAAGACCACGCAGGACCACTCCGAGGCAAAGATGAAAAAACTTTTGTTTAGGAAAAGCGCAAGCTGACGGGACTGACTCACAAGAGAGGAACACAGCCCACCTGAGTTTTCAGGTAGTGGGCTGTATAGGGCTTGTTCAGTTGGGGAAAGGTGAGGAAGGAAAAAGAATTGTTTGTTAAGTTGAATAGAAAAGTCCCTTTAGGGGAGATCATTACATTAACCATTTAAAATAGCTAGGTTGGCCCGGCGTGGTGGTGCATGCCTTTAATCCCAGCACTCGGGAGGCAGAGGGAGGATGATCACCAGGAGTTTGAGGCCACCCTGAGACTGCATAGTGAATTCCAGGTCAGCCTGGAACCGAGTCAAACCCTACCTCGAAAAACCTAAATAATAATAAAATAAAAAATGAAATAGCGAGGTTGTGACAGCAGAGCAGTAACCAGATGACTTACAAGATAAGGAGCAGGAAACCATGACCTGGGGCACAATTAGGCAAGGAGGAGCTAATGACTGGGTGGTTTCTTGAAGAATGTGGACAGTCCATGTGGTGGTCCATGTGGTGGTTTGAGTCAGGTGTCCCCCATAAACTTAGGTGTTCTGAATGCTAGCTCCCCAGCTGATGGATATTTGGGAAGTTACACCTCCAAGAGGCAGTGTATTGTTGGGGGTGGCCTTATGGGTGTTATAGCCAGCTCCCCCCGGCCAGTGTTTGGCACACTCTCGTGTTGCTACTGTCCATCTTATGTTGGCCAGGGGGTGATGTCCACCCTCTGCTCATGCCATCATTTTCCCCTGCCATCATGAAGTGTCCCCTAGAATCTTTAAGCCAAAATAAATCCTTGTTTTTTTTCCCAAAAGCTGCTCTTGGTCGGGTGATTTCTGCCAGCAATGAGAACCCGACTGCAACAGTCCACTTCCCCCTGCTCCCGTCACCTTTCTGCCAACTATGGTGACTCCATCTTGAGAGCCTGTCCTGACCTAACGTTCCAGCCTTTTGTTAATGATAAGGGACAGTCGTCTCTCTCTCTCTCTCTTCTGTGATTTCTTCATGCTGACCGTAGGGGCAGTGAATTCTTAGGGGAGAGGCTGGATGATGTGGTCAATGGGTCTCCCTTCAGGGCAATGACGGGCCGTGTCATGGTGGATAGAGGCCGATTGGTTTATACGATAACAACATTCCTTGTTGAGGAAGTGCGTTTTCTCCCTTCTCAGCTGTGATGAGGTCAGGGGCTTGACAGTTCTGAAGGACTACTGATGCCAGTGACGTGAGCTGCTGCTGTAGCGGGTAACGGGCTGTAGCAGAGTTTAATGGCTGTACTCAGGGCTATGGAAACTGTTGATAAGAGATTAGCCGGTGTCCAGCCTACCTATAGCCAGTCCTGCAGCTGCTACATTAGTTTATTAGTGAAGGCAAATGGACTGTGACAAGCTCAGCCTTTTGGGATGTACTTCCCTTAGATAAAGAGGCAGTCTCGATTATCTGGTCATCTGAAACAATAGCGAATCTTGTTACTAGGGGCCCCTGTGGGGTGATAGAAGAGTTTCCAGCTATACTCCAAGTACAGTTAGGGTCATGGAGGAGAGACTGAAATCCTGGGGTTGTGGAGGTAAGCTTTTCTACAGTCTTTTCTAAAGACAGAGGAGTGTGTAAGTTGCGTAGGTAGAAGGGCAGCTGGGTTAGGTGGGGGCCAGGAGTCTGAAGTAATGTTGAGGTTATCTAGAAAGGTGACATGAAAAAATTGAAGTTTGCATGGGGTTAGGGGTTTAAGTAGCCTCCATTTGAACCTGGGGTTTTCATTAACATTTTAGGCCTTGAAGAGTGATCCAAGGGACCTAGGTAGATGAAGTTGGATTGTCACAGAATCATCTGAGTGTGGGCTAACTGTACCGAGAGGTTACAAGGTTAAGATTGTAGTTCAATACACAATATCCAAATTACCAGCAATGACAGACATGATCATCATTTACAGAGTGGTGTGGTCTATATCCATTCTTGTCACAGTGAGCAACTCTATCTAAAGTTATAGTCTGGGCTGTGATGATTAAATCTTTTAAGATATACCTTACTTTTGGCTATATTTTTCTTTTAATAATTTTTTGTTTATTTTTATTATTTGAGAGCGACAGACAGATAAAGAGGCAGATAGAGAGAAATAGAGAGAATGCGCCAGGGCTTCCAGCCACTGCAAATGAACTCCAGACGCATGTGTCCCTTTTTGCATCTGGCTGACGTGGGTCCTGGGGAACTGAGCCTTGAACTGGGGTCCTTAGGCTTCACAGGCAAGCGCTCAACCACTAAGCCATCTCTCTAGCCCTGGCTATATTTTTCTTTTAGGGAGACTTCTTAGGGACCTGGGAGGTGCTCTGTGGCTCTCTCAGCATTTGGGTCATCTGCTGGGATGAGTCAGGGCCGTGCTGACCATGAGGCTTCCCTTTCCCTGGAAGCATTGAGGGCTTTTCCCTGTGTTCTGACTCTCCTCTGCAAACTGGATAGTGGTTGGAACCCATTTTTTGGGTCTCCATGTCTTCTGGGGAAGAAGATAGGTGACTTACCAAGAGCTTTAGGATCCTCTAGTGAAAGAAGTGTCCTGTTGTCTCTTGAGCCCTTCTGACCTGGAGGGCCTGGAACCAAAATACTGGGTGCCCTTTTAACCCCAAAGTCCTCATTGCTTCTGGCCACTACATCTGCTTGTTAAGCACTCAGGAGAAAAATGGGAATATAAAGTGTGTCTCTATCTTTTGTCTTTAACAAAACAGATCTTGTTAAAACATAGTATTACAAAACCTTAGCTGGGTGTGGTGGCACAGGCCTTTAATCCCAGCATTTGGGAGGCAGAGGTGAGTTCAAGGCCACCCTGAGACTACAGAATGAATTCCTGGTCAGCCTGAGCTAAAGTGAAACTCTACCTCAAAAAAAAAAAAAAAAAAAAAAAAAAAAAAAAAAAAAAAGGCGTGGTGGCACACACCTTTAATCCCAGCACTCGGGAGGCAGAGGTAGGAGGATTGCCATGAGTTCTAGGCCACGCTGAGACTCCATAGTGAATTCCAGGTCAGCCTGGGCTAGAGTGAAACCCTACCTTGAAAAATAAAAAAAAAAAACCTTAACATTTTGTTGTAACATTTAACTTATGTTGTCTGATGACATGGTAAGCCATATCTGAAAGACAGGAAATTTTACATATATATATATATATATATATATATATATATATATATATATATGTATGTATGTATGTATGTATGTATGTATGTGTGTATCGTTTAACATTTGTAAGTACAGACAAAGCATTTTAACAATCTTGGAGACAATTTTTATTAACATGTAAATTTTGACCTTTTAATTGAGTCTGTTAATCTAAAATCAGAAGTGAATTTTGAAAACTTGTTTTTTGAACTTAAAATCCTCTGGCTGGGCGTGGAGGCGCACGCCTTTAATCCCAGCACTTGGGAGGCAGAGGTAGAAGGGTTGCTGTAAGTTTGAGGTCACCCTGAGACTACAGTGAATCCAGGTTAGCCTGAGCTAGAGTGAAACTCTACCTCGAAACCCCCCCCCCCAAAAAAAAAACCTCTGGCTATTGTAGCAGGTATAAACAAGCATTTTTGGCTGTAAAGTAAAAAACCTAGAAGTCTGTCTGTAGTTACTTAGAGTCACTTTTAAATGTGTCTATGTACCTGTGTATATTTTAGTGTCTTTAATCTTTTTTGTCTAAACTGGATTAGACATCAACTAATACTGATAAAGAAATCTATAACAATCTGATGATGCACCTTATTTAGGGTTACCTTGATAAATATAAACCATTTTTGTCTCATTATTCTTGTTACCCATGACTATTAAGATATCTGATAGTTTGTTTAAGTTACATTGTTTGTAAATAACAGATATTAGTATTATAACTCAATTTGGTCCAAGAATTGTGAATGGAGCTCCTCAAAAGTTGAGAAAGCACATAGTTGATGTAGTTATCAGAATATGGGGAAACGTCCTTATCTCCCTAAGAATAAAAGTTACAATGAATGAAGTTGGATTATATCTTTTATAAAACTTGAGTTATAAACACAATGACTATTTAATAGAATTAGTTTTATGAAGAAAAATCAGTAACTAATAAATAAATGTTAATCTTATTAAGACTCAAGTTTTGTAGTTAAGAGTTTAACATGAAGTATTATCAACTTAATTAAACATTGGAAGGCAATTTTTATAACTGTCACCATGAGCAAAACAATATCAGTGAATCAAATTTTAAACTTTGTAACCTGTTGACTTGAGACGTTTTTATAATCCTATGAAACACATTTTTCAAGCATGGATTTGTAAGTGTGGGTAAAACTTGAAAATGTGTTCTTGGAGATAAAACACACTTGGAAATTGAGAGGGAATTAAATGACAAATCTGGACTATATTTATGATATAACAAATTAAGATTATCTGTTTATAGTGAACTTACACAAAAGAGAAATTGAGAGAGAATCAAAATTATGTGTTGCTGGTCATTTTCCCTTTCCTCATCCAGAGGCAACAGGCCAGTTTGCCTAAGGACAAGGTGTGGATGACACGTGGTTTTAAATGTGCTTGCAGTCTGAGTTGGGGGAGCAACCCATTTCTCAGAATCCAGCTTACCATGAATTTAAATAGCATATTACAAGTAATATAATTTATATTACAGTGAAATAGAAGCAGTCATTGACAAATATCTCTAATCACTAAGCAAACCTACCAGTTCCTAGATGTCTGGCTTTTTGCCTTTATCTGGCAAACATTAGGATCCTTTTTTTTTTTTTTTTTTTTTTTGAGCCTGTGTGTCTGGCTGTGGCATGGGGGTCTCTCTGTCACCATCCTGTTATTGTTTGCCATCTAGCATGGGTTATAGCCTTGTTTGTGTGTCCCATACATAGCATATTCCCATATGCAGAGTCTCATCAGTATGACTGCACGTTACTTGAATCTGTGTCTCAAAGCATTTCCTGCAGACACACACCAGTACAGCCAGAATCTGTATTTTCTACAGGTTCGCACTGATCATTAAGTATCTGAAATTCAGATTAATGTTCAATCTCACATTCAGGCACAATCATTTAGAGTTTAAAATAGTTGTTTTTATTAATTTGTGTTGTTTTATCTAAATGGGGTCAGTATCCTCTTGGCTAGAAGAATTTGGTGAGCAGGGTAAGGCCCAAGATGTTTGAACATGGGGAATCTCGAACCATTGGCCAGTGCTGTGGCAAGTTTACTTAAATCAGTAAGAATTTGGAAATCAAAAGATATGGATCTATTGTCTAATTCATATTGTGGCCAGGCCATGTTGTAATAAAAGATTAAATGGCAAGGTTTGATATCATCTTGGAGCCTTAATTTCTTTAAGTTTTGAAGTAGACAAGCCAGGGGAGGTGATAGGGGCAGTTTGGGAAGTCTTTATTTCCCATCTCAAATTAGAGGGAGAAGGAAAGTGGTAAGAGGAGACTCTTGTAAGGAAGGGAGAAGGAGAAAAATAAGGTGTGCTCCTGAGGGAGTAATTATTAGATTAGTTGTGAAGAATGAGGTCTCAAGCGGGGGGGGGGGGGAGCATATGCGTGTAGCAGCGGGGTCCCCCGGGGGTGCTCAGACCAGAACAGCTTGGGAGATTAAGCTTCAAGCGGGTGGGAACATGTAAATTACAGTGGCTCAATGGCTCAGTGGCTAAGAAAACCCAGCAGCAAGGAGGACAGAAAAAAAAGGGGGAAGAAAGAAGTGGCGAGTTGGTCCCTCTTTGTGCATGGCTGATCAAGTTCGATTGGCAGTGAGAGGAGGGCCAAGGAGCTGCCCTCTCCTCTCTGGGCAGAGGGAAAGGAAAAACCAGAGTGTCCCTAGGCGAGCAAACTGAGCTAAAAGGTGCCCCTCGGGGCTCGATGGGCCTGACAGAGAGAGTCCCAGGTGTTTAGAGTACATCTTTCTCAAGACCTGGGGAGTCCAGAAATGGGCAAGGAGGATAGCCTAACGTCCCAGTACGGTTTAGATGAGAGCAAGGGAGGGGGACCTCTGAGAGAATGAGAGCTGGCCAACCCACGTCATGAGAGGCACTCTGAGGGAGGAAGGGTACGAGGAGGTTTAAAGGAGAGAGGGAGGGAGAGTGCATCTGAGAGCAAGCCGATTTGTGGAAGACGCTTATGAAGGTAGAGGATGAGGGAAGAGGACTGATGCTGAATCGTGGTGGGCGGAGGAGCCTGTATCTGGCAGGTGGTCCAGGGCCATCAGTGGGTCAGTGGAAGCTTGGTGGCTTGGTCACAGGAAAGGGGGCACCCTGGGGCCTCCTATTCGAGTCACAGCACCAGATGTAAGGTTCAGGAGTGACCAAGACTACGCAGGACCACTCTGAGGCAAAGATGAAAGCTTTTATTTGGGAAAAGCACAAGATGTCAGGGGTGACTCACAAGAGAGGAACACAGCCCACTTGAGGTTTCAGGTAGTGGGCTTTATAAGGCTTGTTCAGCCGGGGGAAGGTGAGGAGGGAAAAAGCAAACCTCATTTGTTAAATTGAATAGAAAAGTTTCTTTAGGGGAGATCATTACATTAACCATTTAAATAGCTAGGGTATGATATCAGAACAGTGAACCGGTGATTTACGAGGTAAGGAGGCAGGAAACCATGACCTGGGATTTTTTCTTCACTTACGATCACCACCAATGAAAGACGAGACATGCCTAACATCTTTCCTTTTCCACTGATCACTCCTTCTGTGAAAATCTTATTTTTCATGTATTATAATAATTTCACCTACTTAATCTAACTGACCTGTGACTCACCTTTATGTCAGAATTAAGGCAAGTTCCATCATTTCTTTTCTGCCTCATTTTCCACCCTTCTGCTTTAACTACCAGAGAGCCCTCCCCAGATTCATTCTCACAGTGACTTAACTCAGCCACGCCTCTGTTAGACTGCCATTACTGATCCAGTAACAATCAGCCTCCGCTTTCATAGACCTTTTGCCAACCTGATTTGTGATTTCCATCACGCAACTCATGCTTGTTTTCTGTCTGGAACTTTATTAATTAATTTTTAAAAATTATTTATTTATTTATTTGCAAGGAGAGAGAGAGAAAGGGAAGGAGAGAGATAAAGAGCACGCCAGGGCCTCTAGCCGTTGCAAACGAACTGCAGACACATGTACTACTTTGTGCATCTGGCTCTCCATGGGTACTGGGGACTTGAATCCAGGTCATTAAGCTTTGCAGGCAAGTGCATTAACCTCTGAGACATCTCTCTAGCCCCCAAACTTCATTAATTTCTATTGTCAGTACCCGGAATGTCATTTTGTCCGTGGTCCTGTGACTAATTTCCACAATCTCAAAGACTCAGCTCATGCTTCAAAAAAAAATTCCCTGATTCCTGACACTGGAAATAACTCTCATAGCATTTTTGTTCATATATCATTTATCTTCCCCCCTAGATGATATATGTTTCTTGGAGGCAGGCTCTACCTCTGTATTGTCAAGTCCTTACATGTTTACATGTTGGTGGCCACACAGGTGATCTGAATAATAAGTAGATATCTCTCTCTCTCTCTCTCTCTCTCTTTTATTTATTTATTTTTTTTCTTTGGTTTTTCAAGGTAATGTCTCACTCTATTCCAGGCTGACCTGGAATTCACTATGTAGTCTCAGGCTGACCTTGAACTCACAGAGATCCTCCTACGTTGGCCTCCCAAGTGCTGGGATTAAAGGTGTGCACCACCATGCCCAGCAAGTAGGTTTTTTGTTACCAATAATTATACATATGTTAATGGGAGCATATGCCATATTTTTCTTTTATTTATAAATCTTTTTCAGATCTTTAGTTTGTTTTCTACTCTTCCTTTAAAAATAACCAAAAAGCTATTCTGATCATTCTGCTTGCACCTAATGTCACTTTGGAGAAGAATATATGGAGGGGAAAAGTTCCAACATTTCTTCTTGTTCCCCAGAGATAAAATTTTTCTGTAGGGCTGAAGTGATGGCTTAATGGTTAAGACACTTGTCTATGAAGCCTAAGGACCCAGGTTTGAGTCCCCAGTACCCACATAAGCCAGATGCATAGGGTGGCGCATGTGTTTGGAGTTTATTGGCAGTGGCTGGAGGCCCTGGCATGTCCATTTTATCTGTGTCATTCTCTCTCTCTCAAATAAGTAAATAAAATATTTTTAAAAAATTAATACTATGAAACTGCTCTCACCCTTGGTCAGAGTATGTTTTATTTAAAAATGAAAGAATTTTTCTGTCAGCAGACATTTAGTAACTATTTTATTTTATTTTTTTCTTGGTTGGAGAAGTGCCTAGTAATCTAAGCTTGGGTTTGTCTGCATTTTTTTCTGATTATTTCTAAATGAAACAAAAATAACCCTGTTGATGAACTACATATTATCGCCTTTCTTTTTATGGATGAAACTTAAGCTCTGTCTAGTGGCCCAGGAATAAGGAAGTTGTTTAAGTTTATAGTCTTCAAAGCAATCTAAGAGATTTAGTAATTGAAGTGAGATCTATCTATTACATATTTATTACTCAAGCTGGCCTTTAGTGCCAACAAAGGTAAAAGGATTGCTGTGAGTTCAGGCCACCCTGAAACTACATAGTGAAACTACATAGTGACTTACAAGTCAGCATGGACTAGAGTGAGACCCTACCTCAAAAAACAAAAAAAAAAAAAAAAAAAAAAACCCAGCCAAGCATGGTGGTACACCCCTTTAATCCCAGCACTCTTGAGTCAGAGGTAGGAGGATTGCCAAGAGTTCGAGGCCACCCTGAGACTACATAGTGAATTCCAGGTCAGCCTGGGCTAGAGGGAGACCCTACCTCAAAAAAACAACAAAAAAATACAAAAACATGTTTATTAGTCAAAAATCATGTGCTAGCCAGGGGTGAAGGCTTATATATATAATCTCAGTATTCAAAGGTTGAAATAGGAGGATCGCTGTGAGTTTGAGGCCAGCCTGGACTACTGAGTGAATTCAGGTCAGGTTGGGGTAGCGTGAGACCCTGTCTCAGAAACAAAACAAAGCATGTACACCATAGTTTTTAGTCACATGTTTATTATTTGAAAGAATTGGAGCTGAGGAGATGGCTCAATGATTAAAGGCATTTGCTTGCAAAGCCTGTCAGCCAGGGTTCAATTTCCCAGTACCCATGTAAAGCTAGATGCACAAAAGTGGCACATGTGTCTGGAGTTCATTTGTAGTGGCTAGAGGCTCTGGTATGCCCATCCACTCTCTTTCTCGCTCTCTATCTCCCAGATAAGTAAAAATAGTTTTTTTGTTTTTTTTTAAAGAGTAGTTTGTATTTTTAAGGCTTTTACAAATATTTTTGCATGCAAAGAGAGAGACAGAGAAAGAACGGGCAAACCAGGACCTCTAGCCACTACAAACGAACTCCAGCTACATGCACCACTTTTTGCATCTGGCTTTAAGTGAGTACTGGGGTATTAAACCCTGGTCATTAAGCTTATTTGGCAAGCGCCTTAACCACTGAGCCATGTCTCCAGCTCGCAGTTTGGTTTTCTTTAGTAGCTTTGCATTTGATCTGCCCTTGAGATCAAAATGAATTCAGCTTTCTAGCTATTCTGTCAGAATTCAGGGCTACATTTTTTGCTTCCAATAATTTATATTTAATGCAACAGAATTGTTAATAATGTGTACTTGGAAATACCCCCCTTTTTATTTTATTTTTCGAGGTGATGTCTTGCTCTAGTCCAGGCTGACCTGGAATTCACTATGTAGTTTCAGGCTGGCCTTGAAGTCACAGCAATCCTCTTACCTTCCCAGTACTAAGATTAAAGGTGTGCACCACACCCAGCGGAAACATCTATTTTTAATGGCTTAGAAAAGGGCTGTGACGGGCTAGAAAGATGGTTCAGTGGTTAAAGGCACTTGTTTACAAAGCCTACTAGCCTGCGTTCAATTCCCAAGCCATCCAGGTAAACTGGATGCAAAAAGTAGAGAGGCATCTGGTGTTCTATTGCAGTGACAACAGGCTGTGCCATGTCTGTATGCAAACACACACAGACGTGTGTGCACACACCTGTAAATAAATAAAAAAAGAAAAAGGAAAGAAAAGGGTTCCATTCTGGCCATAGTGACAGCAGAATCAGTTGGGGCTCGGTCACAGTCATTTGCTCTCTCTAAGAAGTGAGATATCTCTCTTGGGTTTATGAGTGAGTTATTTTGATTGTGATGCAATTGAATAATCCATTCGCTCTTTTTTTGTTTGTTTTTTGGGGGGTAGGATCTCACTGTAGCTCAGACTGACCTGGATTCACTATATACCCTCAGGGTGGCCTCAAACTCACAGTGATCCTCTTACCTCTGCCTCCCAAGTGGAGTGCTGGGATTAAGGCCATGGTGGTTAAAGGCAATAATCCCTTATCTGTACCCTGGCCTTCATCTTGCTGTAATTTACACTTGAACCAGGAAAAACACAATCAGGTACTGGGCAAACAATGTACAGCCAGGGGAGGAGTGGGGTGACCTTTAACAGGATTGGTGGGTTCCAGATGGAGAAATACATTGTAACCATGTAACTATAGTTAAGGAACTAGCTGCTTTGGTTCTAGGATGTTGGGGAACATCGAGGTATTCAGAGAGGGGATCTGACTTTTCATTGATTGGCTCAGTTACAGGGAAATACCTTGTTGTTCCTGGAGATCAACAAGAGTATATGAACAATATGGAGAGCGTTTAACAAAATGGAGTTCCTATTGTTAGCTTACAACATGTAGTTTCTGTGGCTAGCTTAGTCCTATCAAAAGTGTCATGCATCTGTAGTTCGTTTGCAGTAGCTAGAGGCCCTGGTACACCCATTCTCTCTCCCCCCCCCCTTACTTCTCTCTCTCTCTCTCTTAGCAAATAAATAAGTAAAATATTTTAACATAAACATTTATTGTGTATGAGGGTCACATGCGTTCCATGAAGCACATGAGGAGGTCAGAGGACAACCTCAAGGGGTCCGTGCTCTTCTTCCTTCTTTGACACGGGATCTCTTGCCACTGCAGACAAATGCCAGTCTGCTTGGCCTGTGACCATCAGATACTCCTGGCTCCATGTCCCATGGTCTTAAGGGAATTAAGGTCACAAGTGCATGCACCACTTTACATCTGCCTTTACCCAGAGGATGGGGAATCAAGCTGGAGTCGGCAGGCTTTGCACGCAAGCCTCTAACATCTGAGTCATCTCCCCAGCTGCTGTCTTCAGGCTTTCACTGTGACATTCATTATGGAACCCTGCTGCTCCCAGAAATGGAAATGGGAAGAGCATTCTGATGGAACTAGGAAGAAAAATAGAGAGGACAGTATTCTTTAAAATATTTTATGTTATTTATTTATTTATGAGAGAGAGAGAGAGGCAGACAGAAAAGAGAGAATCGGCATGCCAGGGCCTCTAGCCACTGCAAATGAACTCTAGACACATGTGCCACCTTGTGCATCTGGTTTTAAGTGGGTACTGGGGAACTGAATCTGGGTCCTTTGGCTTGGCAGGAAGTTGCCTTAAGCACTGAGCCATCTCTCCAGTCTGAGAGGACAGCATTCGTAGTGGCTGTTGTTATGTCTGTATCTCAGAACAGTGTGTGCATGATGGATTTCAGGGGAAAGTACATAGATGGTTTTCACTCATTGCTTAGGGGGATTGTTGTAGTCAGCACCACGTTGCTGGGATGAACATCCAACCAGATACAGTTTAGGGGAGGACGGGATTTATTTCAAGCTTACAGATCCAGGGGATATTGCATCAGTGGTGGAAGAAGCTGCTCACTTCCATAGATTCAAGTGGAGAGCGAGACGCCTACAGCAAGCACACACCAACACCAGCAAGCAGGAACCACCAGAGCTCAAACTGTTCCCTCCACATGTTTGGGCTGGAATTCAGATCTGCCCCCCCCACACACACACCAGTAGCCAGCTGTTGGCAGCTCAATTAACCTTAATTAAAAGTACCTGATGGGGGCTGGAGAGATGGCTTAGAGGTTAAATCATTTGCCTGTGAAGCCTAAGGACCCAGGTTCGATTCCACAGTACCCACGTAAGCCAGCTGCACAAGGTGGCACATATGTCTGGAGTTCATTTGCAGTGGCTAGAGGCCCTGGCATGCCTCTCTCTGTGTCTTTCTCTCTCCTTATAAATAAATAAAATTTTAAAAATACCTGAGGTGATGGGGACATACATGCACATTTAAGCAAAGGCCTTTACCACTGAGCCATCTCCTCATCTTACATTCGCATTCAAACCACCACAAAGTTTGCAACCTTGTTTGACCCTCAGGCTCACTGGCTGCCAGGGGAATGGCCACAGAACCCTTGACAACCATGCTATCTCCGACAAGGGACGGTTTCCAGGTCCATCTAAGTGTGTATGGTTTTTATTTCACTTGCTGTTCACGTATGAGTGACAAGGTCACTATGACACCAAGGGGTGGTCTTTTGTTACGATGTTCTTAGCCTCACTTCTGCAACTGGTAATGGTGACATTTGAGACACTTCAGCACATAGCACAAGGGTTCTCTGCTTCTTCTAGTGGTTAGGAAAGGCTTGAGTACAAGCGCTGTTGTCTAAAGCTACTTTTGTGCATTAGTTTGATGAACATCTATTTAATGTTCTGTTAACATTCAGTTTGGGTCCAGCTCCCATTTACAAGGTGTTCAGGATACAAGGGAATTTGGATTCCAAAGGGATGGAGAGTGGCAGTGATTGTACTGACAGCATTGCAGATGCATTAATGACAGTGAATTATACAAATAATGGCTAAAATGGTGAATGTATTATAATGTGTATTTTATCAGAACAAAATATAAAAGGCTCAAAAAAAGCAAGTTGGATTTACTTTTGGGTTTTTCTGGCTAAAGGAAGTAGAGACCCTCCCACCCCCACTAAACAAAGCTTTGGGTTCCTTTTACAGCCATTCCATATATATGTGTATCTCTCTCTCTCTCTCTCTCTCTCTCTCTCTATATAGATAGATATATATATATATAGAGAGAGAGGAGGAGAGAGAGAGAGAAAGAGATGGAGCGCAAATGAGCTAGTGCCAGGGCCTCTTGCCACTGCAAACGTATTGCCATTTGGTGCACCTGGCGTTACATGGGTACTGGGGAATTGAACCCCAGTAGGGGTGCAATTGCGACCTTGTTTTGGGCCAGCAGGGTTTACAAGCAAGCATATTTAACCTCTGAGCCATCTCCCCAGGCCTATGTCCATTCCTTTTGCTTGAAGATTTATTTCCTTCTAAAAGTGTAGGAGTCTACATGACTGATCTCCATAAGTTATTCTTTCTGGATTCTTTTCCATGGACATTGCCCCCAATTGTCTTCCAAGGAAAAATCTCTAGGAAAGTGAAAGATAAAAATTACCCAGCTTGAATAATTCGAAATTTAACAGAAAAGTTAAACAAAAATATTACAGAGAATCCTCATCTATCCTTTACCAAGTATTCCACACTCAATATCCTACAAACCAGGGCTGGAGGGATGGCTCAGCAGTTAAGGCACTTGCCTGCAAAGCCACATGACCTGGGTTTGATTCCCCAGGACCCATGCAGAGCCAGATGCACAAGGCGGAGAATGTGTCTGGAGTTCTTTTGTAGTGGCTAGAGGCCCTGATATGCCATGCCCATTCTTTCTTTGTCTGTTCTCTGTTTCTCTCTGCTTGAAAATCAATAAGAATATATTTTTGAGAGAGAGAGAGAGAGAGAGGATGGAGCATGCCTGGGCTTTCAGCCACCGCAGATGAACTCCAGACATGTGTGCCACCTTGTACGTCTGGCTTACGTGGGTCCTGGGGAATCAAACCTGGGTCCTCTGGCTTTGCCAGCAAGTGTGTTAACTACTAAGCCATCTCCCCAGCCCTGTCCAGCTGTTCTGTTTGGGCTCTAGAGATTTGAACTCTGGTGCTCTCAGGCCCTCATGCTTATCCAGAAGGTGCTCTCAACTGCTGAGCCATCTCTCCAGCCCAGTGGTGGTCTTTTAGATCTCACCCAGCCCTGGAGTCTTAGCTGTTTTCTCTGCTGTCCCTGGCACTCAGAGCTCTCATGCTTTGTTCCTTGGGAACATCATAGTTCTGCACTTTTAGGAAGTTAGTTTGTCTCATCTCCTCCATTCATTGCATATCTGCACAACTTCCTTTTATCCCCCCTTTCTTTCAGAAAATCTTTGGAGTGGCTGAGATTAGACCTCCTCTATTCTCCAGGGCTATGGGACAAGGGAGAATCCCATGCTGTGAGATGAGCTGAACTCTTTTTAGTTAATCTTTCCCAAGGTTGTTTCTGGGAAATGACCCAGACACATGATAAATTTGTTTTCCAAAGGGCTCCGGGTATTCTGAAACAACTTGACCTATTTTTGACAATCTTCCAATTTAACAGGATATTCACATATGAAAGGTAAACAGATTTCTTCAAATCTTTTCCTTAGGATGAGCTCCTCTTGAGATTTCAAAGGGATATGTAAATTGGAGAGAGGGTGATAAGCTTGTTAATGAAAGGAATTGACAAGGTGGCTTGTACCATCTTGTGTGACAAGTTTCCTTAAACTGACTTCCAGAGTAACACATGCCTTGGTTCCCCTTCTGTCCTGATAACTCCTTTTTTGTTGTCTTTGCTGCTTTCTCTTATGTAGTTTTTTTACTTTATTTGAGAGGGGGTAGAGGCAGATAGAGAGAAAGAGAATGGGCACACCAAGGCCTCCAGCCACTGCAAACAAACTCCAGATGTATGCTGCACCTTGTGCGTCTGGCTTACGTGGGTCCTGGAGAATCAAACCTGGGTCCTTAGGCTTCTCAGGCAAATGCCTTAACCGCTGAGCCATCTATCCAGTCCTCTCTTATTGTTTCTCTCCCTAACCTTTTATGGTAGAGGGTCTGGAATTTTCATGTTGGCCTCATCTAGTCTCATGCCTTCAATGCCATCTGGATGCTGATGACCCAAGACTTATTTCTCCTACCACCCATCCTGTAGTCCAGACCTGAGAATGTGTTCAGTTGTCTTTTAGACATCTCCACACGGATGTCTGCTGCATAGGTCACAGACAGCATATCTGAATCTGAGCTGTCAATCTTCTCCTGATCCCCAAGCCTATGCCAACTCGAGTAAGACCTCCTCACCATGACTGGCAACTGGATAGAGTGTCACGGGGGTTAGGGCACTGATCCTTGGCAGTCCTTTCACGTCTACAGCTCTTATGAAGCTTCTGCCTTGAAAACAATCAGAACCCACCTCTTCTCACCATTACCAACCACCAGAATCTTATCATCTGGACTGCAGGGCTAATCTCCCAGCTGCCCACTGAGGCTGAAGGCACCGTTTTCAAATAATCAGGTCCTGGGATGACCCTGTTCAGAGCTCTTCAGTGATTTCTCCCATGGTTGTGAGTCAAAGCTCTGTATTCACCGTGCAAGGCGGGCTCTGCAAATTTCATTTCCATGGGCTCTCTAAGAGACAGCTGCTCACTGCCGTGGTCCCACTTACAGTGACAGGAAGTAGAACCCCAGAAGTTCACATAAGTTGCCCTAAGATTCACAGCTGGCAAGTAACATACTTCTAGCTAAGTCTAGATCCCCTAGCCTCTGAGCCACAAAGCCTGTGGCCTGTATGGAGTTGGGGGTGGATAATGATGAAGGGGGAGTTGTTATGCACCCTGGTCTTCACATCACAGAAGAGCCATTTGGTGTTAATTTCCAGGCAAAGCAGGCAGGGAGGTCTTTGTGGGTAAGTGACCCCATACTCTAAGAGGACTTTGTGACCGTCCTCTTTCCTTTTGTTTAAATCCACGTCTCTGTTCTTCCCAGTAGAAGTCACAGCTGGGCTTTTAGTCCAGGGGAGGTTGGTGGTTTCCTGTGTCCTTTTTCCGGCACCACACAATGACATGGCCTTTTGGAAATGTAACTGACATTTCCCTCACCCACAGGAGGGTTGCAAGTGGTTTCTCAGCTGGAAGTCGCCAGTGAGTGCTTCTTCCTTATAAATGGGATTGATCACCCAGTCTTGGTTCCCTTGTGCTGTGGGTCTCTGGGTAGCCAGTCCCTGGACTCCGGAGGCTTCTTCTAGGAGATGTCTACTTCTGCCTCCCAGGGGTCCCTTCCAGGGACACAGAGCACTTGTCACTGACAGTGGCCGTTCTCACATGCCTGAGTGGATCTTGGGGGGTTCAGGCCTGTCAGCATTGACAGGTCTGTCCTGAGCACAAAGCTCCCACATCTTCCTCTTCAAAAATGGACTTCGTTTTTATGCTGTGTACTGAATTATGATCAACTTGGTGGCTCAGAATAACATGTTTGTTATCTCTCAGCTTCTGTAGTTTATCTCTCTAGAGCTTATCACATTGCCTTGCTGGGGCTGAAGTGATGGCTCAGTAGTTAAGGCACTTGCCTGCAAAGTCTTAAGGACCTGGGTTCAATTCCCTGGTACCCATATAAAGTCAGATGAACAAGGTGGCACATGTATCTTGAGTTTGTTTGCAGTGGCTAGAGGTCCTGCTGTGTCTATCCTTTTTCCCTTTCTCTGTCTGCCTCTTTCTCTCATAAATAAATAGATAATTAAATAAAAGGACTTATAAAAATGGCTGTGTTGGTGTCACTTAAGATCGAAGTCTCATCAGAGGCTTGACTGGGACAGACCCACTCCAGTCTCTCTCAGATTGTTGGCAGAATTTGTCTCTTTTTTTTTTCTTATAGCTGTTGGCCAGGAGCTGCCCACAATTTTCATATGGTCCTCTCAGGACAAGATAAATTCCTTTGTCTTTTTTTTTTTTTCATTTTATTTTATTTGCAAACAGAGAGAATGGGTGCTCCAAGGCCTCCAGCCACTGCAGATGAACTCCAGACACATGCACCACTTTGTGCATCTGGCTTTACATGGGTACTGGGGAATTGAACTCAGGTTGTTAAACCCTAGCCTTAACTGCTGTGTCATATCTCCAGCCCCTTAAATTCCCTTTCAAGGCAGTAAGGAATCTGCAAGGTGCGTATTAGGACAAAATATAGTCATGGTATTGATATGCCACCCATTTTGCTATAGTTCATTGAGTTCATTGAGTCCAGTCACAGGCTCTGCTTCCCCTAATAGGGAGGAAATGCACAAAAGTGTCACTGGGGTCACCATGGCAAACATTGTGCCTCCCACTCATTGCTGACGAGCCCAGGAACTGCCTCATGCAAACAAGCTTTCCTGGTGGATCCTCACATAGGATTGGTGGCAGGAAGAAGGCCGTGTGTTTGTGTGTGTGTGTGTGCGCGCGCGCGTGCGTGCGCACACATGCCATAGCACGTGTGTTGAGGTCAGAAGACAACACCTTGTTTAAGACAGGGCCTCTTTTGTTCTATTTTGCGAACGCAGACTAGCTGGCCCGTGAGCTTTGGGATTCTCCTGCCTCCCGCCATTGCCATAAATGTGTTGCAATTACAAATGCATGTGCCCCCGTGCCTGGCTATATGTGGGTTTAAGGGATCTCAGCTCTGGTCATCAGGCTTGTACAAGTACTTTTTACCACTGACCTGTCTTCCCAGTTCAAGAGGGCTTCTGTGGCATCTGTAGCCTCCATTCAGCTCTGGCTCCTACTGGACCACAGCTAGTGGAGTTAATTCTGTGATGTGTGTGTAATGTGGTGTGTGCATGCATGAGGTGTGGTTTGTATGTGTGCGGTGCATGCGCCCATGTGGTACCCACCCATGCCTATGGTGAGGTGCACTTGTCTGTCGTGGCCGGAGTCAAATGTCTACTGTCCCACTCCATTGTGTCTGGGCTTCAACAGAGCTTGTGGGGGCGCTGATGTTCCTCAGATCTTACGCCCCTTCCACCCCCGTGAGACTGAGGTTATAGGTGCGAGTGGCCACGCCCAACTGGGATGTGGAGATTTGAACTCTGGCAGCCTCTGGCCCCCTCAGGTCTTCATGTTTGGTCAGGAAACACCCTTAGCCACTGAGCCATCTCTCAAGCCCCGTTGTGGAGTTAATTTCTTAAGACAAGGGGAGCCTTGGTAATTTCCCATACATTCTTTCGATATGCACTAGATTTCCTTTTCCAAAGGACTCTCAGACTAAGATGTCATTGTTTCCCCATGGTTCATTTAGAAAATTTGTAATGCCTGTTCTTATTGGTCTTCTTTGTCCTCGTTCATTTCAGATGTAATTGAGTTAATTATTGGGTGAAGTGAACCAGAGCTCCCTTTCTTGTTACAGTGCTTCCTGTTTCAGAACCAAAGGCCGTAGTTATTAACTCCTGTGCTAAAGACGGTTTATGAGTTTGGGCTGTGAGATATCTTATAGGCAGACTTATCTCCTCATTTATTTTATGAGCATTTTTATGAATTAAGTATACTGTTGACTTAAACTATTATAATTTTTCAAATCTAATCACTTCAAATCTCAATGGCCATCTATAAATAACCTGGTGCAGGGCTGGAGAGATGGCATAGCAGTTAAGTGCTTGCCTGTGAAGCCTAAGGACCCCAGTTCAAGGCTTGATTCCCCAGGACCCACATTAGTCAGATGCACAAGAGGGCGCATGCATCTGGAGATTGTTTGCAGTGGCCGGAGGCCCTGGCACACCCATTCTCTCTCTCTCTCTCTCTGCCTCTTTCTCTCTCTGTCTGTTGCTCTCAAATGAAAAAAAAAAAATGCTATTTAAAAAAATAACCTGGTGTAGTCTGGCATTTGTCTCCATGCGACATAGTGGGCTTTTACATTTTACATTTTGGTGGCATATTCCAATATTTGCTATGTTAACTTTTATTTATTTATTTTTATGTGAGAGAGATAGATAGAGAATGTGTATGCCAGACCCTCCTCACTACAATTGAACTCCAGACACATGAACCACCTTGTGCATCTGGTTTTACATGGGTTCTGGGGAGTTGAATCCGTGTCTTTAGGCTTCGTAGGCAAGTGCTTTAATCACTAGCTATCACTCCAGCCCTCTTTGCTATTTTTTATTGTTGTTTATCAAGGTAGGGTCTCACTCTAGTCCAGGCTGACCTAATATTCACTTTATAGTCTCAGGGTGGTCTCGGACTCATGGCAATCCTCCTACCTCTGCCTCCTGAATGCTGGGATTAAAGGCATGCACCACCACGCCCGGTCTTCTTTGCTATTTTAAATGCCATGTATGTATGTATGTATGTATGTATGTATATATGTGTATGTGCGTGTGTGTGTGTGTGTGTGTGTGTGTGTGTGTGTGTGTATGTCAGTATGCCTGACCAAATATTCTCTTTCAAAAGTCTATATACTTCTATCTTTGTTCTTCTGAGGGAGAGAAGTAAGAACATCTCTGAGCAAGTGTTAAGGCAAGAAGGCTGGGGTTCTGCACTGCATTATTATTCTTTTAGAATGAGTTTATTCCGGCTTGACTGGTTTGAAATCAGCTTATCCTTTCTACGCTTGAGACATACGGGCCTCATTATGCTACCCCAGAAAGGATATGTCAGAAAAAACACAAAAATAAAAATAAGCTCATTGAAGTTTGCTTTCCAAACCACAGTTGCACACCTGGGGAAAACCAAATCCTCTCTAATTTTTTTTTTCTCTTTTAAATTTCATGTAAATCACACCCAGATGGTTACTGGTAGCATAAATTGCTTTTCACGCTCCATAAGAACCTTGTAAATTCATTTTTTAAACTATCATAACAAATATTCATTCACGTGCACGCCCCAGGCTGGGTGGGCGGTGTGTCTCAGGAGGACAGGGTGAGCGTGTGTGCTATAGGGGTTTTCAGGCCAGGCCTCTTTGCCAGAGCCTAAGGCCTTCTGGACCTAGAAATCCCCTTTAATTTTCAGTATGACATGGCTCCTGAGGTTCTCCCGACTCACATGAGTATCACATGGAAACCACAGAGAGCTGACTGAAGTTCCCCTCTGGGGCCCCCTTGCCCATGGTTTTGATAGCTCAGTGTGCAGCGTCAGGGTGTGTTCCTATGGGTAAACGAGGGAAATAGTTGCACTGCAGTCAGCCCAAGACCTGTACCTCATACCAACCTTCATTTCCCAGAAATCCCGCTTGTAGTTACCTCACGGTCTTTCTTCGAAAAATCGTGCCAGGTGTGGTGGAGGACACCTTTAATCCCAACAATTGGGAGGTAGAGGTAGGTGGATCGCTGTGACTTCAAGGTCAGCCTGAGACTACATAGTGAATTCCAGGTGAGTCTGGGCTAGAGCGAGACCCTACCTCAAAAATAAATAAATAAATAAAAATAAAAATAAAATCCTAAATTTTGATAGATTTTTGTCAGGTTGCTCTCTCTATGTAGGTTGAACTCTTTTAAAGACTTTAAAAGTTAATTTTTAGTTTTCTTACTGATATATGAGTCCATTTTGTTCTTCGCTAAAAATGAAAAGTTAGAGCTGTGGCTAAAGTCACTTGCCCTCAGTCCCATTCCCTCATAGGCCCAGTCCATCCTCAGAGGCTGGGTGAGTATCTCTTCTTAGTTCTTTCCCTGTGTCGTAGCAGATGCAAACCAACGGAAATATGTTACTGGAGTCCTTTCCTCCCTCCGTCCCTGTCTCTCCTCCCTTCCTCCCTCAGGGTCTGTGTCTTATCTACTGTGGTAGCCATGTTGTTCACACCTGTCATCTAAGATGTCCTGGAGCACTTACGTGCTAAGAGCCTTTCTTCCCTTCCCCCTCCTCCCCCTCCCTCTTCCACTTTCCTCTCCTCACTTTGAGATCCCAGGCTGAAACTTGCTGTGTAATCCAGGCTGGCCTCAAATTCACAATCCACCCATCTCAGCCTCTCTGAGTACTGGAAGAATACATGTGCACCCCTATGCCTGGCTTTCTTGGAGGTTGTTTTTGCTTCTCTGTGTGTGTGTGTGTGTGGTATGTGCAGGTGTGTGTGTATGTGTGCATAGTGTGTGTAAATGTGTGCAGTGGTGTATGTGTATACACGGTGTGATGTGTATATTTGTGTGTACGTGTGTGCCATGGTGTGTGTGTTGTAAGTAGTGTGTGTGTGTGCATGGTGTGATTTGTGTGTACGTGTGTGAGGTATGCTGTGTATGTGTGTGTGTGTGTGTGTGTGTGTGTGTGTGTGGTGTAGGCAATGTGTGTGCCCTTGGCATACCCTGTATGTTTGTCTGCAGAGGAGCTGTCAACTGCCTGTGGTGGGCAGAGTTGAAACCCTGGGCGTTCTGCTCTCTCTCTTCCACCTGGTCTTGTTTCTGACTACATCTCAAGCTTGTGGGTTAAGTCCCTGGTCTCTGCTTCCCTGTGGGACTGGGGTCGTAGGGTGTGCATGGTCATACCAAGCCATTTTATGTGGGATCTGGAGATTTAAACTCCAGCGGTCTCAGGCCCAAATGCTTGTGCAGGAATCACATTTACCCAATGAGCCATCTCCCCAGCCCTCAAGGTCTTTTGATAGCTTAGAACTAGAGGTATATTCTTTTTGAAGATTTATCTTATTTATCTGCAAGCAGAAAGATAGAGACAGAGAATAGGCGCACCAGGGCCTCTAGCTGTTGCAAACGAACTCCAGATGCATGCGCCAGTTTGTGTATCTGGCTTTATGTGGATACTGGGGAATCAAAGCCAGCTTGCTAAGCTTTGCAGCCAAGTACCTCAAATACTAAGCCATCCCTCCAGCCCTGGATATTTTTTCAGTTGTCCACCATAAATGGTTTTTCCTCAGTGCTGTTTTTGGAAGTTAGATTCAGGAGAGATTCTGGGACTTCAAGGATCCTGTGACTTTTTTTTCAGTATTAGGTAAAATATCACAGTGTGTGTTTCTGTTTCTCTCTTCAGATCTCAGAAGACCGAGCTTCACAATGAAGGCTACATCTTGGAATTGGATTGCTGTACTTCCTTAGACCACCTGGAAGACCAAAAGCTCATCCCAGAGTTCGTTAAGAAGGTGCGCGCTGTGGTGGGTCCCCAGTACACAGAGCTATACCTGAATAGCAGATCATCTCTGCTCTAGGGATCTTGGAGTGAGCCTCTTAGACCTTCGGGGAACCCCCCTGGGTGCAGCCCCTCCCATATATCACTCAGTCTGGAGGTGACTCTGGAACAAAACAGCCTCTCCTCCTCCTCCTAGACTGGTGGAATTCTGAGTCCTGATGAAAGGGCCAGATTTTAGAAGGCATGTTAGCCTACAAGCACACTGCTCGGCTCCACTTAAACCCTTAAGGGGGTCTGACCCCCAGATCCCACCTCCGCTGGTCCCGTGCCTCTTGGTTGCCACAATGCCCTTCCTTTCCGAGCAGGAGAGCAGGCCACTGGCATGTGATTCATCACGGAACATTGCATACTTGTAGGGAGTTCACATCTGCCCATAAATGTGTGTGTGGTTTTGAGCTCGTCTTCATGCCATACGCAGCTCTGTGCGTAATTGCAGGGTCCACTTGAGTGGGTCCCGTGTGACGTTCACAGCAGAGGCAACGACCTTCCTCCAAAGTTAGGCTGAATTCCGCCTTAGTGTGCATGGGCTCTCTCTTAGTCAGCCTCCCGGTGCAAAGCCATGAGTCACTTGGTGATGGGGACATGTTCTTAGAACAGTAGCCCTGTGTGACTTCCAGAGTACTGACACTAACCTACATTTCATAGATCTATCACGCAACGTGGTTTACCAATACAAGGTGATAGGCCTAATATGGCATGCTTTTTAAAAAAAAATTTATTAACATTTTCCATGATTATAAAAAAAATCCCATGGTAATACCTTCCCTTCCCCCCTCCACACTTTCCCCTTTGAAATTCCATTCTCTATCATATTACCTCCCCATCTTAATCATTGTACTTACATATATACAATATCAATCTATTAAGTACCCTCCTCCCTTCCTTTCTCTTCCCTTTATATCTCCTTTTTAACTTACTGGCCTCTGCTACTAAGTATTTTCCTTCTCACGCAGAAGCCCAATCATCTGTAGCTAGGATCCACATATGAGGGAGAACATGTGGCGCTTGGCTTTCTGGGCCTGGGTTCCCTCACTTAGTATAATCCTTTCCAGATCCATCCATTTTTCTGCAAATTTCATAACTTCATTTTTCTTTACCGCTGAATAGAATTCCATTGTATAAATGTGCCACATCTTCATTATCCACTCATCAGTTGAGGGACATCTAGGCTGGTTCCATTTCCCAGCTATTATAAATTGAGCAGCAATAAACATGGTTGAGCACGTACTTGTAAGGAAATAAGATGAGTCCTTAGGATCTATCCTAGGAGTGCTATAGCTGGGTCATATGGTAGATCAATCTTTAGCTGTTTTAGGAACCTCCACACTGATTTCCACAATGGCTGGACCAGATTGCATTCCCACCATGGCATGCTTTTTTAAAAAGTATATATGTTTATATATTTATTTGCAAGAAGAGAAAGAAAAGAGAATGAGAATGGGCATGCCAGGGCCTATAGCCGCTGCAAACTCCAACCTGTGCATCAGGCTTCACGTGGCTACTGCTGAATCAAACTCGGGTTGTTAAATTTTACAGGCAAGCTCTTTTACCACTGAGCCATCTCCTCAGTCCTTCATGATGTTTCATAACAAACTTTATATATGTGTGTATGTATAGGCAGAGAGAAAGAGAGAATATTGTAAATTTAAAAGTATAGTGTCTTTAATCCCAGCACTCGGGAGGCAGAGGTAGGAGGATAGCAGTGAGTCTGAGGCCGTCCTGAAACTACATAGTGGATTCCAGGTCAGCCTGGGCTAGAGCAAGACCCTGTCTTAAAAAACCAACACACACACACACACACACACACACACACACACACACACACGGTACATTCTAAAATAAAAAGAATACTATAGTGAACATATCAACCAGTAACTGTCATTTGTTATGAAGTGTCACGTACAGTAAGAGTTGTACTTCCATATGACTGATGGCAGTCGCTTTGTTGACCTCAGCACCACCGCAGACGTGAATAATGCGTTGTGCGGTGACGTTATGACTACAATGTCAGTAGGTTTTTTTCAACTCCATTGTCATCACATGCTACCATATCCTGTCGTTGAGTAAAAGGTTATGAGGAACGTGACTGTAATGGACACTTCCCCATACGGGAAGTTTGGAGTCCAATCAGCCAAATTAGTGGATTTGCTAACAATCCAATCTTATTGGTTATTGACTTGGGGCCAGGAATGGAAGCAGGTGCTGGAATGCAGAGCACAGACCCGTTGTGGTTCTATCTCACGTTGTCCCAGTGCGTAGGCAGGCCCTGGCTAGGAGGGAAGCGGCCAGGCTGGAGCACAGGTGATGGAGGCCTCCAAGCAGAAGGAACAGCATATGTTCTAAGAGAAGAGGGACCAGTGATCAGAAAACCCTGGTGGACTGCAGAGATGGATCAGTGGTTAAGGCGCTGGCCTGAAAAACCTAACAACCCAAGTTTGATTCTGCAGTACCCACGTAAAGCAAGATGCACAAAGTGGCACATGCATCTGGAATTTGTTTGCTGTGTCTAGAGGCCCTGGCACTCTCTCCCATCCTTTCTCTGTCTCTCTCTGTCTCATATCTCTGCTTGCAAATAAATACATAAACATTTTTATGAACAACAACCCTGGAGACCATTGTGAAGAGGGAGAGAGAGAGTGTAAGGGGCTCAAGTGAAGCCAGAAAGAGCCAGGGCTCAGCTGTAAAAGCAACAGTAAACCACGGTGAAAAGTTTTGCAGAAGAGGGAACTGATGAGCCTGTCCTTTGAAGGGTGTCTGCTTCCTTCCTGCCCCTTCCCTTGAACATTTGTTGAGCTTTCAGCTGCTGGAGGCCCTGGGCTTGACCACTCATATGCGGAAGGAACCTAGGCCAGGAGTCACCTGATCTTATAGGTCCCTATTTCAGGAGATTCTCGTGGGATAGAGGAGACTTTCTGCTCTGGTCGAATTCAGTGTCTATTTAGAAAATGGAGGGGGGGGCTCATTTGTGTTTGTGCGTGCATAGATGGTGTGAGAACGTAAGTGTTTTGTTCTGACTCAAGTAGGTGTCTTCATAAACCAGGGCTGACTTTTTTGAGGTCCTGTAAATAGTACTCAGATCAGCTCAGGTTAGGGAAGCCACAGAGGCTGAATTCTCCTGAAATGACCTGAAACCCAGGGAAAATGAAGGAAGAAGGGGGTTTCACTATTATGACTCAAACGCTTGGGATATAGGAGAGGTGTGTGAAGGAAGATGTGGGCATTGGGCTCTGCTCTGCCCAGTATGCCCATATGAAAACCTGGGGTAGGATGCCCTTACCTAACCAAACCGGATCATTTTATGCTAGACCTGTTGTATTAGATGTTAAGAAAGTAATGACCTGTTTTGGGGTTGCCTGGTAGCTGTGTTTCCGTGGTACCCAAGTAGAGGTGGGTGTCTGTCGGGTAGAAGATAACTTCAGAGTTATGCCATCTAAACCCTGGAGGACATTAGCTAGGTTTTAAACTTTTAGGGTTTTTTTTTTTTGGAGTGGGGGGGTTATTTGTTTGTTTTTTTCAAGGTAGGATTTTGCTCTATCCCAGGCTGACCTGGAATTCACTATGTAGTCTCAGGGTGGCCTCAAACTCACAGCGATCCTCCTACCTCTGCCTGCCCAGTACTGGGATTAAAGGTGTGCACCACCATGCCCAACAGTATTTAAGGATTGGCCCAGTCATTGAATATGATTGACACTTGCTCACTCTAAGAATTCTTAACATTTGGAAATGGTACGCTTTAAACTAGTTTGCCATGTCACCCAACTCCTCTCTCCTACATACCTTCAAATAGAAAGTACTGGATCCCGGGAATGGGGACATAGCTTAGTGAGTAAATGCTTGCTATGCAGGCATGCAGACCTAAGTTCAGCTCCCCAGCACCCATGCAGAAATGCTGGGCCCAGGAGCACATGCCTATAACCCCAGTGCTGGGGAGGCAGAGGCAGGTGGACCCCTAGGGCTTGCGGGCCAGCCAGTCTAATGGAATCAGTGAGCTTAGAACCAATGAGGTAGAGAGCCATTGAGGAGGACAGATGCCCACCTCTGGCCTCCACATGCTGGTGTGCCCACACATGTGCATACAAAACTAAAATACAAGACAAAAAAGAGAAAAGGGCTTGAGAGATGACTTAGTTCAGGTAATTGCCTGTGAAGTCTAAGGACCTAGGTTCAGTTCTCCAGTACCCACGTAAACCAGTTGCACAAGGTGGCACATGCATCTGGAGTTTGTTGGGAGTGCCTAGAGGCCCTGGTGTGCCCAATCTATCTGTCTGTCCCTGCACCCCCCCATGAATATTTTCAATGAAATGACTGGATCCCAGCAGATAGACAGCTTGCAGGCTAAACACATGGAGACCGAGCTGACATTTCTGCCCTGGAGTTGGTTGCAGAGTCGCTCAACTCTAAACGAAGAGTGGCCCCTGGTCATCGTCGCCCTGGAGGAGCCAGTGTAGGCAGGCTTCCTCACTGCCTCCGCCCTCGGTTTGCCTGTTCACCAGGGCTGGACTTGGAAGGTGTAGTCAGCTTCATGTTGTTGGGATGAACCTCCAAACCAGACATAGGTTATGGGAGCAATGGGATTTATTTGAAACTTACAGATCCCGGGGACATTCCATAAGGGCAGAAGAAGCTGGCCCCCTTTCCACAGCGAGAAAAGCAACCACCGCCGGCGCCTCCACAAGAAAGCACACTCTGGGAACCCAGGCTGAGCGCAAGACTGTGCTCTGTGGACCTCAGGCTGGAGTTTAGATCCACCCCCAAACACACCTTAGGGCTAGATCCTGGGATCCACCACCAGTACCACCTCCGCCAGCCAGGCAGCTGGAAGTCCAAGTTACAAGCTTGAATAAAACACCTGAGTAAAGCCAGGCATGGTGGTGCACACCTTTAATCCCAGCATTCAGAAGGCAGAGGTAGGAGGATCACTGAGAGTTCAAGGCCACTCTGAGACTACATAGTGAATTCCAGATCAGCCTGAGCTAGAGTGAGACCCTACCTCAAAACAAACAAGCAAACAAAAATTTAAAAACTCCTGAGTCTGTTGGGAGACGTACATTTAAACTATTACAGAAGGAGTTGACATTTCTAGCTATTAGTTTGGCCTTAGTTTCCAGACCAATGACCGTGACAACTAGAACAGAATGATGCAACTCGGGTCCCCTTCCCTCTGCTACTCTTGTCAGTGTTTTTAGAGAAAACTCCACTTCTGGGGCTGGAGAGATGGCTCAGCAGTTAAGACACCTGCCTGCCTAATGACCTGGTTCAATTCCCCAGTACTCACAGAAAGCCAGATATACAAAGTGGTGCATGCATCTGAAGTCTGTTTACAGCAGCTGGAAGCCTTTATGTGCCCATTCTCTGTCAGTGTCCCTCTCTCTCTCTCTCTTTGCAAATAAATAAATAAAATATTTAAGAAAAAGAAACGAAAACTGTATGCAAAGAGCAGAGGAAATCTAAGTGCCCTTTTTGGGCCACAGTGGTTCCACACGTGTCTATTTTGTGTCTCCACACAAGCCAAAGAGCACAGGTGCTTCCTTGGCAGAAGTAGACTAAAAGTCAGTGGTGAGTTTGGTTTTCTTGGGTTTTTTTTGTCCGTTGAAAATATTTAATGAGTAGCATGATCCCTATTTACAGATATGTACTGGTGACACTTGTTAATTGCCATTCAGATAGGCTGAGATGAAGATGTGGTCGTAGGCTCCTGCTGCTTGCTGTCATGACTTTAGATCTGGGTCATTATTTTGTGTGAAATAATGGCTCCTGTTCCGGTGACAAGCAGATCTGTCTTCGCTCGAGATACAAGATGGTAATTAACTCACTGTGTCATTGTTCCGTCATGTGGGATAAGCTCATATTCCCTGCACAGTAGCATTGAATTCCAGCCGATTTGATTTTTTTCCCCCCTTAAGAACAATGTATTAGTATTATTTTCTTCCCAAATGTTTTAAATCAGCAGAACCTTTGGGTAAAGAATGTAAATAGAAGGGAGAGAGGATCTCATTGTTTCCCATAATTAGGAAAAATAAAGTTATTCTCTATGTGTCATTTTAGCAAGAGATGCTCTTCGTACAGCGGGGAGAGCTCTCGCTTTGTGATTCTTACATCGATGGTTAATAAGACAGTTATGTGTAGGTGACTGTTCCCTCGGATGGGGCCCGAGGAGTTCTGATGGGCTGTCCACTTCAATACTGGTTCTTGCATTCTGCCTGTCCCTCGTATCTCCCCCAGTGCTCAACCAACCGGCCTGTGTGTCAATTATTTATTAGAAACCACGGAGCATTTAAAATGCAGTTGTGGGAAGACTTTGTAGAGAAGATATTTCCAAGTTCTAGGGCCAAGTACACAAGGAACAGACAGTCCAGAGGCTGTGGGAGAGTGACGGAGTCCTCTGAATTCCTTTATGACAAGGACTCAGCCCTTGTCCCAGAGGTACTTCTGGGGCTGTCTGTGGGGACCTCTGGCATTTCCTGTTCCCAGAGGACTGTGAAGGAGACGAGCCACCCAGAACAAAAAGCCTGCATGTTCATTCACTGGGTGTTCAGATTACACTCTCTGGAGATTCTTGGGAAAGTCGTAGGGACAAAAGCTATTCTTGAGCCCGGCGTGGTGGCGCACGCCTTGAATCCCAAAACTTTGGGAGGCAGAAGTAGGAGGATTGCTGTGAATTCGAGGCCACCCTGAGACTCCAGAGTGAATTCCAGGTCGGCCTGGGCTAGAGCAAGACCCTAGCTAAAAGAACAAGAATATGACAACAATTAAAAAAAAAAAAAAACCCTTTATAAACAACTTAGAAATGTTTAGTTTTTGTATCTATTCTCTGAGTAAAATGTTTATGAAGTTTACTTTTACTAAAGAGATGCAATTAATTATGATGAAGTATTACCAAATAAACATTTTATAAAATAAAAAGGCATTATTTCATAGTAAACAAGGATATAAATAATGACAGCGAGCCGTAGGAGCCAGTGCTACATTTCCATCTCGTCCTACTTGAACAGCAGTTAACAAGGACCACTGCTTACATATGTGTAAATAGGGAGCAAAGTAGAAAACACGCCAAGGTTTCCAGCGCCTCTGCCTACACCTGACTCTTGCTTCACCAGGGTTGATCCACGTGCCAGGCTGGTGGAAACCACCTTTCAGAGAAGACACTGGGTTGGTGACGATGCAAGCTGTGCCGGGGATGGGGAGAGAAGCTAGCAGTGTTGAATGGTGGAGCTGGATCTGACCTTCCCTAGAGGAGGCACCATGTATGGAGAAGCGATTTGGGAGTGAAGAGAAGTGTTCTCTGCCTAGGTGGACTTGGAAGGGTCTGGAAACTGGTGGTGTCCAGTGAAGACTATGCACAATAGGAAGAGGTTGGCACTTGAGGGCAAGGGGAGGTGGGTGGTGCAGGCTAGGAAAGAGCTTTTCTTTTGGGCTGCAGTTGGGCTGTGTGGAGAAAGAGAAAGGAGGTCTGTTCTTGGGGCTTTTGGACCATGTGGTGCCAGGCCCTGCTGTGGCAAGTTCAGATGGGTTTCCTGTGAGCGGGTAGGAAGGACCAGGGCAGGGGTGCTGGACGGTAAGAAAACCAAGGTAGAGAGCTGGATATAGTGCCATACACCAGTTATTCCAGCACTCAGGAGTCCTGGAATTGGCAAGAGAATTGAACATTTTAGAAAAGACTGGGCTACATAATGAGACCCAGTTTCATAAAATTAAGGGGTGAGCCTGGGTGTGGTGGCACACGCCTTTAATCCCAGCAGTGGGGAGACAGAGGTGAGAGAATTGCTGTGAGTTCGAGGCCACCCTGAGACTACATAGTGAATTCCAGGTTAGCCTGGGCTAGAGTGAAACCTTACCTGAAACAAACAAACAAACAAACAACAACAACAAAAACAAACAACTAAGGTAAGAGAGATGGCTTCAACCCCCAAGGTGCAATAGAGAGAAAGACAGACAGAGTTTAGTGTTTCTTTCCACATACATATATTTATGCATCGATGGGTCTGTTTGAAATTTAATTAATAAATTGGCGTTTGACTCTATAGACCTATCGTAGCACCTATAGTGCTTTGTGTAATATATATGTATATGTATATATATGTACACACACACACACACACATATATTTATCACACTCCTTATCACACACAAACGGCTTATTTCCATTTGATAGAGAAACTGAGGCATAGAGAAGCCATGCCTTTTGTCTCGGGTTATGACTATAAAGCAAGCCTAGGATTTGAACACAGCCTGTTGGGCTCCGAGATCATGTTCATGACCATTTGGCCATGCCACCTCTTCCCTGGAGCATATCTCTCCAGGGGCACAGAGAGTAGCTGTCTGAGCTTGGAAATGAGGCTGGGTGTGGGGGTACAGATGGGGTGCAGCCTGTATTGGTGGCATTTCTAACACAGATGAGAATCACCTTCATCCTGTCCACTCTGAGATGCTGGGGCTCTGCTTCTGAGGCTCGCTTATGATGGAGCCTGCAGCCTATGCGGTTTACTCCGGAACCAGCTGTGTCTCACAGTGAGCCTGAAGGAAAACATCTGTAGGGAGGCCTGGGTAGCTTTGTCCAGTGGAGGGGAAAATGTGATCCAAAACTCAGTGGCCTGGATTCAGCAAGATATGTCGCCCTTCGGAAAACCAAATCCTGCTGACTCCTTAAGATAAAGGACAAGCCTGAGGGTTTTCAGAATCTCAGTGAAAATGAAACAGAATCCACAGGCCTCATGGTTCCGTTTCTGGTTGGTTATTGAGTATTTTCTGCAAGTCCAAGAAAGAGGCTAATTTTAATAGTGTAAGACATCAACTCAGAATGAAAATAACATTCTGGTAAAAAAAAAAAAAAAAAAAGCTTTCCTGTCTCCTCACTGCACCCTCACTTGCTCCCAAACCAAGAGAACTGTAACATACGTATGTATGTATGTATGTATGTATGTATGTATGTATGTATGTATAATTTATTTATTTGAAAGAAGAAAGAGGGGGGAGAGAGAGAATGGGCATGCCAGGGCTTCTAGACACTGCAAACGAACTCCAGACACATGCACCACCTAATGCATCTGGCTTACATAGGTCCTGAGGAATCAAACCTGAGTCCTTAGGCTTTGCAGGCAAGCGCCTTAACCACTAATCCATGTCTACAGCCCAAACTGTGACATTTTCAAAAGTTAAAAGTAGCAGAGTATAGTGGCACATGTCTTTAATTCCAGCACTCAGGGGACAGAGGTAGGAGGATGGCAGTGAGTATGAGTTCATCCTGAGACTACATAGTGAATTCCAGGTCAGCCTGGGCTAGACTGAGACCCTACCTCAAAAAAACAGAAATAAAAATACAAAAAATAAGAGGTTAAATAATAGTGCAGGTCTGGAGAGAGGTTTAAAAAAAGTGGTGGAATGCCAGAATGAAGGTATGCTTTTTTCTTTTTCTTTTCTTTTAGCTCTTTTTAAAAGTTTATTTATTTGAGGGGCTGGAGAGATGGCTTAGCAGTTAAGCGCTTGCCTGTGAAGTCTAAGGACCCTGGTTGGAGGCTCCATTCCCCAGGACCCACGTTAGCCAGATGCACAAGGGGGTGCATGCATCTGGAGTGCATTTGCAGTGACTGGATGTCCTGGTGCACCCATTCTTTCTCTCTGACTGCCTCTTTCTGTCATTCTCAAATAAATTAATTAATAAAAAATTTTTTAAATGTTTAAAAAATTTATTTATTTGAGAGAGAAAGAGGCAGAAAGAGATAGAGAAAATGGGTGTGCCAGGACCTTCAGCCGCTGCAAACAAACTCCAGATGCATGCGCCCCCTTGTGTGCATGTGCAACATTGCATGCTTGCGTCACTGTGCGTCTGACTTACATAGGACCTGTAGATTCAAACATGAGTTCTTAGGCTTCACAGGCAAATGTCTTAACCACTAAGCCATCTCTCCAGACCAGTATTATTTTATTTAAAAATTTTTGTTTATTTTTATTTATTTGAAAATGACAGAGAGAGAAAGAGGCAGAGAGAGAGAGAGAGAGAGAGAGAGAGAGAGAGAGAGAGAGGGAGAGAATGGGCGCACCAGGGCCTCCAGCCACTGCAAATGAACTCCAGATGCGTGTGCCCCCTTGTGCATCTGGCTAACGTGGGTCCTGGGGAATCAAGCCTCGAACCGGGGTCCTTAGGCTTCATAGGCGAGCACTTAACTGCTAAACCATCTCTCCAGCCCCTCAAATAAATAAATTTTTAAAAAGAGCTAAAAGAAAAGAAAAAGAAGAAAGCATACCTTCATTCATTCTTCATTCAGGCAAGCACTTAACCACTAAGCCATCTCTCCCAGTATTTTTTAAAATATTTTATTTTTACTTATATACTAGAGAGAGAGAGAGAGAGAGAGGCAGATTAACAGAGAGAGAGAGAGAGACAGAGAGAAAGGGGGAGAAAGAGAGAGATGGAGAGAGAATGGGCCCAGTAGGGCCTCTAGTCACTTCAAACAAATTCCAGCTGCACCCGTCACCTTGTGCCTCTGACTTACATGAGTCTAGGGGAATCGAGCCTGGACTGGCAGGTTTTGCAAGCAAGAGCTTCTAACCACTCTGTGATCTCCCCAGGACATAGCTGCGAGAAGCTGATCACGTTTATCTTCTTGCTGAGAAGGCTTGATCTTTAAGGCCGGGCTTTAGCTCAGTAATGGAGCGGTTGTCTAGCATATTGAAGTCCCGGATTCCATTTTCATTAGCACAGACTCGGTTTTCCAATGGGAACAGACCACACCACTCTCAAACAACAAGAAGAGCAGGACTGAAATTTCTCAAACAACAGTGAAGAAACAGGTCTCTCCCCATCCTCAGCCTAATACATCATGGAACAATACCTGTTTATAATTTTCTTTTTTTGAGGTAGAGTCTTACTCTAGCCCAGGCTGACCTGGAATTCACTGGGTGGCCTCAAACTCACAGTGATCCTTCCACCTCTGCCTCCTGAGTGCTGGGATGAAAGGCGTGTGCCACCACACCTGGCTTGGAACAGTCTTTTTAAAACCCAGAGAGAAGGAGAAAGTGAAAGACTGCTTGTGAAGTCCGGGGAGAAATGGAAGTGTGTGATGTCACAGAATCTGAAGAGAGAGCTTGCTACCAGTCCTGATAGGAGGAAGTTTTGTTTGAACTAGGAGGTTTGTAAAAAATATTTTCTTTGTTCATTTGATGGAGAGAGATAAAGAGGCAGAGAGAGAGAGAGAGAGAATGGGAGCTAGAGATGTGGCTTAGCAGTTGAGGTACTTGCCCTGGAAGTATAAAGACCCAGGTTCTACTTCCCAGAATCCACATAACCAGATGGGAGCATGTGTCTGGAGTGCGTTTGTAGTGGCTAGAGGCCCTGGCATGCCCATTCTAAAAAGAAATGTGAGGGGGGGGGGAGGGAGGGAGGGAGAGAGGGAGGGAGTATGGTCATGTCAGGGCCTCTAGCCACTGCAAAGGAACTCCAGACACATGTGCTACCATGTGCATCTGGCTTTACATGGGTCCTAGGGAATCAAACCTGGGACCTTTGGCTTTACTAGCAAGTGCTTTAGCTGCTAAGCCCTCTCTCCAGCCCTAGAATACTTTTATAAAGGTGAAAGGTGCCAGGAGAGAAGGGAAAGTTAAACTGGGCTTGGTGACAGAGCTTGTAATGCCAGCACTTGGGAGGCTGAGGCAATAGGATCATGAATTTGAGGTCAGCCTGGGGCAAGTGGATGCAGTCAAAGCCCTGCTTAGCTATTGCTTCATGGACCTCAAAAGAGCTCTATGGAGACTGAAGCTTAGCTTCAGTGGCACCTTGATGTTGGAGATGCAAAGGAGGAATGGGTGGATTTAATAAAACCTTGTCTCAAGAAAAAAGTAAAGCCAGGCATGGGGGCGTATTACCTTTTTACCTTTAATCCCAGGATTTGGGAGGCAGAGAGAAGAGGCTGTCCATGAGTTCAAGGCCACTCTGAGAATACAGAGTGAATTTCAGGTCAGCCTGGGCTAGAGTGAGACCCTACCTTGAAAAACCAAAAAAAAAAAAAAAAAAAAAAAATGGGGCTGGAGAGATGGCTTAGCAGTTAAGGCACTTGCCTGTGAAGCCTAAAGACACAGGTTTGATTCCCCAGATCCCGTTCTAAAAAGTGCCCATTCTAAAAAGAAATGAGAGAGAGAGAGAATGATTATGTCAGATGCATATGGTGGCTCATGCATCTGGAGTTTGTTTGCAGTGGCTGGAGGTCCTGGCACACCCATTCTCTCTCTCTCTCTAATAAATAAAATAAGCTATTTAACAAAATAATAAAGCTACTTTAGTATAAAATAAGTCCAAGGGCTCAGTGGTGAAGAGTACATCCCACATAAGCATGAGGACCTGGATCTGAGACCATCCTGGTTCAACTCCCCAGAATCCATGTAAAAAAGATGGGTATGGCCACAGAGGGTTGGGGGGCAGGGACCAGAAAATCACTGGAGCTCGCTGACCAAAAAGGAAAAAAAAAAAAAAAAAAAAACAAGAATGAAATGCCATTTTCAGAGAGAGAAAAACATGGGAAGTCACTCTGGTAAAGCCAATATATTTGAAGATCTAGTTGGCATCAGTGGTGGAAATACTGGGGAAGGAGGGACTAAGAGAATGCAGAAGGGAAAAGGGAGGGAGGTCTTGCAATATCTTGCAATATAGCCCAGGCTAGCCTTGAACTTTCAATCTTCAGCCTGCCTCAGCCACCTGAGTTCTGGGATTATAGGCAGGTGCCACCACACCTAGCTTGACATACAACCTTTTTGGAATACACTTCAAGCAATTACATTTATGCTTATAAATTATTTCATAATTTATAAAATTATAATAATTGTAAATAATTATTGATTGTCTAGTTGTACCATGTGTATTTTAAATTATATAACCTGTGTAAATTTAGAAATCATGCTCTTCCTCTCTTATTTACATTTCCTGAAGTGATTTTATTCCCACATCTTTCCTCGTGCATCTTTACACTTCGTAACTCTCATAAGTAGAGTGATTTTTAAAAATATTTAATTTAT
Source organism: Jaculus jaculus (assembly GCF_020740685.1). Lineage (NCBI taxonomy): Eukaryota > Metazoa > Chordata > Mammalia > Rodentia > Dipodidae > Jaculus > Jaculus jaculus. The sequence continues at coordinate 57,360,366 of NC_059117.1, forward strand.
TTATTTGCAGTAGAGAGATAGAGATGAGGGTGGGAGAGAAAGAGTATGTGAGGATGGGCATGCCCAGGCCTCTAGCCACTGCCAACAAATTCCAGGCGCATGCACCACCTTGTGCATCTGGCTTCTGTGGGTACTGGGGAATCAAACCCAGGTTGTTATGCTTTGCAGGCAAGTGTCTTAACTGCCAAGCCATCTCTCCAGCTCAGTAGAGTGACTTTTTGGCGGTCACGTAACACAGGTGTTGCGGCCATCCTCACTGTCACTGAAGTTGTTTAGGATCAGCAGTTTTTCTTTTTTCTTTCTTTCTTTCTTTTTTTTTTTTTTTTTTTTTTTTTTGGTTTTCCAAGGTAGGGTCTCACTCTGGTCCAGGCTGACCTGGAATTAACTCTGTAGTCTCAGGGATGGCCTTGAACTCATGGCGATTCTCCTACCTCTGCCTCCCGAGTGCTGGGATTAAAGGCGTGCACCACCATGCCCGGCAGTTTTTCTTTCTTTTTTTTTTTTTTAAAAAAAAGATTTTATTTATATTTATTTGAGACAGAGAGAGGGAGAGAGAGAGAGAGAATGGGTGCGCCAGGGCCTCTAGCCTCTGCAAGTGAACTCCGCCCCCTTGTGCATCTGGCTGACTTGGAACCTGGAGAATTGAACGGGGGTCCCTTGGCTTTGCAGGCATGTGCCTTAACTGCTAACCCATCTCTCCAGCCTAGATCAGCAGTTTTCCAATTCATGAGTGATGATGTTGCTGGAAACCCAACACACAGCTCATTCATTTCACATTAGGATGGCTGATTTCTTTCATCCAGTTCATAGGGGAATGTGAAATCTCTGCAGTGGAGCCACTTATTCTGTTGGGCTCCTTGAAAAGAAAGAAAAGGACTAGGGAGAATGCTCAGTGGTTAAAGGTGCTTGTGGCAAAGCCTGCTGACCTAGGTTCAAACCCCCAATACCCACATAAAGCCAGATACACAAAGTGGCACATGTGTCTGGAGTGCATCTACAGTGCAAGTGGCAAGAAGCCCTGGCACATCCATTCATTTTTTTCCTTTCTCTCAAACAAGTAAATAAAAATATTTAAAAATAAATAGGGCTGGAGAGATGGCTTCGCAGTTAAGGTGCTTGCTTGCAAAGCCAAAGGACCCTGGATCAACTCCCCAGGACCCACAGAGCCAGGTGCACAGGATGGCTCATGCGTCTGGAGCTTGTGTGTGGTGGCTGGAGGCCCTGCTGTGCCCATTCTCCTTTTAAAAAAGGAAAAAGAAAAAGATAGAAAATAAATAGTCCAGTATGGTGGCATAGGCCTTTTTTATAATTTTTTAAAGTATTTTTATTTATTTATTTGACAGAGAAAGGGGGAGGACAGAATGGGTGCACCAGGGCTTCCAGCCACTGCAAACAAACTCCAGACGCATGTACCCCCATGTGCATCTGGCTAATGTGGGCCCTGGGGAATCAAACCAGGGTCCTTTGGCTTTGTAGGCAAACGCCTTAACTGCTAAGCCATCCCTCCAGCCTTTTTGTTTGTTTGTTTGTAATTTTGTTAATGAGAGAGAGAGGGAACGAATTGGGCCTCCTGCCACTGCAAACAAACTCCAGACGCATATGCCACCTTGTACATCGGGCTTATGTGGATCCTGGGGAATCAAACCTGGGTCCTTTGGCTTTACAGGCAGGTGCCTTAACTGCTAAGCTACCTCTTTTTAAAAGCCAGCTTGGGTTGGAAAGATGGCTTAGCCCAAAGGTGTGGAGAGAGAAGTTTGAACTCTGGATGTTGGAATTTTGTGGTGCTGGCTGTTGGTTGTTATCTCTGTTCTTCCCCTGTAAGCCCCAAATAAGCGCCCTTCCTCCCATAAGCTTTGTCTGGTTGGCTGTTTGTTTCAGCAACGTCTAGCCTACTGCAACTGTAATGACTTATGCCTTTGCCACAGTGTACTTAAGTGCTTCCAATCTCTTCTTCATTTTGCATGTGTGATGTATATAGATATGTATGTATATACATATGGATGTATGTAAATAATGATGCAAGGACCTCACTCTGTAGTCCAGGCTTCCCTGGAACTCATTATGCTAACTACACTAGCTTCAGACTTGAGCAATCCTCCTGCCTCAGCTTCCAGAGATCTGGGATTACAGGCATGTGCCACCTCGCATGGCTTCCGTTTTCTTTTTTAAAAAATTATTGATTTGAGAGAGAAAGAGGGAGAGAGAGAGACTTAGCACACCAGGGCCTCCAGCCACTGCAAATCAACTCCAGACACATGTGCCACCTTGTGCAACTGGCTTACGTAGGTACTGCAGAATCGAACCTGGGTCCTTAGTCTTCACAGGCAAGCACCTTAACTTCTAAGCCACCTCTCCAAACCCACATTACTCAGATCTTGTCACCTCTTGAGATACTTTACATACTATGTTCATTTTATTTTTTTATTTTTTATTTATTTGAGAGCGACAGACACAGAGAGAAAGACAGATAGAGGGAGAGAGACAGAATGGGCGCGCCAGGGCTTCCAGCCTCTGCCAACGAACTCCAGACGCGTGCGCCCCCTTGTGCATCTGGCTAACGTGGGTCCTGGAGAACCGAGCCTCGAACCAGGGTCCTTAGGCTTCACAGGCAAGCGCTTAACCACTAAGCCATCTCTCCAGCCCTCATTTTTTTTTTTAACTCTCTTGAACATGTTCAAAGCAAGGTGCTGAATGAACAGACGAATGAAAGTAAGAGGCCACATGTTTTCCCGCTTGCAAGGCCTCAGCAGTCGGTAGGAACAGGTGTGTTGAAAAGCGATGTATGTCGACAGAGGGTTCAGACAGGGGGATGTTTTCTTTGTCCTGTCACGCAGTTGTGTTTGCCAGGGTTCGGAAATTGAGTTAGCCATCCCTGAAAGTGACCTGGGACCTAGCTGCCACATGTTTCTACTTCATACTCCTCATCGCACAGCGTTGTAGATGTGGACCTTGCTGTTATCACCAGGAAAAAAAAAAAAGGACAATAGAGATATTCTATAAGCATATATAAACTTTCTGAGATGGCTCATGTTTTGAGTGCTAATTATGCACCGTCAGCGAACACTTGTAAGAGGTAAGGGGTTGATCGTATGTTGACCCCCCTCCAAGTTCACAGGTGCTGATCACCCACCCCCTCCCCAAGGCCTCCTGCCCTTCTGCCAGCCGTCTGGGACCTGGCACGTGAGCTCGTCTCCTCCGAGGGCCCAGTTGTGCATAGAACACCGCAGCTGCCTGCTGTGTCTCCCTGAGGCTGGCAACTTGTGCTCCTGTGGCTTTTGATTGTGGCATCAGTTGTTTGTTTGTTTGTTTGTTTGTTTTTTCCTGAGGGTTTTAAGAGCCAGGGTGAAGGAATCACACCTCCTGTAAGGTTTTCTCCCTCTCTGTCTTTGGGAGAGCCACCACCATCCCCTTAGGATCCAAGTGGGTAGTGTTGAAAATAGGGTGAGGAGCAGGGCGTGGTGGCACACGCCTTTAATCCCAGCACTCAGGAGGCTGAGGTATGAGGATCGCCATGAGTTCGAGGCCATCCTGAGGCTACAGAGTGAATTCCAGGTCAGCCTGGGCTAGAGTGGGACCCTCCCTCAAAAAACAAAAAAGAAAACAGGGTGAGGAAGAGAAAGTGCTTAGACAGAAGACAATTAGTTCCTGAAGCCTGCTTGCCTCCTCTGGAAAAATCTGGAATTTTAAAGGCTCAATTCTAGAATTTTCTATTCCAGTAAAGCTGACCACCTAATTAATAATTTGAGCAGCTATTGAGGTAGGTCCCTTTGTCAAAATATGGTCTTCTGTACCAACATGATAATCCCCAAGATTGTTAACAGCACAAGTTCTATGGTGACGGGCTAGTCTGACTTTTATTTTTATTTGTTTTATTTGAGACAGAGAGAGAATGGGCGTGCCATGGTCTCTATCCTCTGCAAATGAATTCCAGACCCATATGCCACCTTATGCATCTGGTTTATGTGGGTCCTAGGGAATCAAACCTGGGTCCTTTGGTTTTGCAGGCAAGTGCCTTAACCACCAAGCTATCTCTCCAGCCCCAGTATGGCTTTGAAATAACTCCTCCTCATTCTCAAAGAGGTCTGGATTGAGATTGTGGCATGCTTGACCTTATAGTTGGTCCTGTTTTTAAATGACTTGCCCTCATTTTCAGAGAGGCCAGGATTAGGACTGTGGCATGCTGGCTCTTAGCACCATAGGCCCTCATTGATGAGGCCTAGTGGCTCTTTTTAGAATTCCCTCTCTTCCTTATCTGGTCTAGCAGTGTTTGTTGAATAATTCATAACTATTTTCTGTCCCTTCCTTAACTAATCAAGTGTCATCAGAACTCAACAGAAGGGTTGCTATTTTCACAAAGTTTTTTTTCTTTTTAAATTTAAGAGTGAACGTTGCCTTCTGATATTTCACTACAACAAATACTGTCATGAGAAAAATCTAAAATTTAAGTGATTCATTTGTTGGGTCTTTTATGTCTTTTTTGTTTTGTTTTGTTTTTCGAGGTAGGGTCTTACAATGACCTGGAATTCACTTATGTAATCTCAGGCTCAGGAGTTGGAGGCCCTGGCGTGTCCATTCTCTCTTTCTCTCTCTCTCTCTCTCTTTCCTTGCCACTAAATAAATAACAATATTTTTTAAAGGTACTTCGGAGGAGATGGGTAGTAGGAATGAAACTGGTTCAGGTGACAGGGATGTTGGGGGGGGGGTTACAATCTTGCTATTGGGCAGAAGGCCAAGAAATTTCTAGAAAAAGTAATTGTGATATTCAGGTTTCAGGAAGTAGAAATCAGAATAAAAACACCTGAAGAGATTGAGAAACTTTAAAAGAACATGTTTAGGTATATCCCTGGTGGAAATGGTGTTTTGATGGAAATGTTCACTGTTCAGTTGGTATAGAGATTTTATTTTCAGTGACTTCCTGTTTTGAATGGGAAGCAGTTGCTTCTGCAACAGGCTTCTGAGACACTCCCCAGAGGGTGACAGAAGCTTCTCTTCACGCTGCCAGAGGAGTCACATAGATGGCTGTTTTCCTAAGCCTCACATGCACAGGACTCTGTGACCCTTCCTGCCTCCGCTCGTGCCTGGGAAGGTGGGTGTACCACGCTTCCTCTCGAAGAGCAGCGCACACATCATCATTAATTCATGCTCTGCACATTTGTAACTTGTGATAAGCAAGAACGCAGCCTGAGTTCGCCTACAGGTTTGTAAGCCGATTAATAATGTAAGCCCTCCTGTGCAGGGCCACCGTATGCTTACCTCAAGGGTACCTGCTTTGCACCCACAGTTTGGATACACCATCACAAACTGAGAGGCTAATTACAAGTTGCTCTTACCTCTCTGTATTAAAGCAGGGCCCCCCGAGGCCCACTCCTGGGGAGCATTTCTTGTTTCGTAGTTTACATTTCTGCATATTTGAGAGAGCTGCGGATTACATCTCTTACAAAGGATTGTAGCGTGTTACATTTTAAGAAGTGTTGGCAACCTGGCATCTCCTATGGGTATGAATTAGTGAAGACCACCGTATTCTGAGGGATGGGGGAGGGGAGAAGAGAAGCCATCTATTGCCCTGTTAACACCCTCCCCCTCTCCTGCCTCACTCCCCACCTTCCCCAAACATTGTGACTTAGAACAATAATCATTTTTTTTTGTTCAAAAGCCTGCACATTGGGCAGAACTTCCACAGATAGCCAAGCACTCTTCTTCATGGTAGCAGCTGGGTGATTTGGTGGCTGGGGACCCACTGTTGTTTAGTTGTTTTTTGTTTGTTTGTTTGTTTGTTTTTTGAGGTAGAGTCTCGGTTTAGCCCAGGCTGACCTGGAATTCACTATGTAGTCTCAGGCTGGCCTCAGACTCACTGTGATCTTCCTACCTCTGCCTCCCGAGTACTGGGATTGGGACCCCCTTTTAAAAAATATTTTTGTTTATTGTTAGAGAGAGAATGGGTGCGCCAGGGCCTCCAGCTGCTGCAAGCAAACTTCGAATGCATGCGCCACCTTGTGCATCCAGCTTTACATGGGTACTGGGGAATCGAACCTGGGTCCTTTGCCACCAAGTGCCTTAACCACCTTAACCACTAAGCTATCTCTCCAGCCCCAAGACTCACTTTTATGATGGCACACACACATGACTGCAGGACAGATGCTGTCTGTTGACCTCTGCTGGCTTGGGCTTCCTTCAAACATGACAGCAAGGTTCTGAGGTTTGGTTTGTTTTGTTTGCAAAGCAGGATCTTCCTCTTGTGGGATCACTCTGTAGTCCCAAGCTGGCCCCAAACTTATGGGGTCCTCCTACCTTCAGTCTCCTAAGTGCTGGGGTAAAAAGACAGGGTTGGGAAGTGGTGACTTCCGGTGACGGCCAGGTTCAAAGGGCAGATACTCTAAGAAAACAAGGTGGAAGGTCATGGAATCCTTTTTGACCATCAGCCCCAAAAGTCACATAAAGTTCTTTTCACCTTGCTCATTGGTGGAGGCATCACATAAACACTCCATTTCCAGTACTGGGGACCCCCCCCCCCCCCGTCCAGGCTCCTCCTCTTGGTGGAAGAAGAGTCAAGGTTCTAGCTTATCACAGGAGAGGAAAGGATCGTTGTGACTATCTTTGGAAAATGCAGTCTGTCACATACACAAATGCAGACGTGGGAGTTCAGAGCCAGTCCATTCTAAGCTCATGCAAGGGTAAAGTACCTTTTTTTTTAAATTTTTATTTATTTATTTATTTGAGAGCGACAGACACAGAGAGAAAGACAGATAGAGGGAGAGAGAGAGAATGGGCGCGCCAGGGCTTCCAGCCTCTGCAAACGAACTCCAGACGCGTGCGCCCCCTTGTGCATCTGGCTAACGTGGCACCTGGGGAACCGAGCCTCGAACCGGGGTCCTTAGGCTTCACAGGCAAGCGCTAAGCCATCTCTCCAGCCCGTAAAATACATTTGAAAAACTTGAAGGCAGGCTGGAAAGATGGCTTAGCAGTTAAGGTTCTTGCCTGCAGGGCCAAAGCACTTTGGTTCAATTCCCCAGGACCCATGTAAGCCAGATGTACAAAGTGGCGCATGCGTCTGGAGTTCATTTGCAGTGGCTAGAGGCCCTGGCATGCCCATTCTGTGTGTTTGTGTGTGTGTGTGTGTCTCAAGTAAAAAAATAATTTTTTTTAAATAAGGAAAAAAAAAACTTGAAGGCAACATGGTGGCTCATGCCTTTAATCCCAGCACTTGGGAGGCAGAGGTAGGGGGATTGCCATAAGTTCAAGGCCACCCTGAGACTACATAGTGAATTCCAGGTCAGCCTGGGCTAGAGTAGGACCCTACACAAAAATGAACAAAAAAACTTGAAGGCAGCAAATGAGAGTAAGAAGTTGAGTATTAAATTCAATTAAATTCAGTAGCCATTGAGATAATCTCTACTGTATGCATCTCAAAATCTTCCCTCTCTCCCCACAAAAATAATCTGTTGTGGACTAGAGAGATGGCTTAGCAGTTAAGGCATTTGCCTGCAAATCCAAAGGACCCAGGTTCAATTCCCCAGGACCCATGTTAGCCAGATGCACAAAGGATACATGCATCTGGAGTTCGTTTGCAGTGCCTAGAGGCCCTGGTGTGCCCATTCTCTCTCTCTCTCTCTCTCTCTCTCCCTCTTTCTATGTCAAATAAATAAATTAAATAACCTGTTGTGTGCTGGAGGGAGTGCTTAGTGCTTAAGGCTCTTGCCTGAAAGCCTAAGGACCCAGGTTTGATTCCCTAGTACTCACAAGGTGGCACATGCATCTGGAGTTCGTTTGCAGTGGCTAGAGGCCCTCGTGCACCCATTCTCTTTCTCAAATAAATAAGTTATATATATGAATACTTTAATTTTTTTTTAATTTTTATTTATTCATTTGAGAGAGAGAGAGAGAGAGAATGGGCACACCAGGGCATCCAGGCACTGCAAATGAACTCCAGATGCATGCGCCACCATGGGTCCTAGGGAATCGAACCTGGGTCCTTTGGCTTTGCAGGCAAGCACCTTAACTACTAAGCCATCTCTCCAGCCCTATGTGACTACTTTAAAAATATAACCTGTTGCTAGTTGGGGATCCCACCTGTCTTCATGAGCTCTTCAGCTCTCTCAGATCATTTCCATTTTCCACAGACCATCCTGAGGTTCCCCAAGGCATTTACAGAAGAATAAAACATTCATTTCTTCAGCACATAGCAATTGAAACCATCCTCCAATACTTAGTTTAACTGCCTCGTTCACCCTGGGACTTAAAGTGTCATTAAGACTGTTATATTTTTGTTGATCTGGAGTCATGGGAATTAAAGAAAAGGGGGGAGGGCTTTTTAACCAAGGGTTAAAACCAGGATAGCAGTGCCCAACTGCACCATTTCGACATTGTGTTAAAAGTGCCTTTCATTAATGTTGTGGATGCCAATGTAAATTGTGTTGGTGGGAGAAAAAGTCACGAATGCTGGATGTTAAAGCAGTGTGGTGTGAAGGGGAAACATCTGCTCCTGGTTACACTCTTTAAACTTTTAAGCTCTTTTGCCTCCATCATTTAACGGTGCTGCTGAGATTTGAGTTCCACGAAGAGTCTAAAGATGGTTTTTCTGGAACATTCCAGGAGTTCTAATAAGCCCTTGAGTCTTAGCGGACCCAGCTTGTCATACATTCCAGAGTTATTGATACAACGGTGTGAGTATACATTTCTGGTTGTCAGCTCTAGGATTCTAGCCATTTGTTTGAGGATAATTATGGAGTTCCCAGGTGGTACACCGTAATCATATATCGTGGTCAGTACACTACATTGCGTTTTGGGGTGTTTGAGGAAAGTAATCACCTCATGTGTATTAGTGGCCCTCTCATTGCTGTGACCAAATACCTGACCAGAAGCAAGTAAGGAAGATTAGGTTTATTTCTGGTCACAGTTTGAGGTTATGAACCATCATGGCTGGATCTTGAGACAGCTGGTCACATCCAGTCCACAGTGAGGAAGCAGACAGTGGTGAATCCTAGCTCTCTCCTTTCTATATAGTCCAGGTCCCTAGCTTATAGACTGGTGCAGCCAACAGCTGTGAAAGGGAGCTGGAGAGATGACTTAGTGGTTATTAAAGCGCTTGCTTGCAGAGCCTGATGGCCTGGGTTCGATTCTCCAGTGCCCATGTAAAGCCAGATATATAAAGTTGTATATACATCTGGAGTTCATTTGCAGTAGCAGAAGGCCCTAGCATGGCCATTCTTTCTTTCTTTCTTTTTTTGTGTGTGAGTGAGAGAATGTATGGGCTCACCAGGGCCTCCTGCCACTGCAAACAGACTCTAGATGCATGTGCCACTTCGGGCTTCTGGCTTTACGTGGGTACTAGGGAATGAAACTTGGGTTGTCAGGCTTTGCAAGTAAAGTGTCTTTAACCACTGAGCCATCTCCCAAGTCCCACATGTGGTTCTTTGGTTGTTTTTTTTTTTTCTTGGTTTTTTTTTTTTTTCCTTTTGCCTCATGGCCCACTCATGGAGCCACACACACAGAAACGCCTGGCAAAGCTATCTGTTCCAAAGCTAAGTGTCAACGCTTCACTACAGGCAGCTTCAGATGTGAGCGCAAGCCCATGTTATTTTTGAGCCTGCCTTTTGAGAAAGCTGCATCAGTTGAGGTGACAAAAGATGGGAACGGCTGTGTGTGTGTGATAAAATATTCACCGTAAAGACTTATGTGAACCGTGTAACCCAGAGCAGCACTTTTTGTACCCAGTCTGACATGCAGTAGATTGGCTGTTTGTAGGCTGTCTATGTATATCATGGGTCCTCCAGCAGGGGCCCTTGGGTTATGAAGAGCGTCAAAGGGGCAATGGTCTGGCCTAGGGATGTCCTATATGCCTCTGAAATCACAGTCAAAACCTCTATTTCCATCATTCTGTGTTGTTTTTTTTAAATTTTTATTAACATTTTCCATGATTATAAAATATATCCCATGGTAATTCCCTCCCTCCCCACCCCCACACTTTCCCGTTTGAAATTCCATTCTCAATCATATTACCTCCCCATTACAAACATTGTAATTACATATATACAATATCAACCTATTAAGTATCCTCCTCCCTTCCTTTCTCCACCCTTTATGTCTCCTTTTCAACTTACTGGCCTCTGCTACTAAGTATTTTCATTCTCACGCAGAAGCCCAGTCATCTGCAGCTAGGATCCCCATATGAGGGAGAACATGTGGCGCTTGGCTTTCTGGGCCTGGGTTACGTGACTTAGTATAATCCTTTCCAGGTCCATCCATTTTTCTGCAAATTTCATAACTTCATTTTTCTTTATCGCTGAGTAGAACTCCATTGTATAAATGTGCCACATCTTCATTATCCACTCATCTGTTGAGGGACATCTAGGCTGGTTCCATTTCCCAGCTATTATAAATTGAGCAGCAATAAACATGGTTGAGCATGTACTTCTAAGGAAATGAGATGAGTCCTTTGGATATATGCCTAGGAGTGCTATAGCTGGGTCATATGGTAGATCAATCTCTAGCTGCTTTAGGAACCTCCACACTGTTTTCCACAATGGCTGGACCAGATTGCATTCCCACCAGCAGTGCAGAAGGGTTCCTTTTTTTCCACATCCCCGCCAACATTTATGATCATTTGTTTTCATGATGGTGGCCAATCTGACAGGAGTGAGATGGAATCTCAATGTAGTTTTAATCTGCATTTCCCTGATGACTAGTGACGTAGAACATTTTTTTAGGTGCTTATATGCCATTCGTATTTCTTCCTTTGAGAACTCTCTATTTAGCTCCTTAGCCCATTTTTTGATTGGCTTGTTTGATTCCTTATTAGTTAACTTTTTGAGTTCTTTGTATATCCTAGATATTAATCCTCTATCAGATATATAGCTGGCGAAGATTTTTTCCCATTCTGTAGGTTGCCTCTTTGCTATTTTCACTGTGTCCTTTGCGGTGCAAAATCTTTGTAATTTCATTAGGTCCCAGTGGTTAATCTGTGGTTTTATTGCCTGAGCAATTGGGGTTGTATTCAGAAAGTCTTTGCCAAGACCAATATGTTGAAGGGTTTCCCCTACTTTTTCCTCTAGCAGTTTCAAAGTTTCCGGTCTGATGTTAAGGTCTTTAATCCATTTGGACTTAATTCTTGTGCATGGCGAGAGAGAAGAATCTATTTTCATCCTTCTGCAGATATTTATCCAGTTTTCAAAACACCATTTGCTGAAGAGGCTGTCTCTTCTCCAATGAGTATTTTTGGCATTTTTATCGAATATCAGGTGGCTATAGCTACTTGGGCTTACATCTGGGTCCTCTATTCTGTTCCACTGATCTACATGTCTGTTTTTGTGCCAGTACCATGCTGTTTTTGTTACTATGGCTCTGTAGTATAGGTTAAAATCAGGTATGGTGATACCACCAGCCTCTTTTTTGTTGCTCAGTATTATTTTAGATATTCGAGGTTTTTTGTGATTCCAAATGAATTTTTGGATTGTTTTTTCTATTTCCATGAAGAAAGCCTTTGGAATTTTGATAGGGATTGCATTAAATGTGTAGATTGCTTTTGGTAAGATTGCCATTTTCACGATATTGATTCTTCCAAGCCAGGAACAAGGGATGTTTCTCCACTTTCTAGTGTCTTCTGCAATTTCTCGCTTGAGTGTTTTAAAGTTCTCATTGTATAGATTCTTTACTTCCTTGGTTAGGTTTATTCCAAGGTCTTTTATTTTTTTTTGATGCAATTGTGAATGGGAGTGATTCTCTGATTTCATCCTCTATGTGTTTGTTGTTAGCATATACGAAGGCTACTGATTTCTGTGTATTTATTTTGTATCCTGCTACATTGCTGTAGGTTTTGATCAGCTCTAACAGCTTGCTAGTAGAGTCTTTAGGGTCCTTTATGTATAGAATCATGTCATCTGCAAATAATGATAACTTGATTTCTTCCTTTCCAATTTGTATCCCTTTTGTGTGTGTCTCTTGCCTTATTGCTATGGCTAAGACTTCCAAAACTATATTAAATAGAAGTGGAGACAGTGGACACCCTTGTCTTGTTCCTGATTTTAGTGGAAAAGCTTCCAGTTTTTCCCCATTTAGTAATATGTTGGCTGTAGGCTTGTCATAAATAGCCTTTATTATATTGAGATATGTTCCTTCTATTCCCAGTCTCTGTAGGACTTTTATCATGAAGGGATGTTGGATTTTGTCAAATGCTTTCTCTGCATCTAATGAGATGATCACGTGATTTTTGTCCTTCAACCCATTTATGTAATGTATTACATTTATAGATTTGCGTATGTTGAACCATCCCTGCATCTCTGGGATAAAGCCTACTTGGTCCGGGTGAATGATCTTTTTGATATACTCTTGTATTCTGTTTGCCAATATTTTGTTGAGAATTTTTGCATCTATGTTCATGAGGGAGATTGGTCTGTAATTTTCTTTTTTTGTTCTATCTTTGCCTGGTCTTGGTATCAGGGTGATGCTGGCCTCATAGAAGGAGTTTGGTAGAATTCCTTCTTTTTCGATTTCCTGGAAAAGCTTGAGAAACAATGGTGTTAGCTCTTCCTTAAAAGTCTGGTAAAATTCAGCAGTGAATCCATCCGGGCCTGGGCTTTTTTTAGTTGGGAGATTATTGATAACTGCGAGGATCTCCATGTTTGTTATAGGTCTATTTAAGTGATTAATCTCATTTTGATTTAATTTAGGTAGGTCATATAGATCAAGGAAATCATCCATTTCTTTCAGATTTTCATACTTTGTGGAGTATATGCTTTTATAGTATGTCCCTATAATTTTTTGAATTTCTCTGGAATATGTTGTGATGTTACCTTGTTCATCTCTGATTTTATTAATTTGTGTCTCTTCTCTCTTTCTTTTGGTCAGATTTGCTAAGGGTTTATCAATCTTGTTTATCCTTTCAAAGAATCAACTCTTTGTTTCATTAATTCTTTGGATTGTTCTTTTTGTTTCTATTTCATTAATTTCTGCCCTAATCTTTATTATTTCTTCCTGTCTACTACTTTTTGGTTTGCCTTGTTCTTCTTTTTCCAAGGCTTTAAGGCGAAGCATTAGGTCGTTTACTTGCGACCTTTCTAATTTCTTAATATAGGCACTTAAGGCTATAAATTTACCTCTTAGAACTGCCTTCATTGTTTCCCAGAGATTTTGGTATGTTGTGTTCTCATTATCATTTGACTCTATAAATTTTTTGATTTCCTTTTTGATTTCTTCATTGACCCACTCATCATTTAGTAGTGTATTGTTTAGTTTCCATGATTTTGTGTATGCTCTATAGCCTTTCTTGCTACTGATTTGTAGTTTAATTCCATTGTGGTCAGATAGAATGCAAGGAATTATTTCAATTTTCTTGAATTTGTTAAGATTTGCTTTGTGTCCTAATATATGGTCTATTTTAGAGAATGTTCCATGTGCTGCTGAAAAGAATGTATATTCTGCAGCCTTTGGATGAAATGTCCTGTATATATCTGTTAGGTCCATTCCTTCTATGACCTCATTTAGTCCAGATGCCTCTCTGTTTATTCTTTCCCTGGATGACCTGTCAATTGATGAGAGTGGGGTGTTAAAGTCACCCACCACCACCGTGTTTGGTGTTATCTGTGACCTTAGTTCTAATAGTGTTTGTTTGACGAATTTGGGAGCCCCCATGTTAGGTGCATATATGTTTAGGATTGTAATGTCCTCCTGTTGGAGTGTGCCCTTAATCAATATAAAGTGACCTTCCTTATCTTTCTTGACTAACGTCGGACTAAAGTCTACCCTGTCTGATATTAGGATAGCAACCCCTGCTTGTTTTCTAGGCCCATTTGCTTGAAACACCGTCTTCCAACCTTTCACCCTAAGATAATGTCTATCCTTTGTAGAAAGGTGAGTTTCTTGGAGACAACAAATTGTAGGATCCTGCTTTTTAACCCAGTCTGCAAATCTATGTCTTTTCGTTGGGGCATTGAGACCGTTGATATTAAGATATTATTGAAAGGTGTGTATTTATGTTTGCCATTTGTGTGTGTGTGTGTGTGTTACTTGTTCTACCTGTGCTCTCTTCTGTTAACTGGTATTTGAGTATAGCTGGTTTTTTCTAGGTTCCTTATATGTGTGCTTTTCCTTTTGTTCAGCATGGAGGATTCTATCAAGTATTTTCTGTAGAGCTGGTTTTGTCTTCAAATACTCCTTTAACCTGCTTTTGTCATGGAATGTCTTTATTTCTCCATCTATTTGAATGGATAACTTTGCAGGATAAAGTAACCTTGGTTGACAGTTGTTATCTTTCAGAACTTGGAATATATCACTCCAAGCCCTTCTGGCTTTAAAAGTTTGTGTTGAATAATCTGCTGTAATCCTGATGGGCTTGCTTTTGTAGGTAACTTGATTTTTCTCTCTAACTGCTTTCAATATTTTTTCTTTGGTTTGTGTGTTTGGAAGTTTGAGTATAATGTGGCGAGGAGAGGTTCTTTCTGGGTTTTGTCTGGCTGGGGTTCTAAAGGCTTCCTGTATCTGTATTGGCACCTCTTTCCCAATTTGGGGGAAATTTTCCTCTATGATTTTGTTGAAGATGCCTACTATGCCTCTGGAGTGGAGTTCTTCTCCTTCTACTATGCCCTGAATTCTTATATTGGATCTTTTCATAGTGTCCCGAATATCTTGAAATTCCCACTCATACTTTTCTATAAGTTTGTCTTTCTCTTTGTTGGACTGCATTAGGTCTGCCACCTGATCTTCTAGCTTAGATATTCTGTCCTCTCCCTCATCCATCCTACTGGTGAGATTTTCTACAGAGTTTTTTATTTCATTAACTGTGTTCTTCATTGCTAGTAATTCTGACTGGTTTTTCTTTATTATTTCTATTTCCCTATTTATGTCTTGTATTGCCTTCTTTATTTCATTAAATTGGTGTCCTGCCTCTTCTTTGATTCCTTTGATTTCCTCTTTGATTTCCTCTTTGATTTCTTCTTTGATTGTTTTCATGTGTTCTTTGACCTCTTTGAACATATTTATAATTATTCTTTTGAACTCTTTCTCAGACATTTCCTCTAACTCTTTCTCACTGGAGGACATTTCTGATGCATTAATATTTTTAGGTGGATTTATATCGTCTTGCTTTTTAGTGTTTCTTGTGTTATAATTATATATTTTTGCATCTTGGATTAAGTTAATGCTTGGATTTTCTAGCTAGCTGTGTATTCTTAGCTGTATCAATTGATTTGATGTAATATATTTTCAGGGTAGGACCTTAAGGTATTAGGTGTGGGTCTTAAGACTCTCAGAGTATCTACAAAGATGTTCTTAGGGGTTGAGTTTCCCTGCTATAGGAGTATTCAAGCAGGCTGAGTGGAATAAAATACTGGTAGATTCTAAAATTTAACTAAACACTGTACACATTCAATCAAAAACAGCCCCGAGTATGTATGCAAGAGTAGTTATTATAATGACCAGATCCTCTATCAACAAAGAGGTTTAGATTTCTGGTCTGTTGAGGTATCCAAGTCAGCTTGTGACCAAGTGAGTCCCTTCCCCGGTGCAATCCCAGTTACCTTGGGTGATTGTGGTCTCAGTCAAGTTGCTGCCTGGGTTGTCGGGCTGCTGTTCTGATTTCTGGAGCTGGGCACTTGCTTTTCCTACGGGGCAAACTGAGCCGCTGCTGCTGCCTCTGCTGCTGTTGTAGCTGCCACCACCGGAGCCACCACCGCTGCTGAAGCTGCCACTGCCGTGTCCACCGCCGCTGCTCACCCCGAAGCCGCTGCTGCGGGATCTGCCGCCGCTGCCGCTCCTGGGTCCGCTGCTGCTGGGGCCGCTGGTACCGGTGCTGGAGCTGCTGAAGTTGCTGCCGCGAACTCTGCTCCTGCTTGGGTCCCGCCGTCAGCCCAAGTTGGCGTGGCCGGGTCCCGGGCCGCTGCTGTGTTCGCTGGAGCTGGGTTCAGGCGGTGGGAGAGGGGAGGGAGCCGCGGCTGCTCTGGTTGTATCGCTGCTCCATGTGTGCTTCTACCTTGCGGTCTTCTCCTCCGCTGCTCGCTGCCGCTCTCCCCTCACGTTTCCCGAGTTGCGGAGAGCACGGTGCGAGGGGAAAATCCCGCACCTGGCTTCTCCTGCGGCTCGAGCCGAGAGTCCGGCGGCTTTCTGCCGCGCCGCGGCTGCGGCGGTTGGCCGAGCTGACCCGGAGCCGCTTTTCCCGCCTGTGCAGGCTCTGGATGCTCTGGAACTCTTCTACTTCTCCGCTGCCGCCTCAATTTCCTATACACCTCACTTTTTAGTAAAAGTGTGTATTTTGCTGGGTTTTTTTGGTCTTTTTCCCCGCTAAGCTGCTTTGGCGTGGTACCTACGCCGCCATCTTAACCGGAAGTCCCCATTCTGTGTTTTATAGTTTTTATTTAGTTATTTAATAAGAGAGAGAGAGAGAGAGAGAGAGAATGAGAATGGGTGCATCAGGGCCTCCAGCTATTGCACAAGAACTCTAGACACATGTGTCATTTTGTGCATCTGGCTTTGCAAGGGTACTGAGGAATTGAACTGGGGTCCTTAAGCTTTGCAGGCAGATGCCTTAGCTGCTAAGCCATCTATCCAGCCCTATTCAGTGTTTTATATAATTTATTATACTGAATAGAACTTTCTGAAATGGTGAGAATGTTCTAGATTTGCATCATCCAGTAGGTTAGTTACTAGCCACCAGTTGCTGCTGAGTCCTTGGTATATGACTGAGGAATTGTCTTATTGTATTTTATTCAAATTAATAGAACTAGCCATACAGATTTCACAGCTCTTGATTTTTTTGTGTGTATATATGTGTATTGGGTGTGTATACAGGTGTGTGTGTGTGTGTGTGTGTGTGTGTGTGTGTGTGTGTGGTCAGGGGATGTTAGGGTATTGGTCCAACCCCTTACACCTTGCTTGAGACAGGGTCTTTCTTATTGATTGACCCTGTGAATACCAGACTAACTGATCTATGAGCTTTGGGATTCTGTTCACTTCTGCTCCCATTGCAAGGTACATTGGGATTACAGAGGCGTTTGCTACCTGGGTCCAATTTACATAGGTTCTGTGGAGTCATCAGGCTGGCTCAGCAACACTGAGCCATCTCTCTAGTGTACTGTTTTGCAAAAATATTTTTATTGCTGGGCATGGTGGCGCACACCTTTAATCCCAGCACTCAGGAGGCAGAGGTAGGAGGATCACTGTGAGTTCGAGGCCACCCTGAGACTACAGAGTGAATTCCAGGTCAGCCTGGGCTAGAGTGAATCCTTACCTCAAAAAGAAAGAAAGAAAGAAAGAAAGAAAGAAAGGAAGGAAGGAAGGAAGGAAGGAAGGAAGGAAGGAAGGAAGGAAGGAAGGGAGGAAAAGAAAAGAAACGAAACACATGGATATTTTTTTATTGGTTTATTTGCAAGCAGAGAGAGAGGATGGGCTCATGGCAAATGGATTCCAGATGCATGCGCCACTTTGTGCTACTGGGGAATTGAACTCAGGTCGTTAGGCTTTGCAGCCATCTCTCCAGCCCCATTTGCTTTTTTTTTAAAATAGTGCATTTCTAATTCCTACCATTCATTGGCTCATGAGTCCCGGGCTCTGCGTTCTGAGCATCTCTCCAGCCCCAGCATTAAATTCTACACTGGATTAGGTTCTACTTGCCATGTTCCTGTTTGGGTCTCATTAAATCCTTCAATGACTGGATCAAGCCCACTGCATTATGGAAACTAACCTATTTTCCTGAAAGCCATGTCATGTGGATAGCATGAAAAAAAATATCCTTGCAATGAGATTTAGGCTAATATTTTACAAAGCCACCAGTCACCACCTCATAGTCAAGTCGAAACAAAATTAACTACAATGTCCTCCTCATTAGATTCAGACACAGCTACTTGGTTTTTCCTTTTTTGTTTTTATTTTAATTTTGGGGTTTTTTTTGAGGTAGGGTCTCACTCTAGCCCAGGCTGACCTGGAATTCACTATGTCAAACTCACGGCGATCCTCCTACCTCTGCCTCCCAAGTTGGGATTAAAAGTGTGTGCCACCACGCCCAGCCACGCAAAGCTACTTGGAATGGAGATCGTCACTGATGGAGTCAAGTGTGGCCTGTGGGCACCCCCACTTGTCAGCAGAGAGTTTGGGGCTCCTTAACCATGTTGCACGTAGCTTTCATTTTCACTAAGTCTAGCCCGTGTCCCAGTTCTCCCTAGGTGGCCCCACCCTTCCCAATGCACGCCCTGTAAAGCACAAATACTCGTTTGGAAAGTGGACTATCAAACAACACGTCTGAGGTTTTCTGGGACTGACCTGTTTGTGTTGCTGTCGTTTTGAGAAAGTGATTTGCTGAATATATACCCGAAGATAGTGATTTTTTTTTTTCACCATGAGTCGAGACTTTTATATAATTAAGTTTACAAAGTCATCTTCTTCATAGTATTCTAATTATCGGTGCCAAGGAATCTCCTCTGAGATCTGACCGCATGAAGTTCTGGATGAGTCAAGATGGTTATATCCTGGCACCTAACCCAGCAATTGTTACTCCTTTAAGTGCTTGAGGCAGGATGATTCTAAAAGGCTACAGAAGTGGGGGGGGAGGTACATTTGGGGTTATGTTGGTATCCCTCTGGGCATCTTGGCAAAGACTGCTATAGCAAGTGGAAAGGCTTAGAATACTCAGGGTTGAGCCAGGTGTGGTGGCACACATCTGTAATCCCAACACTCAGGAGGCTGGAGTAGGAGGATTGCCATGAGTTCAAGGGCACCCTGAGACTACGAGGTAAATTTCAGGTCAGCCTGGGCTAGAGGGAGCCCCTACCTCAAAAAGAAAAAAAAAAAAAAAAAAAAAGAAGAAGTCGTCGATGGTCAAGTCCAAGATTGCCTCTGATGAGCTCTGGGAAGTTTGACCAGCCATCTAATCTTCTCTCAATTAGTCTCCTTTCCCATAAAGGTGTTGCTTTGAGGTGGAAGTTCTTACAAGAGTTATGCAGTGTTCATTATTGAATTTTTAATATTTTATTTATTTAATTAATTACTTGAGAAAGAGGGAGGGAGGGAGAGAGAAAGGAAGAGGCAGATAGAGAGAAAATGGGCACACTAGGACCTCTAGCTGTTGCAAATGAACTCCAGACACATGCTCCACCTTGAGCATCTGGCTTATGTGGGTACTGGGGAATTGAACTTAGGACCTTAGGCTTCGTAGGCAAATGTCTTCACCACTAAGCCAGCTTCTCTCCAGCTTCTCATTCTTGTTTTGACTCATGGCCTTTGGGGTCATGCATGTGATAGTCTTTGGAAACTTGACAGCTGACATGTCCAGATCATTCATGACTTGTTCTTCAATGCTACTTTGATCCTGGGAACCCTGGGGAGAAGCTTGAAAGCCCGGAGATGTCCATGTGTTCAGGACAGGGGACAGTAGGCTCCCTTGGCAGTACAGAGAAGAGGAGGAAATGGCATTAACATTGGGGTAAAGCTGGCAAAATGTGGTGAGTGGGCATGTAGGGTTAGAGGAGGTGAGGAACTGCAGCTGAAGAGACCAGGAGGATGGTGGCCCTGGCAGCAGAGGTCATTGCCTGTGTCAGTCTGAACCACCAAAAAAAGTCAGGGCTGGGGTCCAGATATAGCCATAATTCATACAGTAGTGTCTGAAGCTATGTGACGATGGTGTCACCTAGGAGAGAGTAGAGTTGAGCTGGTGGCCCAGGGTGACCAATGCCTGGCCAGGGCCATCAGTGTTCACCAGTATTATGCACTTGACACTGGCTCCGAGAAGGTGTGGAAGGAATGAATGAGAAACAAACAGGATGGACAGGGTCCAAACACTTTCTGAAAGACAGAAATCTAAGTGTCTTACATGGGGGTAAACTAGAACATGGAAGAACAGGACCCGTAGGGTCTAGCCAGACATTAATTCCTTTAGGGAAGAGATTAGAAGACACCTGCTCAGGTCATTAGCAAAGTGACTGTGCTTAACTCGGGTAATTGGTGCAAGGGGTTCTGTGAAAGCCCACTTTTCTTCAGCAGCCAGTAGCCCCATGCATGTAATTTTTGTTGATTTATTTTTTATTTATTTCTTATTTTGTGTGTGACATGTGTACATGTTCTTGATGTGAGCATGTGTGAGGGTGCGTGTGCACATTGATGCTTGTGTGTGTGGAGGCCAGAGGTTGTCATCAGGCCTCTTCCTCAGTTGCGCTCCACCTTATTTATTTATTTGACAGAGAAAGAGAACGGTGTGCCAGAGCCTCCAGCCACTGCAAATAACTCCAGGTGCGTGAGCCCCTGTGCACCTGGCCAATGTGGGTCCTGGAGAATCGAACCTGGGTCCTTCAGCTTTGCAGGCAAACGCCTTAATCGCTAAGCCATCCCTAGAGAATGGGCACATCAGGGCCTCCAGCCACAATAAACAAACTTCAGATGCAAGTGCCATCTCATGCATCTGGCTCTCGTGGGTGCTGGGGAATTGAACACAGGTCTTTCAGCTTCATAGGCAAGTGCCTTAACTGCTAAAGCCATCTCTCCAGGCTGCTGGTCTTTTGTTTGTGTGTTGCTTTTTTTTTTTAGGTAGCTAGCCCAGGCTAACCTGAAACTCACTCTACCCCAGGCTGACCTGGAACTCACAGCAAACCTTCTATCTCTGCCTCCCTGAGTATAGGGATTAAAGGCATATATCACCATGCCCGGCTAATTTTTGCTGATTCTTGCTGGCATTTGGTGATCATTATGGACCTCAGGATTTCTGGGGTCACCTGCTTAGGGGTTGGGGACTCAGATCAAGAAGATTCTGAAGGCTCTACCTCCTCACTGGTCACCTGACTTGAGGATCCTTCATGGAAAGTCCCCTCAAGTCCAGTTCTACTTTTGCCTGGCTCTTGCTTACTTGATTACACTATTACTTCTAGTTTTTCTTTTAAAGTTCCAGCTACTGAATTCAATGGCCTGTTTTGTTTGTTTGTGTTTTTAGGGAAAATACAAGTGTCACAGCATGCCTTGCAGGTGTTCATACCCAGGTAGTGGGCTCAGGAAGTAAGAGGGCACATCTGACTGTCTTGATTCCCTACACGGGATAGTGTGGACCAGAGCTTGGGGAGTCAATGACCTGATTATAACTGTGGGTCAGGCGTAGTCAGAGGACTCTGTGGCTTCCCCTTAGTGAAGAGCCTTTGCACAATAGCAATTCTCCGCACCCCTGACCGCTGCCCAAACAACTGTCTCCAAAAGACAGCTCTTTGGGTGCTGTGTTGCCCCCTGGCAGTTAGTAGATGGGTATGTAGACAGACTCACTGCATCTGTGCAGTAGGCTCATGAGCAGGAAGTGGTTCAGCAGAAAACAAAAATTAAACTGTTACCCACATGAGTTTCCCTTTTCAGATTTTGTTGATCTGAGTTTGTCTTTTTAGATTCTTTTTCCAGACTCTTAAAAAAAAATGAAAATAGCCAGGCATGGTGGCACACGCCTTTAATTCCAGCACTCAGGAGGCAGAGGTAGGAGGATCGTCATGAGTTCAAGGCCACTCTGAGACTACGTAGTGAATTCCAGGTCAGCCTGAGCTAAAGTGAAGCCCTACCTCAAAAAATTAGGGTCAGGCATGGTGGCACACGCCTTTAATCCCAGAACTCTGGAGGCAGAGGTATGAGGATCGCCATGAGTTTGAGGTCACCTTGAGATTACATAGTGAATTTCAGATCAGCCTAGGCTAGAGTGAGACCCTACCTCGAAGAAAAAAGAAAGAAAGAAAGAAAGAAAGAAAGAAAGAAAGAAAGAAAGAAAGAAAGCAAGCAAGCCTGCCAGCCAGTGCACATCTGTAATCTCAGCATTTGGGAGGCAGAGAGGCAGGAAAGCTCAAATTCAAAGCCAGCTCAGGCTATATAGTTGGACCTGTCTCAAAATAATAATAATAATACAATAATAAATAGCTGAGGAGATGGCTCGGCAGTTAAAGGCACTTGTTTGCAAAGCCTACAAACCTGAATATAATTCACCCAGTACCCATGTAAAGCCAGTCATACAAAGTGGCACATACATCTGGAGTTTGTTTATAAGGCCAAGAGGCCCTAGTGCACCCAATTCTCTCTCTCTCTCTGTCTTTCTGTTTCTCTCTTTTTTTCTCTCTGTCTCTCAAATAAAAGAATGAGCTTGGTATGGTGGCACATGTCTTTAATCTCAGCACTTGAGAAGCAGAGGTAGGAGGATCACCGTGTGTTCAAGGCCACCCTGAGACTCTATAGTGAATTCTAGGTCAGCCTGAGCTAGGATGAAACCCTACCTTAAAAAAACAAAAACAGAATGAATAAATGAGAACTGGAAAGGTAGCTCATTGGTCAAAGGCACTTGCTTGCAAAGCCTGATGGCTTGGGTTTGATTCCCCAGTACCCTAGTAAACTAGATACAAGAAATGGAGCATGTGTCTAGAATCTGTTTGCAGTGGCAGGAGGCCCTGGTATGTCCATACTCACTCTCCTGTGTGTCTCTTTCTCTCTCAAATAAATAAATATTTTTTTAAAATAGGGCTGGAGAGATGGCTTAGCAGTTAAGCGCTTGCCTGTGAAGCCTAAGGACCCGGGTTCGAGGCTCGGTTCCCCAGGTCCCACGTTAGCCAGATGCACAAGGGGGCGCACGCGTCTGGAGTTCGTTTGCAGAGGCTGGAAGCCCTGGCACGCCCATTCTCTCTCTCTCCCTCTATCTGTCTTTCGCTCTGTGTCTGTCACTCTCAAATAAATAAATGAAAAAAATAAAAAAAAATTAAAAATAGGGCTGGAAAAATGGCTTAGTGGTTAAACTCTTGCCTGTGAAGCCTAAGGACCCCAGTTCAAGGCTCAATTCCCCAGTACCCTCATAAGCCAGATGCACAAGGGGGCTCATGCATCTGGAGTTTGTTTGCAGTGGCTAGAGGCCCTGGCACGCCCATATTATCTCCCTCCCTCTCCCTCTCCCTCTCCCTTTCCCTCTCCCTCTCCCTCTCCCTCTCCCTCTCCCTCTCCCTCTCCCTCTCTGTAACTGTCAAATAAGTAAATTTAAAAAATATTTTAAACAATAATGAATCATCCGGGCTTGGAGGCGCACACCTTTAATCTCAGCACTCTGGAGGCAAAGGTAGGAGTACTATGAGTTTGAGGCCATCCTGAGACTGCATAGTGAATTCCAGGTCAGTCTGGGCTAGAGAGAGACCCTACCTCAAAAAACCAATTAAAGAATTCTTCGAGAAAAAAAATAAAGAATGAACTAAGGGGCCTGGGGAGATAGATGGCTCAACAGGTAAAGTGCTGGCTGTGAAAGCCCGAGGACCCAGTTCAGATT
The DNA here is from genome assembly GCF_020740685.1 of Jaculus jaculus. NCBI lineage: Eukaryota > Metazoa > Chordata > Mammalia > Rodentia > Dipodidae > Jaculus > Jaculus jaculus. Next base: position 57,383,596 of record NC_059117.1, read on the forward strand.
CCTAGCACTCACGTAAAACGGCAGGCATGATGTGTGTACCTATGATCCCAGTGTTGAGGAGGCAGAGTCAGGGAGTCTCTGAGGTATACTGGCTAGCTAGTCCAACCCAGTCAATAATCTCTAGGTTTTGGGAGAGATAGACCCAATCTTGAACAATAAGGTGGAGACTGAGTTAAAACATCCAACATCAACCTCTGGTCTTCACACACACACACACACATGTGCATGCAAAACAATAACAACACAAAAAAACAACATCCAAAAAGGATAAAATGAAAACTGAGAGACTGGGGAAATGGCTCAGTGGTTAAGGCACTTACCTTCAAAGCCTAACAACCTGGGTTCAATTCCCCAGTACACACATAAAGCCAGATGCACCAAGTGGCACATGCATCTGGAGTTCGTTTGCAACAGCTGCAGGCCCTGAAGTACCCATCCTTTCTCTGTCCTATCTCTCCCTGTTTGCAAGTAAAGAGATGAAAAGAAAAGATTTCAAAAGCAAACAAAAGAAAATGGTTAGGTCCTACTGAAGCATTTCACAGAAGGGCTATCACAACCCTTCAGGAACAAGTGCTTTCTTTTTCCCTTCAGACCACACAGAAACATACACCAGGCCTGTCTGTGCCCTCCGGGCCAGAGCTGTACTGTCTTGGGGACATGGCACCTCTTAACAGGCTGGTGTTCTTCCTGGTTACCCTGAGACATGCACAGAGGCCTCATTGAGCTGTGTGTGACCCTGACCTGTGACCCTCTGGTGAGCCATTTACAACGGTCCTTTCATTTTCTTCCCTTCTCAGGTGCAAGAGGCTGCAAGCCGGGGCCTAAAGTTCATTGGTGTCGTCCCTCAGTACCAGGCTCCTGTGCACTTGGCAAGCAACAGTCCTCTCACACCCAAGGCCAACAGTACTTCAGATACCACAGATGCAAAACATGCCTGCGGGGACCAGGCGTCCCCGGAGAAGGAGCACCCAGGAGCCGCGGATGCAGATGCTTCTCCTACAGGACCGAACCGAAGCCCAGAGCCTAGCCTGGGCTCCACAGGGGAGGGGCCTGGGGCCGATCAGCCCAGCTTCCCCTCGGGAGATGGGGAGGCTGGTGAATTTCCACCACTGTGGGTGAGCCCACCACTGGATGGACCGGAGAGTGACCCTCTGGGTGTGCATGAAGAGACGCTGTCAGGGAGTAAGTATGTCAGCGACGGGAGTTTTAACTGCTTAAAGAGAAGCTAACGGCTTTTTGCTGTTCCCCGGGGCCTCTTAGGGGAAAAGAAATGGAATTAAGAGTTGTAGACACAGCAGTCCGTCAAACAAGAGCAAGTTTATCAAGCAGCTATCTGGGCCACCCAGCTATGTACACGCTGCAGTTTAACTCTCAGGGAAAGCACAGCCACATGAAATTGACTTGCAAGTGCTCTAGAATGTCAGGCTGGAAGTTATTTCAACCCCTGCCTTTTTCACTGCTCATGAATTGCCCTGCATTCTTCACACAAGGAAGCATTTGTGGACCACACACCAATGAGCTGGGATGCCCCGTGCCTTTGAATATCTGCTTAAAGCCAGGAACTAAGAAGCTAATGGAAGGCATATTGTGGGGGGGGGGTAGATGCAGGGGGGGGGATTGGCTTGGCTTGGTAGAATGAAACAACTAGATTTCAGGGAGTCCATGTGATCAACAGATCAGCCTGTGGAGAGAACACCTCACCAAGGAGAGGCCACAAGGGAGTGGGTCCTCTTAATCACATGCTGATGACCATTAATACATGATCAACAGTAACAGCTAACATTTGTTAAATCTTCCCAATGACAAGGCCCTGTGCCAAGAATCTTTTTTAAAGAAATTGTTACTGGTTTATTTGCAAGCAGAGAGAGAGAGAAAAAGAATGGACAGGGCCTCTAGCCACTGCAAACAAACTCCAAATGTATATTCCACTTTGTGCATCTCGTTTACATGGATACTGAGGAATCAAACCTGGGTCTTTAGGCTTTTCAGGCAAATGCCTTAACTGCTAAGCCATCTCTCAAGCCCTTTGATTCTTTTTTTATTTTATTATTTATTTATTTATTTATGAGAGCCATAGAGAATGAGCAGGCCAGGGGCCTCTTGCCATTGTAAATGAACTCCGGACACGCATACCACTTTGTGCATCTGGCTTTACGTGGGTACTGGGGAATCGAACCTGGGCTACCAGGTTTTGTAAGCAAGCGCTGATTTGGCATAAGCATCCAGATAAATGGCCAAATCCTAATCCTGAAGCTGCATCTTGAAGGTGGCGCTGAACTCAGCAGGAGCAGCAGGAGCACCTGGAGCCCTTTTCTACAATGCAGGAAGGAGCTCAGGGAGCATCTGGGGCCAGGCCAGAAGTAGATCCCTGGGGGTGCGGGGGGCAGGACTCATAGGAAGCACACAGCATCATGGCTAAGAACCCACTGCCTGTGTACGTTCCCGTCACCTGCTACCCAGCTAGTAGCCTTGTCAAGACATTTACCCGCCTAACCCTAACGCTAACTATATATATATATATCTATCTTATACAAAAAGCAACAGTGGCCTGTGAAGAGGCTTAATTTGCACTGGCACTGCAAGCTTCCCCAGTACGAGCTACTGTTAGCCACAGGCTCGAAAGGGCCACCCCTTACAGGACACTGCCCATGAGAAAGAGGACGGTTAATCCCAGAGGTCCATCAGGAGCCCAAACCCACCTTTCTCCAAGACTCCTTGACTTCATGCTTCCTGTGGCTGACCCCAGGGAGAAATACTGGGGAGGCTTTTCTAGGACCCTCCCCAGATACCCAGCATCCTGCGGCTGCTGCCTCATGGCTCCTTCCCTGCCTCATCTAGGGTCTCCTAACCCTAACCCTCAACACCCAGAGCATCTTGTCACCCCCGAGGCCCTGAGCTCTTTCAAAGACACTAACCCTACTGGGGAACAGTGGGCTATCATGGGATTTCCAGCTGCGGTGCTAAGCCAGAGGCTGGGGTCTCAAGGCCCCCGTGTATCAGTCTCCCTAAGTAGCCAGCTGCCTAGGCTCCTGGGCTATGCTCTGCAGGAAGCTCACCCTGACCGTGCTGTGTCTCTGGTGGAAGAAATGAGCCTTTGGCTTTTTTTTTTTCATCAGTTGATAAACATTCAGGGGTCACTAGTGGGTGGGTGGGCCCGTGCAGGGTGGACCGATGACTGTCCCGAGGGTGTCCAATCTGAGGGCACCTTTCCAGTTCGCCGCAAATGGCATCTCAGTTACTCCTTACAACTGACAGGAGATGGGACTGTGGCGCCCATCTCACAGATAAGGAAAGTCCCCACCCTTGTTCTCAGACAGCCTGAACATTTGGCCCTCCCTATAGACCGGACATCCAGGGACCTTGTCCCCACCGGTCATGGCCCTCACCTGACCCCGGCTTCTCTACTAATCTTTTTTTCTAGGGCGTCTTGCCATTTCCTTCCCTGGGAAGTCTGTTCACCGTCACCCCTCAACACACAGACACACACAGCTTCCCCCTCCCCCCAAGTCTCCCCTCTGTGGTTGGTGCCTGCTCCGCTCTGGTTTGCTTTTCTTCTAGGGCCCCCCTAAGTGAAGTGGTTTTGCCCCTCTTTCTGCCAGGTGGGCTTAAATAGGCAATCACAGCAAGACAATTAATAAACAAGTCCTAAGGGAACTCCTTATGGTGACCCCCTCCTCCCGGGTTCATCTGTTTCCTATGCAGGAGGTGGAGGAGAATCCAGGCCATGACTGCTCACTCCATGGGGAACAGGCAGGCTGTCCCCCCTTGCTGCTGCGTGGTCCTGAGACTTCCCATTGGCTTGAGATTCACACTGGGCAGTGACCACATGAGCTCACACGGGGACAGCCCCAGTGTCTCTGTAGTCTGCGCCTTTGCTCGGAGCTCCGAGGAGGGCGCCTCAGTTAACGTAATGAAAATAATTCCTCACAGGAATGAACTGAGGCTAACCTAATTTACATAATCCCTCACAGGTAATTCTAGGTCTTGTCAAGTTGATAATAAAAACCATCATCATCACATTCATGGGAGCCTGAGCCACGTGCCCTCTGACCTCTTGCCTTCCCTTCCCACTACAGCGTTGTAACAGACAGCTTCAGGCTCGCTGAGATGAACTTCCAGACCAGGCATGGTTTTGGAGGGAGGGATATTTATTGAAGCCTACAGATCCAAGGGAAGTTCCATGATGGCAGAAGAAGCTGGCCTGCCTTCACAGGTCCAAGCAGAGAGAGAAGCACAAGCCACAAGCCAAAAGCCACACAGCTCTGCACACTTCAGGAACTCCAGCTAGGCACACTTTGTATATCTTTAGATTGAAATCTCAAACCCACCACCACACCTTAAGATCCTCCCAGTGACAATGCCTCCAGCCACGTGGCTGCAGATACAAACTACAAACTAATAACACATTGAATATATTGGGGGGCCAGCTATTCAAACTACCACAAGGGTCCCCAGCCCTGTCTTCCCAGTGAAAGTCTTTCATCTTCGTCCCCCCTACACATGGCCTCAGAGGGCTGCATTCCCCACCCACCTATGTCTGATTCTCACCAGTTCCTTCCAGTATAGCTGACCCTAAAAGTCTGGCCTGCGGAGCCCCCACACTTCCAAGTCCAACTCTGAACTCTCTCTTCCCTTTAGACCAGCAGTGTCCTTGGATACCGGGATCTCACGCAAACGTTACTGCTCTCTGGGGCCACATCTACAGACTTCCATCCCACGCCAACAGCCTAGCACCCAGCCCAAAGCATGGGCGTCAGAGATGGATAGTTTTGCTTTGCTCCCCACGGGGCTCCGCACATTCCACTCACCCCCCACCCCCCGCTCAGGTTCATCTCTGAATACATATGTGGCAGCTACCATGGCACTTTGCTGACATGAGGGATGGAGAAGAGACAAGGCAAGGCCTGTTGTCACAGGGAGAGAGGAGTTTATGAAGACTGCCTGATGCTCCCTAGATGCTCTGCCAGCCAGGTCCTTTCGTTATTCTCAGAAACAATGCTTTCCCTGCTCCTTTGGGACCTTCCCGTGTCTGGAAAAAAAATCTTCCAACTGGAGTCATGGCAGAGTTATAGAGCAGCTGAGAAGATTTTAAATAAACTTGGGACTCCTTTTTGGAATCTTTGGTCCTTGTTCATGTAAGGGTGTGTATTGTATCAGAATATGAGGACATCAGAGAAGGTCATTTTGGGGCAGTTTCTCTCCGCTGATTCCCACGTGAGTAGACAGGGCCCGTGGCCAAGGAGACGTTGACCGAAGGTTACGCTTCTGAAATCAGGTTTCTCCCAATATTTCATAGCCACTCATTCGGGAAGCATTTCCTTTTCCTTCCTGAAAAGATTTATTTCTGTCTCTGGCTTCAGTCTTGCCCCCTGGGGAGGATGGAGCTGGGAAAGCTGGGGTGCTGGTGGCCCTGTCTGCCTTGCCTGGTAGCTTCCTGCTCTTCACACACCCCACATTCTGTCTCTCCTTGGGGTCTTCCCCCTTTTCTATTACCTTACGCACTGGGGAGAGGAGTGGGCTTTTAAAAAATACTTTACTTATTTGCAAGCAGAGAGATACAGAAAGAGACAGACAGAGAGTATGGGCATTCCAGGGTCTCTAGCCACTGCAGACAAACAAAATGGGTGGACTACTTTGTGCATCTGGCTTTATGTGGGTGCTGGGGAATTGAACCTGGGTCATTAGGCTTTATAGGTAAGCATCTTAACCGCTGAGCCATCTCTCCAGCCAGAGAACAGGGTTTTAATTTTCCCATATGTTGGGGGGGCTTTTGTGTGACCAAGTGTTACCATGTGTGTTTGGCCTGTGGCTATGTCCACATTCCCACTCACTTCTCCCACACAGCAGTTCCTTAACATCTGTGACTGACTGGAATAGACCCGAGGGACGGTGCTCTGGACCACCACCTTAGGGTCACCTGCGGATAATTCTGGAAAAGCTCACAGCTTGCTTTGCCTCTCAGTTTGTAGGCATTCTTGGCAATGGGACCATTTGCCCAAGGAAGTAGTGCCTGAGGAGGTGGCTTTCAGTCCATGAAGATGGGTATTCTGGCTTCCTTGTCTTTGGTGGGTGTATCTGAGGTGTGGTCTACCCTATGGCTCTGGCTCCTTGTTGGGACTGAACCAGGGATTGCCCAGGTACCTATTGGTAACCTGGTTCTTAAAGAAATTTTTTTAATATTTTATTTTTGAGTCGGGTGTGGTGGCACACACCTTTAATCCCAGCACTCGGGAAGTAGAGCTAGAAGGGTTGCCATGAGTTCAAGACCACCCTGAAACTACATAATGAATTCCAAGTCAGCCTGAGCTAGAATGAGACCCTATCTCTAAAAACCAAAAAATAAAATTATTTTTATTTGAAAGAGGGGGCCAGACAGAGAGAGAGAGTGAACACGCCAGGGTCTCTAGCTGCTACAAATGCACTCTAAATGCATGTGCCACCTGTGCATCTGGCTTATGTGGGTTCTGAGGAATCAAACCTGGGTCCTTCAGCTTTGCAGACAAATGACTTACCTGCTAAGCCATCTCTCTAGCCTATAACCTGGCATACACACACACACACACACACACACACATATACATATAGGCAAGCTCAACAAACTGGCTTTTAAAAATATTATTTATTTATTTAACAGAGAAAGAGAGAGAGAGAATGGGTGTTCAAGGGTCTACAGCCACTGCAAACGAACTCCAGACACATGCACCCCCTTGTGCATCTGGCTAACGTGGGTCCTGGGGAATCAAACCTGGGTCCTTTGACTTTGCAGGCAAATGCCTTAACCACTAAGCCATCCCTCCTGCCCAAACTGGCTTTCTTTTTTAACAAGAAAGAGAGAGAATTGGCATGCCAGGACCTTCAGCCACTGCAACTGAACTCCAGGCGCATACACCACCTTGTGCACATGTGCAACTTTGCATGCTTGTGTCATCTGATGCATCTGGCTTATGTGGGATCTGGCAAGTCGAACGTGGGTCCTTAGCTTCCCAGGCAAGTGTCTTAACTGCTAAGCCATCTCTGCAGCCCTGTAACCTGCATCTTAGTGTTACTTGTCTTCTTTGTTGCCTCCCTTTATTCCTGACATCACTCCCAAGTCAACTGTTTGCACACAGAAAGCTTTCTACATTCATGTTTGAAGAAATCCAGATGACGCCATTGTCTCACTAATGCAGGCTTGTCCTCTTGCCCTCAGCAGCTACTGTTTTATTTGTACCCCTAGCAACTAAGGTTGGAAAGCCCCAACCTTCTAGCTCATTCCTGTTCCCAGTCCTAATCCCAGGCTCGGTTCCACTCAAAACTGCTTCTGAGACACTATTCCTAAGGTTTGCATTTCGAAGTCATGATATACTGTAGCAATTACTGGCTCCACAAACCAGGACCTAATTTCTTTTTTCTTTAAATACATTTTATTTATTTATTTGGGAGATAGAAAGAGGGAGAGAGAGAGAATAGGTGTGCCAGGACCTCCAGTCACTGCAAATGAACTTGCATGTGCCCCCTTGTGCATCTGACTTATGTGGGTCCTGGAGAATTGAATTAGGATCCTTTGGCTTTGCAGGCAAACGCCTTACCTGCTAAGCCATCTCTCCAGCCCAGCTTAGTTTCTTTTGTGAAAGCATTGTCTGGCTATAGATGTCATCTTGAGCTAGGCTGGTGGTGGACCGGGTGGGGATGATGACCAGCCTAGAGTTGATGTTAATAGTCTGAGTGGCCACTTCTGAAGATAGGTGCTATTTCTGTTGGATGGATAGCTCGACATAGCTCCCAGGCAGCTTAAGGGTTACTGAAAACAGGCCTGGAGGCCCAGAGACCTCCAGCTATGTGTGTATAGACACAGCTTGAGAAGGCTCCCTTTATCCCAGAACTCAGCAGCTACCTGAGAAACTTGCAGATGTAATGGGGCTGAACATTGAGGTCTAGTCTGGCAAGTGTGTGTAGTTTGCCTTTGTGGTTGTTGCTGGGAGAAAAGGGTTTATTTTGGTTATAGTTTCCTGGGGAAGCTTCATCCTGGGGGCAGGGAAAGGATGGAAAGCAAATCAAAGGCTGGGCATCACATCCTGCCACAGCAGCTGGCAGAAAGCAGCAAGAGTGAGCTGAGAAGTTGGGGAGGTAGCTCAGCAGTTATGGCACTTTCTTGCAAAGCCTGCTGGTCTTGGTTCAGTTCCCCAGTAGCCAAATAAAGCCAGAGGTACAAAGTGGCACATGCATCTGAAATTCCTTTGCAGTGGCAAAGGGACCTGGCACACCCATACTCACTGACTGTCTTTCTTCTCTCTACTTGCAAATAAGTACAAAAAAAAAAATTAAAAAAAGAAAAAGAGTGAGCTGAGCTCTGGCAAGGGGGAAGCTGGACCTCAACCCCCAAGTGGCACACCTCCTCCAGCAAGGCTCCACCTCCCAAATGCTGCCAGCTGGGGAATAGGCATTCAAACTAAACAAGGCTGTCAGCCTGAGCTAGAGAGAGAGACCCTACCTCAAAAAAATAAAAGATAAAAGAAGCAAAGTTTCAGGTGGACATGGTAGCACATGCTTGCAATCCCAGTGCTTGAGAGATGAAGGTTGGAGGGGAGAATCAGGAGTTTAGTCCAACCTCAGCTAATAACAAGTGTGTGGCTAGTCTGAGCTACATGAAACCCTGTCTCAAACAAACAAACAAAGGAAGCAAAATTTTCATGTGTAAATGGATATACTTGGATCAGGAAAGGTGGGCTAGGACCGGAGAGATGGCTTAGCAGTTAAGACGCTTGGCTGCAAAGCCAAAGGAGCCAAGTTCTATTCCCCAGTACAAGCCAGATGCACAAGGTGGCACATGCATCTGGAGTTCATTTGCAGTGGCCAGAGGCCCTGGGACACCCATTCATTCATTCTCTCTCTCTCTCTCCATCTCTAAAATAAAATAACATAAATTTTAAAGCAGGGGAAACAATTTTAAGGTGGGGAAGCTGGGCATGGTGACGCACTCCTTTAATCCCAGCAATTGGGAGGTAGAGATAGGAGGATCGCCATGAGTTCCAGACCCACCTGGGATGATAGAGTGAGTTTCAGGTCAGCCTTAGCTAGAAAAAGAACATACCTCAAAAACTGAGAGAGAGAGAGAGAGAGAGAGAGAGAGAGAGAGAGAGAGAGAGAGAGAAAGTGGGCCAGTTAAAGAGAACTATCAGCTAGGACTTAGATACCATCCCAATGGTGCAATCCTGAAACTTAGGAGCCAGCACCCCAGACTGTGGGTCCAGAACATTCATGTGCTTTGTACTTCTTGTGAATGTCAACCATTGTTTATGACCTTTAAAATTTCTGTCTGAACGAAGAAGGGTGGGGATTTTCGTATGATTTTAAAAGACATTTCTGGCAACCAAAGTTTAATCCCAACCAGCTTGTGTAAACCAAGCTTTCAAAGCTGAGTCAACTCTTGTAACTTGACCAAATGAGTGTCCCAAGAATAGACCCGATAGACTTCGATTGAAATTCCAGGTATTCACTCCTGGCAGTGACTCCTGCTGACCCCCAGCAGGCGGCACAAGGGACAGGCGGCCTCAGAGGCTGGCTGGTAGTGGTTATTGATTTCTGAAGAGCCGGACTATAAATGAAGGAGTGGAAAATTCCAGGTTTCCTCCCGGGGCCTGCTTGGCTCATTGAGCCGACCTGCCACTCCTGGCAGGAACTCTCGTTTACAGGAACATATTTATTTTTACATATCATTGATGTATTTTTGATGTACTTGGTTAAGTATTATGACTTCTGCCCCAGGAAACACTATTACACTTTATAAATAGTGAGTTCAGGGATGTACAATGTTCCTGGAATCAGAGCAATAGTTTTGTTTTTATGAATCTCCGTAATTAGCCTTTTCCCCAAAAAACCCACTCTCACCCAAATGTATTTCCTTTTACTCCCCAAACAGTTCTTTGTAAACATTTTTAAAAATTATTTATTTATTTAGTTGCAAGTAGAGAGAAATAGAAAAGAGACAGAGAGAATGGGCGCACCAGGGCCTCCAGCAACTGCAAACGAACTCCAGATGCATGTGCCACTTTGTGCATCTGGCTTTACGTGGGTACTGGAAAATCAAACCGGTCCTTAGGCTTTGCAGTCAAGTGCCTTAACCACTGAACCGTCTCTCCAGCCCTTGTTACGCAGTTTTAGAAATGCCTACAGTGTCTTTCCCCCAAATACCCAGTTTCTCAGGCTCCTGGGATGTGACACTAAACCCAGTTTGTCAGACTTGTTTCCAGTTGACCTCTTCTCTCTCTATTCCTTTTCCAAATTCCAACAGAAATGGAGATCTTCACCTTCTTCAACAGACCTAAGAGCCAACAGAAGTGCCGGCAATACTACCCGGTCACCATTCCCCTCCGGGTCTCCAAGAACGGCAGGACGGTGAGCAGCCTGGATGCCAGCTGGTTGGAGCACATGAGCGATCACTTCCGGAAAGGAGGCGTGCTGGTGAACGCCGTCTTCCACCTGGCCATGGTGAACGGTACGGAATCCCCTGCAGCCCCGCTTCTCACCCCCGGGGACTCAGCCCCTCCTGTAAGCCTGCTCTGTTCAGAAAGCTGTATAATCAATCAAACATGCAACATTGGACGTCTAATTAACACATCTTGAGCAAGTTCCCTGAAGTGGAGGCCTTATGTTCTTGAAGGCTCTCCAAGAGTCAGCCAGGTGACTTCGGAAATGCCTGAGAGAGGGCAGTGATTCAGTCTCACCAGTGGTGGCTTCTATCTTTGTTGTTATTTAAAAGCTTTAAAAAAAGATGACTCCTTGGGACTGTTAATTACCCCTGGGGCCATGCTATCCCAGAGGTGCAAATTGTTTGTAGACACTATTACAGTTTGAAGTAGCAATAGCAGCGCCTTGGAACCGACTGTAGAGAAACAGGTCTCACCGCCTGGCTCCTGCACGTTCCAGCGGGACACAGGCTTCCTGAATCTCAGGCTCTCAGCACTGTTGTGCTAGGAAAATGGGCTTATCTCTGGGGCTCTGCTATCAGGAATATAGCACTATTACTGTCAACTTTCCAGACAGAAGGAAAATCTGTCCACAGTGAGCACGAAAGAGTTTGGGGTTCATATGATAGCAAGGTGGGTCCCCAGAATATGTCAAATCTGGGAGGCAATTTCAGGAGTGGGGCAGATCCCGAAGGGCAATTGACCAAATTGTTAATCCCAGCAAAGCCTGGCAGGGGATATCAACAACATCAGGTCTGGTTAAACAGTTTTTCTCTCTCAAGAGTTAGCAGGAGCAGGGCACATTGGCGCACACCTTTTAATCCCAGCACTTGGGAGGCAGAAGTAGGAAGATCGCTGTGAATTCAAGGCCAGCCTGAGACTACATAGTGGATTCTAGATCATCCTGGGCTAGAGTGAGACCCTACCTCAAAAACAAAAAATAAATAAATAAAATAAAATAAATACTTTGAGATCAGGAATGGAATTTGGATTTCCTATTATTTACAATCTGTGAGGTGCCCACAGGCATCCTTAGAATTGAGATTGCATTTTGAGTGGGTAGACTTTGGCTCATTCAAAGTCTCGGGAGATGACACAGATGTAAGTTTCTTGTAAGTAGCTAACTATCAGCGTTAATATCACCATGCCGTTACAGCAGTAGCAGGCATCGTGTAATGTAGTGGGCATAACCATTTGGTGAATAGATGAACAACACTCAATGGCTAGATGACTTAAGAAGGCAATCGACGCCTTATAAAGACACCTAGAGAGATGCTGTCCAATGATACCTTCTGGAATGCAGGAATGTTCTATATTGTTGCTGTCCGATAAGATAGCTACCAGCCATCTGAAGGCATGTATGACTCCGAAACTGAATGTTTATGTAGTTTTCATTCATTTAAGTTCAAAGAGCCATATATGGTTAGTGGAGTGGTGAGCTTAATACTAGAGTACATAACAGAGTCAACTTCCATCCACTCGCACCCACCCCTACCACCGTGGCAACGTCATTATCTCTTAGCAAACAAGAAAAGCCTTCATGGGGGCTGGAGAGATGGCTTAGCGGTTAAGCGCTTGCCTTTGAAGCCTAAGGACCCCGGTTCGAGGCTCGGTTACCCAGGACCCACGTAAGCCAGATGCACAAGGGAGCGCACGCATCTGGAGTTCGTTTGCAGTGGCTGGAAGCCCTGGCATGCCCGTTCTCAATCTCTCTCTCTCTCTCTGTCACTCTCAAATAAATAAATAAAAATTGAACAACAACAACAAAAAAAACCCTTAGCTTTTAAAAAAAAAGAAAAGCCTTTATGGATAGCTATAGGGCTGTTCAAAGCCAGGAGTTGTCACATGCTGTTTGGAGATGCAGCATAAAACCCCAGGGGCAGGGCTGGAGAGATGCTTAGCAGTTAAAGGGCTTGCCTGCAAAGCCTAAAGACCCACATTCAATTCCCCAGTACCTACGTAAGCCAGATGCATAAGGTGGCCTATGTGTCCGGAGTTGGTTTGCAGTGGCTTGAGGCCCTGGTGTGCCCATTCTCTCTGCATCTTCCTCTCTCTTTCTCTCGCTCTCAAATAAATAAAATAAATAAAATAAAAAAAACACCAGGGGCAGTCAGATTTATGAGTACTGAGGGAGCCCCTCACCTCCTGCTTCCTGCAGGGGCTCCCCATCACAAGTCTTACCCTGGGGCAGGAGCTGCTCCTTTCACCTTTCAGTGCCCGGAGATTCTCTCTGTGGCCACACATAGTTCCCCACCTGCCCTTCCCTCGGGAACTCAATGACTAGTTACATATAGATATACAGGGAGCTGCTGGGGGTGGGGGCAGCAACTCTCCAAGTGGTCACTGCCGGGTAATTTTTTCTCTCCTCTTAGAAGAATTTGGGGCATCCAAAGTAAGGGGTGTCTTCTCTGATCCCACTGCCTGAGCCCAAAAGAAAACACTGCAGGTTTGCAAAGGCACCAGTGTCTTTGTCACAGAGAAATCTTGGGGGGTTGAGTCAGCTTCCTTGGCTATTTCCTCACAGCAGTCTCCAGCCATGCCTCCCCAAACACTGAGGATTATAGAGTTCAGGTTCAGATTTGTTTGAGTGTTTGAAAAGCTCTTATAGCCTCCCCTGGCGTGAGCTGCATTACATTTGGCCTTCCTGCCTCAAAGACACATCACAAAGTGCCCCGTGGCAAGTCCTGCATGAGCCCGTGACGGGCCCTCCATCCAGCCATGCCTTGCGCTCACTCACAGCCCTATGGGACACTCAGGCAGGGTTCATCAGAGCGAGGCTTGAAGCGCGGTTCACCTGTGCGTGTGACTTAGCCTGACTTCAGTGAGTGAGGGTATTTCTGTTCTGGAAAAGACCAGGGAAGAAATAGAAGCCTAACCTTTCCCCAGAATTTATAAAAAGAGGCACACTCATCATAAGCACGAGCCTATTTCTACGGAGATAATTAGCATCCTTACTAATAAACCTGGCAGGGTGGGAAGCACCTTTAAGCTATTGGCCATCTGGAAAAGAGCCGGTCATGACTCCCAAATGGCTATTAGCATTCCAGAACAATTTCCACAGGGTCATAAAACTCATGAAAACTTTGTCCCACAAACAAGGTGATGTCCGTCTGAGATACCCAGTGGAGACTCGGGCTTCTAGTTTTATCCTTCTCCTGGGACATAGAAAAGCTTATTCAGTTCCTAGGTCTGGGCTCCTGGGCTGGGGTTCTTTATTAATAGTCAGAATAGGAAAGTGTCTTGGGCTAAGGAGGCCCCCAGGTGCAAGGCACAGGGGAGGTGACGGCTGTTTACATAACCGTGTTGGTGTCGTTCTGTGCAGTGCCAACAGAGCAGCTCATGGAGTCCTTGTCAAAGCTCCCAGAGACTAGGGCTGTCATTATCCCTGTGGGATAGCTGAGGGAAACTAAGGCAGATCGTCATTCCCAGCTAGCAGGCGGTAAGTGAGTAAGATGGAAGAAGAAAGAAGGGTGTGGTCAGGGAAGAGGAACGGGAGAGGAGAGGGAAGGAGCGGAGAGGTGCTTGGGTTAGTGGGAGATTGTCACGAACCCACGAGGTTGGGAGAGGACACTTCCAAAGTCATCTGACCAGGGATGGACCCCAGGCCCCTCAGCAACTCTCCAGCTATTGAGTCTGTGTCAAAGAGGGGGCGTCCTTGGACTAAGCTGACTGCAGGTGGGGAGTTGGGTGGGCCCCAAGAGCCAAAGGCAAAGTCAAGAGGGAGTTGGAGACCCCCCATCTGAAGACAACCCCCTCCCCAGGAAGCTTATCTCTCTCCAAGGGTTGTGAGCCTGCCGGGTCCCTGCAGCAATGAGCGCCCACCCCCACCCCAAGCTGCCTGGGTGTCGCCTCTCCACGCCCTGCCCCCGCCTTCTCCCCCTCCCCCACCCCTGGTTCTGCCCTTACCCTCGTCTTGTACCCCGCTCTTTCCTCACCCTGCCCTGGCCTTCTCCCCACCTCTTCTCGTACTCCCACCCCATCCTGCCCTCAATTTATCCTGCCCTGCCAGCCCTTCCTCTCTTTGTTTCAAAAACGTCCTCTACACCTGATAGTCCAAACCAGAGCCCATTATGCAATACACGCAGCTGAGAGTAACTGCATCCATACTCTCTTGTTTGGTGTTTGGTTTTTCGAGGTAGGGTCTTGCTCCAACCCAGGCTGCCCTGGAATTCACTATGGAGTCTCAGGATGGCCTTGAGCTCACAGTGATCCTCCTACCCTTGCCTCCTGAGTGCTGAGATTAAAGGCATGTGCCACCACACCTGACTCTTTTTTTGTTAAAAAAATATATATTTTTTGTTTTACTTATTTGCAAGCAGAGAGAGACAGAGAGAGAGAGAGAGGATGGGTTGTCCAGGGCCTCCAGCCACTGCAAATGAACTGAATACATGTGCCACCTTGTGCATCTGGCTTTTCGTGGGTACTGGGGTCGTTAGGCTTTGCAGGCAAGCGCCTTACCCGCTGGGCCAGCTCTCCGGCCCTTAGGCGCTTTATACCAGCAGAAAGAAAGTAACTAGAACGCCCGTGAAGGCTCAGGTGACAGACAGCTGACGGGCTGTTTGGAAGCAGTTGGATCATGAAAGTGTTCATGGATTCATTTGTGGACTGGTAGAGTCAGAATGTGATGGCAGTACTGGAAGTGGTAGAGACGGAGGAGAGGAGCCTAGCTGGTGTTGAGTCACCTTTCCAAGCGTACCTTTGAAGGTGTCTCTTTTCCCCAGCCCCAAAAGAGGTAGGAGGGTCTCCGTGAGTTCGAGGCCAACCTGATACTACCTCAAAAAAAAAGGCAATTGACTAAAAGCAGTGAATGGAGGGGAAATTGCTCATGTTGGCTTTCAGTCTCCAGGGGAAGCTTCCTGATGGCAGGGGAAAGCATGGCATGAGCAGAGGCTGGGCATCACCTGTGCCACAGCAGGTGGACACCAGCAGCAGGAGAGTGAGCCAACCTAACCCTGGCAAAAAGGGGGCTAATAAACCTCAACATCTGTCCCCTCCTCCCCCATGGCACACCTCCTCCAGCAAGGTTCCACCTTCCAAATTGTCACCAGCTGGGGACCAAGCATTCAGAACACATGAGTTTATGGGGGAATCTGATTCAAACCACCACATGGGAACACATCATATCCATGCATATTACAAATAAAATCCATATGTGGGTTAGATACCCTTCTGGCATGTGCATGTGCACGTGTACATGTGGTGTATGTACATTTGCATGTGTGTGTGCATTAATGTGTTTGGAGGCCAGAAATTGGCACTGAGTGTCTTTGATCACTCTCCATTTTATTTTTTTTTCATATTTACTTAGTTATTTGTAAGGAGATTTGGGGAGAGAATCGGCACACCTGGGCCTGTTGCCACTGCAATAAAACTCCAGACACATGCTCCACTTTGTGCATCTGGCTGGGGAATTGAACTCAGGCCACCAGGCTTTGCAAGCAAGCACCTTTAACTGATGAGCCATCTCCCCATCTCCACTCTTCACTTTATTTACTGAAGCAGGGTCTCTCACTTGAGCCCAGAGCTTGCCAGTTTAGCTAGTCTAGCTAGCCAGGTTGCCTCAGGGATCTCCCGTTTCCACTCTCTAAAGAGCTGGGAGTATAGATGGACTGCCACATCTACCTGGCATTTGTGAGGGTGTTGGGGGTAGGGTTTGAACGCCACAGGTCCTCATGCTTACGTGCACTGAGCCATCTCCTCAGCCCTTACACAGACTTAACCCCACATCCTGTATTGCTAAGCAGCCTAGAGCCTAAACCCCTAAGCACCAAGGTAGAAAACGTGGGTCAGTGGTCAGAGCGACAGTTCAACGACCACAGTCCTCAAGTCTGGTTTTTGCCTAGTCCCACCCTTAGACACCATCTGAGTCATCATGATGGTGGTTTAATAAGTATTTCTTCGGTATTGAAAGCATATAGGCTTTCAGAGCTGAAGAGATGGCAGAGTGGTTAAGGCACTTACCCATAAAGCCTAACGACCTGGGTTTCATTCCCCGGTACTGCCGTAAAGCCAGATGTCCAATATGGCACATGCATCTGGAATTAACTTACAGCAGCTGGACACCCTGGTGTGCCCATTCTTTTTTTTAATATAGAGATTTTTTTATTGACAATTCTATACTTACAGACAACAAACCATGGTATTTCCCTCCCCTCCCCCGCTTTCCCCTTCATAACTCAGCTCTCCATCATATCCCCGCCCACTGTCCATTAGTCTCTCTTTTAATTTGATGGCATCATCTTTTTCTTCCTATTATGAGGGTCCTCTGTAGGTATTGCTAGGCACTGCGAGGTCTTGGATATAGAGGCCAAGTTCTGTCCAGATAGTTGTATGTAAGGAGTGGTACCCTTCCTTTGGCTCTTACATTCTTTCCGCCACCTCTTCCATGATGGACCCTGAGCCTTGGAGGGTGTGAGATGTTTCAGTGCTGGACACTCCTCCGTCCCTTCTTCTCAGCACTATGTTGCCCTTTGGGTCATCCCAGTGGCCATTGACATCTGAAAAGAGAAGCTTCTCTAACCAGAAGTGAGAGTAGCATTAATATATGAATATGAACATTAAGTATAGTGCTTTCAGGGCAGTTTGGTGAGAATAATATATACATTTATCGAGACAGGAGCAGGCTTTATAACCCTAAGGCTCATGACCTCCCTTGCCATAGGCTTTCGATTAGGTTATCTTTCTTTTCTCTTCTCTCTCTTTGCTTGCAAATAAATAAATATTTTTTTTAAAGCACATAAGCTTTGGGATCAAACTGTACTTCAAAGCTTGGCTTTGCCATTCCATGTGAACTTGGACAAATTACATAACTGCTGTGACTTTCATTGACTCGTGAATTAGAAGGGAATGATGGGGGCTGGAGAGATGGCTTAGCGGTTAAGCGCTTGCCTGTGAAGCCTAAGGACCCCCGTTCAAGGCTCAGTTCCCCAGGTCCCACATTAGCCAGATGAACAAGGGGGCGCACGCGTCTGGAGTTCGTTTGCAGAGGCTGGAAGCCCTGGCATGCCCATTCCCTCTCTCTCCCTCTATCTGTCTTTCTCTCTGTGTCTGTCGCTCTCAAATAAATAAATAAAAAATTTAAAAAAAAAAAAGAAGGGAATGATGGTCAGCAGGGTGCTTTCCACGCAGTAAACACTGCATTACAGTGTTTCTTCCCGTCTGGTCAATCACATGGTACTAAACTTAAAGGCAGATCCCCACTCCAGCTAAAGAGGAGTGACACCTTTTCTTGCAGCCAGGCGTGGGGACACACACCTCTAATCCCAGCACTCAGGAGGCAGAGGAAGAAGGATCACCATGAGTTCAAGGCCACCCTGAGACTACATAGTGAATTCCAGCTCATCACGAGCTAGAGTGAGCTCCTACCTTGGAAACAAAACAAAACAAAAAATCAGAATGCAAGCGGGAAGGTAGGCAGGCCCTGAGCAGCAGAAAGGGCTCAGGGGGGTAGGAGCTGGCACAACGGCTCATCCTTTGGTAAGAGGGGGTTCACTGTAGTTTCATTGGGAACCAGCACGGTGCCATTATCCATGATTGGGGTGAACAGCAGTTATGTCTTTAGGGACTTGCATGTCAGCATGACCGCACGTGCACACTTGACATCGCATTTGGTCAGAGCTATACCAGGAATCACCATGCAGCGTCCAGTGGGGACCCCAGGAGACCTCTGCCGCCAGATCCAGCAGTATAGACCGGTTAGTCCCACCTCTCCACTTCAAAGAATAACTAAAAGCAGTATTTGTTTGTGAACCCACAAAACCTAGACCGAACACCTTGGCCACTTGTCTTAGCATGCACATTCCAGTGACTTCTCTGGGAGACAGGTACCGGGGACTGAGCCTGAAGGTGAACTTGGCAGACAGTCTGGACGTCTGTAGAAGAGCAGTTGTATAGACAGTTGACCTCTTGAGAGAGTATGGCAATTTTCCCCCCACACCCTTCTTATAAATCATAAGCTCGGAATGTTAAGGTGGCCTTTTGCCAAAAGATCAACATCAAATATTTATACAATAGCTGAGCAAATAGCTTTTTGTGCACAGTAGGGGAGCATCTTTACTTTAATAAAAAAAAAATGCAGTGATAATGGAATGCTTTCCATAGACAGAGGGTAGTTTAACCTTTTTACATCAGGAGCCTTCACTGTGAGATAGACCTATTTATGCCCAAGTTGGCGCACATGTCAAGGAGGCTGAGCCATGAAGGCAATGAGCTGGCAAGGGGATGGGCCCGTCAAAACAAGGGGCTCTTTCAAAGCCCAGCTGTCTGTTCTCTGTGGTTCATTGACTGTTTTTGCTGTTACAGATGACCAGACTCTGACAGCCATTCTGACTTACTTCATAGTCAAGCGGGTGAATCAGCCTTTTAGATTCAGGCGAGCGGAGCAGAGCAGCCAGCCTCAGGCTGGAAGTCAGACAGAAGGTGGGAGAGGTGGACCGTGGATAAGGACCCAGTGTGTCCTTAGCCTGGGCCGTTGCTTTCCTTGGTCCTCACCAGCCTCCTGAGGCCTGTAGCTAGGGAAGAAAGGGGAAGCCAGGCACCATTCGAGAAGCCTGAGGCGGCTGCAAGTGTTCCCTCCTCCTCCAAGGGCAGCTGCACCCAATGCCCTTGGCAAGCGCCATCATCCTTTTATATTGAATCGGGTACTTCCATTCTTAAGACACATGGCAGGCGCCTTTAAAGGGCCTGGATATTCTCTACTGAGGAGCTGTAGATGGAGGCTTTGGAAACTGGATTACCTCAATATCTGAAGGACTTTGGTTCCCGGAACCCCTCAGACACCACAACTACAGATACTCATGTCCCTTGTAGAAAAATGGCTTGCAGACTTCATATAGCCTCCCGTGTGCTTTTATTTATTTGTTTATCTATGAAAGAGAGAGAGAGAATGGGCATTCCAGGGCCTCTAGCCATTGAAATGAACTCTAGACACATGTGCCACCTTGTGCCTCTGGCGTACATGGGTCCTAGGGAATCAATCCTGTCCTTAGGCTCTGCAAGCAAGCGCCTTAACCACTGAGCCATCCCTTCAGCTCCCCCTCCCTGTGCTTTTAATCATTGTAGGGTGATTCATAATACCCAATACAATGTAGATGCTGTGTAAATAGTTGTTACACTAAATGACTGAGGGAGTAATGACAAGGAAAAAGCATGTGATACGCAATCCAAAATATAGTATTTCTCCATCTACAATGGGTTGAATCCACTACTGTGGAACCCGCAGATGCAGAGGGATGACTGTAACATGTCTCTGTGGAAGTCTTGAGAAGAATACGTACTGTGCTGGTCCAATCCAGAAGGCATCATCGAGTGCCTTTCTGGTGTTGAGACTCCCTAATCCAGATGGGGTCACTTGATGCCGAGGAATTTCTTAGGGTACCTCTCCTGTGACAGGGACTCTACTCCCAGAGTATTCCTGGGAATTCTAATGTTTTCATTTATTTATTTATTTAAGAGAGAGGCAGATAGAGAGGATGGGCACTCCAGGGCCTCTAGCCACTGTAAATGAACTTCAAACACATGTGCTACCGTCAAACACATGTGCTACCGTCAAACACATGTGCTACCGAGTGCATCTGGCTTTAGGTGGGTACTGGGAAATGAACCTGAGTCCTTAGGTTTCACAGGCAAGCCACTTCTCCAGCCCCTTTTTGATAACTTTAAACTGAGCTAACTATGGGGTTGTACTTGCCTTGTCCCTGAAGATACAAAGGAGGTGATTTTACTGAAGAAAAAGTGTTTAACCCCTGGGCATCAATGTAAACTGTTCCTTGGAGGCCAGTAAACAAACACTTGGGAATATGTTCCAGCAAATCACTTGAGAGAGGCAGGTGTGGTTCTTATGAGGAGGTGGATAGTTGGCTGTAAAAATAGGAAACAAGTAGAAAACAGAGGCTTGGAATTGACATACTCTCAGGGATACCGTTGGGCATGGTGTATTACCTTACTGGGTTGGGATAATGGAATACAAGGCAGCTGTGACCTCATGGCCATGACTTGGGCTGTTCAGGCCTCTTTTGTCATTCTGGATAAGGAGTAATCCCAGG
Organism: Jaculus jaculus; assembly: GCF_020740685.1. Classification (NCBI taxonomy): domain Eukaryota; kingdom Metazoa; phylum Chordata; class Mammalia; order Rodentia; family Dipodidae; genus Jaculus; species Jaculus jaculus. Next base: position 57,404,084 of record NC_059117.1, read on the forward strand.
CTGAGTCAAACGCCCTTGTCTCACGTTACTTTTAGTCTAGGTGGAACACTGCATCAGTCAGCTATTGCTGTATGATGCTGTGTAGTGAACCACTCCAGAACTCGTCGGCTTCAGAGTATCAGTTTATTCCAGCAGATTTTCTGGTTTGCTGGAGCTCTGTTGGTCAGCTAGGGCCAGCTCGGCGCTATGTGTCTTTGATCTAGCTGGGACAATGTCCTATCAATGTAGTGATGGCAATCACACATACTATTCAGGCCTCTCTGCATCTTACTTGCTAGTGTCCCATTAGCTAAAAAGAAAAAAGCCATGTGGATAAACCCCTGGCTGGCCCTTCCCCCCACTGGGTTTCTCAGCCCCTGCAACTCATCTGGTCCTTGGCTGTCCCTCTCACGCTTATATGTAGGCTGATCCCTCAGCCACTGGGAACTTGCAAACTCTGAGATCCATAACCTTGCTTCCTTCATTTGCAGCTGTAAGAGGCCCTGGCATGCTCATTCTCTTTCTCGCTCTCTTTCCTTATAAATAAATAAACAAACAAACAAACATTGAAAATATATAATGAGTGAGTTGGTCATGGTGGTGCACACCTTTAATCCCAGTACTTGGAAGGCAGAGGTGGGAGGATCATTGTGTGCTCAAGGTCAGCCTGAGACTACATAGTAAATTCCAGGTCAGCCTGGGCTAGAGTGAGACCCTATCTAAAAAAAAAAAAAAAAAAGATAAAGACAATTTTAATTATATTTCATTTTAGCATCCATAACCACTTCTAGTATCTTGTATATTTCCACAAAGTATATTTATCTAGACATTTCTAACATTAAAAATGGTACTTAGGGCTGAAGAAGAGGTGGCTTACTGATTAAGATGCTTGCCTGCAAAGCCTAAGGACCCATGTTCCACTCTCCAGATCCCAAGTTAGACACACAAAGGTGAGGCAAGCACAAGGTCTCACATGCCCACTAGGTGGCACAAGCATCTGGAGTTCAATTTCAGTGGCCAAGGCTCTGGCACACCAATTCTGTCTCTAAAAAAAATTTTTAAATGGTATCTAATTCATATAGAAGTATTGTATCTTTTTTCTCTATAATATTGTTTGTAAACCATTCTGAATCCTTAAATTCCCATGATATTTTCCAAGACAGTGTAGGGTTTTTTTAACTTTTAAAAAACTTTTTATTTTAATTTATATATTTATTACACAGAGAAAGAGAGATAATGGATATTTCAGGGCTTCTAGCCACTGCAAACAAACTCCAGATTCATGTACCACCATGTGTATCTGGCTTACATGGGTGCTGAGGACTCAAACCTGGGTTCTTAGCTTCACAGGCAAGCACCTTGACTGCTAAGCCATCTCTTCAGCCAGAACAGTGTAGTTTTCAGTTGTATCAAAACCTAAATCACTTACTGTTTTTCTGTGGTAGAATATTTGGATTAGTTTAGGAGTTTGTTGGTTTTAAGGTAGGACCTTATTCTAGCCCAGGCTGGCCTAGAACTCACTCTGTAGTCCCAGGCTAGACTCAAACTCACAGCAATCCTTCTGTCTTAGCCTCCTGAGTGCTGGACTTAAAGGCATGTACCACCACACCCAGCTTTTTGTTTTGTTTTGTTTTTATTAACAACTTCCATGATTGCAAACAATATCCCATGGTACTGCCCTCCCTCCCCCCACTTTCCCCTTTGAAACTCCACTCTCCATCATATCCCCCCCACCTCTTTCAATCAGTCTCTTTTTTATTTTGATGTCACAATCTTTTCCTCTTATTATGAGGGTCTTGTGTAGGTAGTGTCAGGCACTATGAGGTCATGAATATCCAGGCCTTTTTGTGTCTGGGGGGAGCACGTTATAAGGAGTCCTACCCTGCCTTTGGCTCTTACATTCTTTCCACCACCTCTTCCGCAATGGACCCTGAGCCTTGGAAGGTGTGATAGAGATGTTGCAGTGCTGAGCACCTCGCTTATTTTTTTAAGTAATTTTACAAACAATCCTTATAGATAAACACCTAATGGCATTTGGTGGTTATTACCTTAGGGCAGACTAATTGAAATAGAATTTTCGAGTCAAAGAGGATAGACTTTGTGGTAGGCACTCAGACGTTATGAAGTTGCTCTCTGGGAAGATTGTACAGCTAAAATTCCCTTAAGCACTCCAAACTCCCCCATATTCCCATACCTCTATAGCCATTAAACACTTCCTTTTCAGAACTTGCTAATCTGATAAACAAATGAGGCTATATTGTTCTTCAATATTTACCAGCCATGGAGAATTTTTTTTTTTTTTTTTTTTTTTTTTTTGGTTTCTCGAGGTAGGGTCTCACTCTGGCTCAGGCTGACCTGGAATTCACTATGTAGTCTCAGGGTGGCCTCGAACTCTCGGTGATCTTCCTACCTCTGCCTCCCGAGTGCTGGGATTAAAGGCGTGCGCCACCACACCTGGCTCGAGAATTAATTTTAATATGAAATAATACAATAATATTAAGCATAGGCACTCATTTATTTTTGTTGCTGCATATATAACTTTCTCCTGTCAGTCACCCTTCAATTTCCTGAGGGGAGATGCAAGCTTTGTGTTGGCATTTGTCACTCTTTTTTATGTGATTTCTGGAAAATACCAGGAACAGCATCATTCAGGGTCTTTCTAAATTTGTAGGGGGAAATCACATTACTAGGTATTTGTCCATCTAAGAAGTGTCCTTTTGGGGGCTGGGAAGATAGCTCAGCAGTTAACGGTGCTTGCTTGCAAAACCTGCCAGCCTGGACTCTATTTCCAAGCCACTCATGTAAGCAGGACACACACACACAAAAAAAAAAAAGTGGCACAAGCATCTGCTGTTTGTTTGCAGCACCAGGAGGCTCTGGTGAGCCCTGCCTCCCACACATGTGTGTGCATATGCAAATGGATAAAAACTTTTTTTAAAAAAAAGACAATATTATTGTCTTTAAAAAATATTTTACTTATTTGTTTCCAAGCAGAGAGGTAGATAAAGAGAGAGAGAACTGACACACCAGGGCATCTAGCCATTGCGAATGAACTTCAGATGCATGCGCCATGGTATGCATCGGGCTTTATGTGGGCACTGGTGAATCCAAACCAGGTCATTAGGTTTTGCAGGCAAGCTCCTTAACAGCCGAACCATCTCTCCAGTCCCTGAGAATATTTGGGTTTTTTTTTTTTTTTTTTTTTTTTTTGAGGTAGGGTCTCACTCTAGCTCAGGCTGACCTGGAATTCACTATTAGTCTCAGGGTGGCCTTGAACTCACAGTGATCCTCCTATGTCTACCTCCTGAGTGCTTGGATTAAAGGCGTGCGCCACCACGCCCGGTGAGAATATTATTTTGTAGGAGTGTCCCTTTTTACTGGGAATGGTGGTTCATGCCTGTAATTTCAGAAAGATCAGAAATTCAAGGTTACTATGGCTATATAGAGAGTTTTAGGCCAAGCTAGACTCTGTCTCAAAGAAAAAATGGCATTTTTTAAAAATAGTATGAGACTCGAGAAATGGCTTAATTGTTAATGTACTTCCTTATGAAGCCTAAGAACCCGGGTTCAAGTCTCCAGTTCCCGTTTCCAAAAGATAGGAGCCTATGGCCTAGGTGCCAGCAAATTTGGTAAGGGCTGTTGTCCTAGCTTGTAGACAGCCAACTGTCACCTTGCTGTGTCTTCACATGGCTTTTCCTCTGTACACATCTGGGGACAAGGGGGGCAAGAAAGCATGTTAGAGCCTGTGTGTGTGTGTGTGTGTGTGTGTGTATGTATATATATATCTTATTTTTTTCTTTATTTTATATATATATATATATATATATATATATATATATATATCTTATTTACTTATTTATTTATTTTCATGTTTGCACAGCAAGGGCTTTATTCACTGAGCCATCTCCCAGCCCTCATGTAGCTTTAAGTGTGTGTATATATATATATATATATATATATATATATATATATATATATGTATTATATATATATCTTATTTACTTATTTATTTATTTGAGAGACAGAGTAAGAGGTGCGTGTGTGTGTGTGGAGAGAGAGAGAGAGAATGGGCACGCCAGCGCCTCTAGACACTGCAAATGAACTTCAGGTGTATGCTCCACCTTGTGCATCTGGCTTAGGTGGGTACTAGGGAATCGAACCTGGATCCTTAGGTTTTGCAGGTGAGTGCCTTAACCACTAAGCCATCTCTCTGGCCCCCATTTAGCTTTTTAACTTCACTAGAGGCTGTCACACTGGGAGTCAGGGCTTCTTCACCAGTTGGATCCACAGCAATGTGACAGAGCAGCGTTGGAAGAACAAGCTCTGTGAGTCAAGAGGGACTATCTGTTCACAGTCCTATTTCATGGATGAACAGCTAAGTTCCTGGAAGGGACCCTGTCTTCTATCTACATCACTGGCATCCATCTTGGTCTTCTTTTCCACAATCTTACCTCATGACTTTAGGACATGCAGGAGCCACTCACCATAAGAAGGCAGGAGGTCCCTCCCTGCCCATCGGTGCGTGCATCCTCTAGTCTGTTTCTCTTTAAAACCCTCCTGGGCTCAGACATTCTCCAAGGATGCTATTACACTTCATGGCTGAACTGTACAGAACTCAGAATCCGTATCTCTACTACAGCAATCCCCCCTCCCCTGAAACATTTTCAGTGGTAAAACATTTGGGAAAAGCCCCTCCCACAAATTTCACCTCTTCATAAGAGCTGCCAGAAACGTCACCCATTCGCACAAGCCCCCAGGAATCAACGTAACATGAGTGCGCCTGACAAGCTCAGATCTGGCATGTTGAATCTATCCTGCCTTAAAAAAATTTTTTTTTCACAAAATATCCCTCTCACCTAAAAATAGTTTTCTTCTAAAAGCTGGCTCTAACTGGCTGTTTTCTGCCCTGGATAAATTCTCCCCAGTGCTTCCTGATGTTGGAGCGTGAAAAGGAAGGTAAGCGCGTGAAATCAGATGGTGATTGCTAACAATGAAATTTGGGCTCATAAAATCAAGGATATTATTCAAAACTGCAAGGTAAATTAGTCTCATTCATTCTGATGGGGCTAGACTCTATGGTTGTGTGTGCCTTCTTTAATTAACATGCTGAAAAGATGTTCTGATTGGGATTATTAATGAAATGCAGTGAAAAATTTTTGCTGTTTGTAAGGGTTCTGCCTCAGACAGCTTACACAGACTCCCCCCACCCCCCCCCCACCGTTTTTCTCTCTCTCTTTTTTTTTCCCACAGATTCCTTGCATGGCCTGACAGATGGAGTATTCATCTTTGAAGCTGTTTCCACAGAAGATAACAAAACCATACAGGGCTACGATGCTATTGTTGTGGAACAATGGACAGTCCTGGAAGTAAGTGTGGGCTTGGCTGTGGTACCGCTTTTGTTTGGGGCCCTGATTGTTTTATCCGCTTGTTCCACTGGCTAGTGCTCAGCTCTGGCCTTCTTCTGAAAGAGAGTTCACCTGGGTAAACACTGTGAGTGCCCCCAAGCAGAAATGAACCCCACTTCTTCTCTTCTGGAAGGAAAACATCTTGCCTCATGTTTCAGACCACTGGGTGGGAAGGGTCATCGTTTGCATATTCCTGAAAGCACTGGGAGACGTAGATGAGGAAAGTGCACAGAGCTGTAATAAAAAGAGCCACACAGTCCTGGGAGGGACAGCCTCTGGCCTCCTGCTGGTGGGCTGTCCTTGCAAGAAACTCACCTACTCGCCCTCAAGCTCTTCAACTTAATCTTCACAGTGAGCCAATGAGTGCTGTTCTTGTCCATTTTACCATTAGGAAACTGGCACAGAGAGGTGAAGTCTCTTACCCAAGGTTTTCAGTAAGTACCGCAGGATGTATTTGAGACATGCTGACCCATGTGACCACCAGCCACATGGCTATGGGCACAGGAAAACCTCAAGCCAAGAGCTGTCCAACTTCCAAGGTGCCCTGGCCTTTCTCCAGCTGTGAAGCATACATATTGTAAGCCAGTCTCTTGTGTAGATAGAGGACTGATGTTTTTTAAAAAAAAATTATATTGGGGCTGGAGAGATGGCTTAGTGGTTAAGCACTTGCCCCTGAAGCCTAAGGACCCCGGTTCGAGGTTTGGTTACCCAGGATCCACGTTAGCCAGATGCACAGGGGGACGCACACATCTGGAGTTCATTTGCAGTGGCTGGAGGCCCTGGCATGCCCATTCTCTCTCTCTCTCCCTCTCTCTCTTTCTGCCTCTTTCTCCTTCTGTCTGTCGCTCTCAAACAAATAAATAAAAATAAACAAAATTTAAAATATTTATTTATTTATTTGAGAGAGAGAGAGAGAGAGAGAATGGGTGCACCAGGACCTCTTGGCCACTGCAAACCAACTCCAGATGCATGCACCACCTTGTGCATCTGGGCTTAACGTGGGTATTGGGGAATCTAACCCAAGGTTGTTAGGCTTTGCAAGCAAGTGTCTTTAACCTCTGTGCCTTCTCTTCAGCCCTAGGGGAAAGATTTCTGAGTACCCTGGAAAGAGTACAGGGTTGGCACAGCTCTGTAGGGTGGGGTGGGGAGGAAATTGGCATGAGGCATGTGGCCAGGACTTAGAGGCACCAGGCAGCTTGTGATGACCACCCTTTGGCACCTGCCTGCCTTGCAGCCTTGAGGCAGCCCTGGCAGGTGGGCAGGAATCGCACATCCACAGGGCATCGTTACTCTGATTTGTAGGCCAGTAGTGCTGGGTAGAGGTGAAGAGAGGTGCTCGCGGCTGGGGCATGCCTATATGTAAGCAGGAATGGGAATAATTGTGTATACATAACAGCCACTAGTACACAGAGAGACTGGAATAATCCAAAACAGGCGTTGACAAAGGCCCAGCCGCCAGGGCCACTTAGTGGAAGGAGCGGAAATCCTGAGGGCATATGTAGAAAGGGAAATAAGTGTCCTCACAATGACCTTGTTTATGTCATGTAGCCTCAGCCTCCTAGCCTGAGGAGGAGGGAATGGAGTGCCAAGAAAGTGAGGCTGGGCTTCAACCACAGAGACTTGGTTTAAATAGAGAGAGTGTGGGCAGGTGGCGCCACCTGCCAGGAGCCTCCACTTGCCCCACCGTGGGCGGCACCATGATGTTCTTTCCGCCTACTGCCGGTGGTGAAGTGGGGGCAGGGATAGGGGATCACAGGAGTAGCCGGGATGAGGATATGTGGGACCTCATGGCACCTGGGAATCGTGTGTGTGTGTGTGTGTGTGTTTTCATACTGGCAGGCCACAGGAGTGTCTGCACATTAACATGGCTGTTGAAGGATTGCTCCCTTGTTAAGGCCCTTGCCTGCAAAGCCTAGGGACCTGAGTTCGAATCCCTGGGTCGCACATAAAGCCAGACGCACTAAGTGGCCCATGCATCTGGAGTTTGTTTGCAGTGGTGGGAAGTCCTGGTGTGCCATATTCACTCTCTGTGTGTCTGCCTCTTTCTCTCTCAAATAAATAAAATTAAAAAAAAAAATCACAAGTCCAAGGTGCATTTAATAGACCTTGCCTGCCGAACCTTATAGCTGAGCAACACACATCATGTTCTTGAGTTTCCTCCTGGTCACATGGCCGAGGGGGAGCTGGGACTCGCTGCTGCCATTCAGCATCAGGGAAAGGATCAAAATGCTGCCAGGGAAGATTTGAAATGCAGGTTCTACTGAATGTGTTCCTGCTTTTGCAACATAGTTGGAAAAAAAATCATAGGTTGAACTGTCATCCTCTCTATGTGAAATGTTGTGGAAGGAAGAGAAGTTACACACTAAGGTGAGTAGATCATTGTCTCTTTTGAATTCTTTTAAATTTATTTATTTGAGAGACAATGGGCATGCCAGGACATCCAGTCCCATGCACCACCTTGTGCACCTTGCTTATGTGGGTACTGGGGAATCGAACCTGGCTCCTTAGACTACACAGACAAACACTTTAACCCCTAAGCCATCTCTTCAGCCTCAACATCATTAACTCTTAAAGAGATCAGTTGTATGGCTGGCCCAAGAAGTTAGATCAGGAACAATCCAGAAACTTTCCCTGAATGTGCACATGGGTCTTCATTAGGTTTATTTGTCAGACGTTTTGACTTTCTTCTCTTGACTACTTACTTTTGTCCACTAGTCTCTTTGATGACACTAATTTGGAAGCAAATCAACCCTTTCATGCCTGCTTCTTTAGCTACCCCCACCAGGAATCCTTGAGAATATGTATATTTTTACATAGATATAATGGGTTTATATTCCAGCCCACAAAGACAGTTGTATCTATCCCAACTCCACATTTGGAGACGTCAGCTGGCTCATTTGAAATGGTCAAGGTGGGAGTATTTACACCATGGAAATTGGCAACGCTAAATATTGCTCCCCTGCCCCCTGTGCCAATGGTAAGCACTTCCCAGCATGCACAGGGTGGGCCTTTCTTTCATCACATCCCAACCCTATGAGATAATCATGTGGCTGGTATTCAGCAATGTAGAAATGAGCTTTATGAATTTCCATAGTAGTGATGACAATTGGACGGATGGTTTGATGTAGCTCACCAACAGTCTCCGCACACATCTTCAAACATGCTGTTCCGTATGGTTCCTGGCACAGCCCTGAATTTCCCACAGTAGAAACAGACTTTGATCCCTGTAACTGCAACAACCTCTGAGATGGCCATTGTCCAGGGATCCTCACCAGGGCAGATGTCCGTCAGGTTTATGACTGCCCCTTCCTCTTGCAATTGGCACAGGCACACACCAGGCTCAGTGCATAAGTCACTTACTGCCAACCATGGTTCCTTTTTTTTTTTTTTTTTTTTGAGGCAGGGTCCCACTCTAGCCCAGGCTAACCTGGAATTCATTATGTAGTTCTCAGGGTGGCTTCAAATTCATGGTGAACCTCTTATCTTTGTCTCCCAAGTACTGGGATTAAAGGCATGTGCCACCACACCCAGATTCAAAATGCCAGAGATGTTTGATATCTATCTATCTATATTTTATTTACTTAAGAGAGAAAGAAGCAGATAGAGTGGCGCACAAAAGCCTCCAGCCACTACACACGAACCCCAGACACGTGCGCTACCTTGTGCATCTGACTTACGTGGGTATTGGGAATCAAACCTCAGTCCTTAGGCTTCACAGGCAAGCAACTTAACTGCTAAGCCATCTCTCCAGCTGTCACTGCTATGCATTTGACCATTGGGAGTTCAGTAGCCTAGGAATATTCATATCTTCTCCACTGTGACCCCCAAAAGTGCTCCCTGAATTGCACTGAAGGCCTTCAGTTCCAGCCCATGACTAGGCTAGCATTCCTCAGAATGGAGCCCATGTCTAAGTAACCTGAAGGGATTTTCAAATAGAGCAATCCAAGGCTCTATCTTGGGAGTTTCCAGTTCAGTGTGTGGCTTAGTCAGCCACAGATAGACTTACACAGAGAGTTGATTGTCTACTTTGGGAAGCTGGAAAGTCCAAGGTCAGGATTTCACAAGGGGTTGGTTTCTGTTGAGGTCATTGTTCCTGGCTTGCAGCCAACCAGCCACTTGGCCCCCCATGGCCTTTCCTCTGATCATCTTGCAGGAAAGAGCCAATGAGCCTCTTGGGTATCTCTCCGCAGAAGGGCACTAATTCTGTCGGATCAGGGCCCCATGCCTCTGTGTGTGTGTGTGTGTGTGTGTGTGTGTGTGTGTGTGTGTGTGGTGTACACTCATGCTCACGTGTGTGAGTGTATGTGGAGGTCAGAGGATAACCCTGGTGTTGGTCCTCACCTTCTACCAGGCTGGCTTTCTCACAAACGTCTGGGGGATTCGTTTGTCTCTGCCTCCCATCTCACCTTAGACACGCTGGGATTAGAGACTCTCACCTCACATCACCTGACTCTGTGTGGGTTCTGAGGATCCAAACTCACACATCGTTCAGTCTCTAATAGCAGGTATGAGACAGGGAAAGTGTTTCCATTTCTAATGCCTTTTTAAAATAAATATTTTATTTTTATTTATTCATTTATTTGACAGAGAAAGAGAGAGGGAGAGAATGGGCACGCCAGGGCATCCAGCCACTGCAGATGAACTCCAGATGCATGCGCCCCCTTATGCATCTAGCTAACATGGGTCCTGGGGAATTGAACCTGTGTCCTTTGGCTTTGCAGGCAAACACGTTAACTGCAAAGCCATCCCTCCAGACCTCTAATGCCTTTTCAAGTGACTCAGTGCTGCTTATCAGAGGAACAGACTTTAGAATCCCTGCCCCAGAGGGTCTGAGTGCACATTACAAACACATCAAGCAGAGTCCAGCTGGTGTCCACTCTGACCCATAGTCAACCCCTGTCCACGGCACATGAGTGTTGCCAAACCCTTACACCTTCCACCCTTGAATCTAGCTACCTCCTCTTCCTCCTCTCCTCTGGCCTCTAGCATACTCTTTCCTGATGGAGCTCAGGTCCCTCATAGATTCTGGTTGACCTGTTTTTTTCTGAAAAGCATTACCCTTCAAGGACAGCCTTTAACCCTGGGCTTTCACTGTGAAATGTGAGCAGCCCTCTCTCCTTCCTCAGGTGAGCCTTGATCTGCGTTTTTATTCCTGGCCTGACCCAAGGACCTGTGTGCAATTCTGCCATGACATCTCGGCTTCCCCCTTGACACACACACACCTTGCCCAGGAAGCCCAACTCGATGTTCTGGGCTCTGAGACAGTGTGGCGTGCTGAGAGGAGGAAGCTGGTCCTGGTGTGTCCTGGTCCTCCAGTTCCAGCTTAGCCGCCGAGTGAAGAGGAGAAAACCATTTACTCTGCTTTTACACTTTCCTGTTTTACAAACAGGGATGTGGCAAAGCTGATGCAAATTGTATTTATTTACTTGCAGGTATATATATAGTTGCAGTCAGGTTTGTACTGCTGGCAGAAAACCACCCGACCAAGAGCAGCTTGTGGGAAAAAGGGTTTATTTTGGCTTACAGACTCGAGGGGGAAGCTCCATGATGGCAAGGGAAAACGATGACATGAGCAGAGTGTGGACATCACCTCCTGGCCAGTATCAGGTGGACAACAGCAACAGGAGAGTGTGCTAAACAATGGCAAGGGGAAGCTGGCTATGGCACCCATAAGCCCACCTCCAACACTACACTGCCTCTAGGAGGCGCTAAATTCCCAAATCTCCATCAGCTGGGAACCTAGCATTGAGAACACCTAAGTTTATGGGGGACACCTGAATCAAACCACTATGTGGTGTTTATATATATCCATATACTACATATATACTTACATACATATATATATAGAGAGAGAGAGAAAGAATGGGCATACCAGGGCCTCCAGCCATAGCAAACAAACTCCAGACGCATGCGCTACCTTGTGCATCCGGCTTACAGGGTAGTGGGGAACTGAATCTGGGTTCTTAGGCTTCGCAGACAAGCACCTTAACTGCTATCTCTCTAGTCCTAGATGATGCAAACTAAAGGAGAAAATTTAGCTTGAAATCGTGGCACACACCTACAATCCCAGATGACGCACTCTGGTGACATCCATAGACCCTCCTTGCCGGGTTACCATGTCCAGATACACAGACACAGAGAGAAGATTTCTGTCCATCTGTCTCTCTCCACCGTCCTCTGTCCTGCTTTTTACCTGCTCACCAATGCTCCTCCCTTTTTATTCCCAATCACCCTTGCTACTCACATTCAATATTATAAACTCAAAGGAAGCCAACAAAATCCCTCTTAGAAAAATGTCTTACAGAGGGACTCTTAGTGACTCTTCCAAGTGTCTTTCATTTTCAGATATGGATTTCCAACTGAGAAAAGAAAATCATTTGCCTGTGTGTGTGCATGCCTGTGTGTGTGTGTGTGTGTGTGTGTGTGTGTGTGAATGGGTGTGTACATGTCATGGCATGTGTGTGAAGGTCAGAGAACAACCTCAGGGGGTTGGTTTTCTCCTTCCACCTTGTTTGAGACAAGGTCTCTCTTGCTTATTGTTGCTGTGAACACCAGATTAGCTGGTCTGCAAGTTTCAGGAGTCTCCTGACCCCCTCCCATTGCCATAGGCACTTGGGATGACAGATACATGTGACAGATACATGTAGATCTGGCTTATGTAGTCTCAAGGTGGCCTCAAACTCATGGCATTCCTCCTACCTCTGCCTCCCAAGTGTTGGAATTAAAGGCGTGCATCACCGCATCTGACTTTAGGTCCAACTTTTTTTTTTTTTTTTTGCTTTTCAAGGTAGGGTTTCACTCTAGTCCAGGCTGACCTGAAATTCACTATGTAGTCTCAGGATGCCTTGAACTCACAGCAATCCTCCTACCTCTGCCTCCCAAGTGCTGGGATCAAAGGTGTGTGCCACCACGCCCGGCTAGGTCCGACTTTTTATGTGAGTGCTAGGGATCCAAATTCCAGTGACAGGCTGATAGAGAGTATGCTGTTAACCACCGAGCCATCTCTCCAGCCCCTTTTTCTTTCCCTTTTTAGAATGGGCGTGCCCAGGACTCTAGTCATGGCAAATGAAGTCCACACACATATGCCAGCACGTGCATTTGGCTTATGTGGAGAATACCACCTGAGTTCTTAGGCTTTGCAGGCAAATGTCTCAAATGCTAAGCCATCTCTCCATCCCCCTTCTTTCCTTTTGTAAAAACCATAGTGAGCATATAACCCAGGCTGGTCTCAGTCCTCCAGCCCAAGCCTCCCAGGGACTGGAATGACAGGCCAGCTTCTGTTGAGGCATCTCTGGTCGTGTCGTGTCTTAGAGGATCATCCCAGCTTGTGCCTCCCTGCGGGTTTCATGTGCTTAGTGGCTTGTGTAGGATCCCAGTGTTGAGTGGGCCAGATCAAGGTCACCATGTTTTGGCAGACTGCAGGAAACTTGCCTCCAGTCCCCGAGGATGACCTATCCTGTAGAGTAGTTTCAGACAGGCATCTTGTTGTACCAAATTGGGTCACCATCTCCTTTATTCCTAAAACAGACCTAAACAGTTCTTGAATCTCCCTTGTCCTGTAACCCTATCCTGTGGCTTGTGTGACAACACCTTCATTTTATTTTTTTAATATTTTGCTTATTTATTTGAGAGAGAGAGAGAGAGAGAGAGAGGAAAGGGCAGATATGGAAAGAGTAGGCATACTAGGGCTCCCAGCCACTACAACGAACTCCATGCTCATGGGCCACCATGTACATCTATCTGGCTTTCATAGGTACTGGGGAATAGAACCTAGCTCCTTAGGCTTCTCAGGCAAGCACCTTAGCTGCTAAGACATTTCTCCAGCCCCACCTCATTCTTTAAAAAAAATTTTTTTTATTTATTTGCAAGGAGAGAGAGAAAGACAGAGACAGAGAACTCCAGGGCCTCTTGTCCTGCTGCAAATGAACTCCAGGTGCACAGGCTGCTTAATGCATCCGCCTTTACATGGGTACTGGGGAATCAAACCTAGGTCCTTATGCTTTGCTGGCAAGCGCCTTAACTGCTAAGCTATATCCTCTGGCCCTGGACTGAATTTTAAGATTTTTTTTTTAAATGAGAGAGAGAATTGGCACACCAGGGCCTCCAGCCACTGCAGTCAAACTCCAGACATGTGCACCACCTGTGTGCATGTGTGATCTTGTGGACTTCTGTCACCTTGTGCGTCTGGCTTACATGGGACCTAGAGAACCTGGATCCTTGGGCTTTGCTGGCAAGCACCTTAGCCACTAAGCCATCTCCCCAGCCCCTGGACTAAATTTTAAGATTTTTTTTTTAAATTTTATTTTGTTTATTAATTTGAGAGAGAAAGGTGGGGAGAGAGAGAGAATGGGCACACCACAGCCTCTAGCCACTGCAAATGAACCCCAAACGCATGTGACACCTCGTGTATCTTTCTTGCATGGGTGTTGGGGAATCAAACCTGGGTCCTTAGGCTTTGCAGGCAAGTGCCTTAACCACTCTGCAATCTCCCTAGCTCCAGGGCTGAATTTTTAAAATGCGTCATGTCATTCTAGGCTTAACCTTCATCCTCCTTTATTTGAGTTTGCTTAACTTTTCAAAAAAAAATATCTTATCTATTTATTTGAGAGAGAGGAAGAGGCAGAGAGAAAGACAGAATGGGCATGTACCACCTTGTACATCTGGCTTACGTGGGTCTTGGGTAATCGAACCAGGGTCCTTAGGCTTCACAGGCAAATGTCTTAACCTCTAGGCCATTTCCCCAACCCCTGGGTTTGCTTAACTTGTGTTACCATCCCTGGACAGTCATGTGTCCCATCTGTTCTTCTAGATCCACAGTGTTGGGATTTGAATATGAAATGCCCCCACCCCCAAAGTCTCTTGTATTGGGGGGCTTGACACCCAGCTGATAGCACTGTTTGGGGAAGTTCTGGGAATTTTAAGAAGTGAAACTTAGTCGGAGGAAGTAGGTCACCAAAGGCCCCTTCCTGTCTCCTCTGCTTGTTGTCCGCCATGAAGTGAAGAAACTTCCACTTCTCTTTCTCTGGTTCATGGTATTCTGCCTTATCGTGGACCAGAATCAATGAAACTCGGAACCTATGAGCCAGGATAAGCCTTTCCTCCCTTAAGTTGTCTCTTAACACTGTGATATGACAATACCCCACTTTGAAATCAGTGTCCATTGTGGCCTCACAATACCTTCTTATGACATATTTCCCCACTATGACATCACAGTGCCCAGCTGTGGTATCACAATGCCCCATGTGACATCACAATGCCCCATTGTGACACCCAGTACCCCATTGTGATACCACAATATCCCACTGTGACATCACAATGCCCCACTGTGAGATCATAGTACCCCACTGTGATATCACAATGCTTCTCTGTGATACCACTATACTCCACTGTGAGGTTACAGTATCCTACAGTATAATGACCCACTATGACATCACAGTACCCCCACAGTGATGTCACAGTACATCACTGTGACATCATAATACCCCACTGTGATACAGTACTTAAATGTGAGATCACAATACTCCACTGTGAGATCACAGTATCCTACTGTGACATCATAATGACCCACTGGGATGTCACAATATACCACTGTGACATCATAATACTCAGCTGTGACATCATAACACCTCACTATGATGTCACAGTATACCATTGTGACATCATAATATCCCATTGTGATGTAACAATGCTCAACTGTGACATCACGGTATCCCACTGTGACATCACAATGCTCAGCTGTGAGATCATAAAATCCTACTGTGGTATGACACTGATCAGCTATGACAACACAACTGTGATGCTACAGTATGCCATTGTAATATTGTAATACCCCAGTGTGAGATCACAGTGCTCAGCTGTGAGATCATAATACTCTACTGTGATGTTATGATGACCCACTGTGACAGCATAATTCTCCACTGTGTTTCATCACAATGTCTGCAGTGACATCACAATCCTGCACTATTTTGGTGACAAAAACAGTCAGTCATACATACACTCATCCGTGCCCTTAGTGATACTGGCTTCTTAGCTGTTTCGGGCTTTGGCTTTCGGGTGGTACCTCCCCTTGGGAATTAACTTCCCAGTATTTGTCCCCAAGGAGGCATAGTGAAGTAAAGTTTTGAACACTTTTGTTTGTTTGTTTGTTGAGTGTGTAGGATGCAAGTGTGTATGCATATTGGTGTGGGTGCCCAGGTGTGCGCAGGGGTCTGTACACATGCATGTACAGGCCAGAAGAAAGCTGGAGGTATTAGGTGCCCACCTGTTGGTTTATATTTTATTTACTTATTTATTTTGAGAGAGAGCATGTAAGGGGGATGGGAGAGGATGGGCATACCACAGCCTTTAGCCACTGCAAACAAACTCCAGAAGGAACTCCAGACACATACGCCACCTTGTGCATCTGACTGTGTGGGTTTACACTGTCAGCACTCACGTAAGCCAGACACAAGCGGCACGTGTGTCTGTACTCTCGCCACACCTACAGCGACGGGAGACAGAACTGGGAGGACCTCGGAGCTCGTGGGCAGCCAGCCTGGCACTGTCAGTGTCAGACAAGTCAGACCCTGTGTCAAACAAGGTGGAAGGAGAGGCCCGACACCCCAAGGTTGTCCTCTGATCTTCACATGTATGTTATGTCCTATGCTTGACATGTGTGCTTGCGAACACACACACACACACACACACACACACACACACACACTAAAGAATAGCACCTCCAGGGACCCAGGTGTAACGGAACCCTTCGCACCCTGGTCCCCAGTCTACATTCCATGTCTCGCCTCACACTTCTAGTCACAGGGTGACTGCAGCAGATCCAGGCATCATGTGCAAACATGGACCAGTTTTTAAAATATTATTTATTTGTATGGAGAGAAAGAAAGAGAGGGAAGGGTATGCCAGGGTGTCTTGCCACTGCAAATAAACCCCAGATACATGAGCTCCTTTATGCATATTGTTTTATGTGGGCACTGAGGAATTGAACCCAGGCTATCAGGCTTTGCAAGCAAGTGCCTTCAACCACTGAACCATCTCCTCAACCCTCTGGTGATGATTTTTTTTTCCACCATGAGTCCATCCTTTTTAGGCCAGTAAAACCTTTCTCAGAAGGCCCTGCCCAGTTTCTCTCAGGTCCCCTTGGCCAGACCTACATCACAGTTAAGAGTCAAGATCAAGCCAGTCGTGGTACCCCATGCCTTCAATCCCAGCACTCTGGAGGCAGAGGTAGGAGGATTACTGTGAGTTCAAGGCCAGCCTGGGACTAGACTGAATACCAGGTCAGCCTGGGCTAGAGTAAGACCTTAACCTCAGGGGAAAAATAAAATAAAATAAAAAATAAAAGGGGCTGGAGAGATGGCTTAGTGGTCAAGGCATTTGCCTGTGAAACCTAAGGACCCAGTTTTGACTTGCTAGTACCCGCATAAGCCAGATGCACGAGGTGGCACATGCAAGTGGAGTTTGTTGGCAGTAGCAAGAGACCCTGGCATACCATTCCCTCTCTCTTTCTCTCTTTGTCTCTCTCTCGCTCTCTCAAATAATAAATAAATAAAATAAACTCTATTGTCCTGTTTTCTGCAACATCCATATTTTACTCCAAGTGCAAGCAGTGAAACCTTTTTAAAAATTCATTCTGCAGATAAATATTGAGTTCCTACTGTGTGTCAACAACTGTGGAGACATGATGGATGAGGAGATCCGGGCAGGGTGGATTGGTTCCCTTGAACTGGAAGGAGTGTGACCATTAAAAATGGATGCCCACCCTCTGGCTTTCTACACATAGCAATAATTTCTCTTTGTTGTCAAACTTCCTGCGGGGTGAATCACCGTCAGTCACAGGAACCTTTTAACATTGATGCAAGGGGAGGGGCAGATGCGCTGCTCAGTGGAGGTAGGGGGTAAAGTTTTGCTGCAGAAGAAGAGAGAGGGAAGAAGTGATCACAGGTTCAACTCCTGTGACCAATGCGGTTTTCAAAAATAACCCCCTGCTAGGGATGGTGGTGCATCCTTTTAATCCCTGCGCTGGGGAGGCAGAGGTAGAAGGATCGCTGTGAATTTGAAGCCGCCCTGAGACTTCATAGTGAATGCCAGGTCAGCCAGGGCTAGAGTGAGACCCTACCTTAACCAAATAAACAAACAAAAAAGCAGAGAGAAGTAACCAAACAGCTCATGAAAACCAAGAGCAACAGTACTTATGGGCAACAAGCAACAGGGTCTCAGCAGGGCTCAGACCATTCTCTTGTACCTTTGGGCTGGAATTCAGATCTGCCTCCCATGACTCCTTAGGGCTGAACCCCAGGATCTGCCCCCAGTGACTCTTCTGTCCAGCCAGGCAGATGGAGATCCAAGTTACAAGCTTAAATAAAACACCTGAGAGCTGGAGAGTTGCCTCAGCAGTTAAGGTGCTTGCCTGCAAAGCCTGAGGACATAGGTTCAATTTCCCAGTACCTACTTAAAGCCAGATCAAGGTGGCACATGTATCTTGAGTTTGTTTGCAGTGGCTAGGGGCCTTAGGGCACCCGTTCTCTGTGTGTATGTCATAAATAAGTAAATAAATACATTTTTTAAATGATGTTTAAAATAAATTTCTTAGTCTATGGGGGACATATATTCAAACTACCATAGCATGTATGCCCTAGAATAATCAGCAGGAGGCATATCAAGTCAAGGTCAGCATTCTGCAGGGAAACAAAGCTGATACAGGATATTGTATACACAGACACACACACACCAGATTTATTGTAAGGCATTGGCTTAAGTGATTATAGAGACCAGATCTTGTTGTATGGAAGCCAAAGACCCAGGAAGGCCACTAGTGTAGTCGTAGGAAGGATGGTCGAGAGCCAATCTAAGGCCTAAGCTTTGAGATCCACTAGTTACAGCAGCAGAGTAATGGATGCTGCAGCTCAGGCAGGTTCCATCCAGGTGCCCCCACTCCCCGCACCGGGCAGGGCCATATGCCTCACTGCTTCACCAAGTGAAATGATAAGATCTTCCAGCATCAAACGCCCTCTTCGACATACCCCGAGTCAGTGCTGAGCTAATACAGTATCTCCATCAAGTTGACAAACCTCTCCACATGGAGTCATTATAAGAAGGGCTTGATCTTTTAAGTTTTCCCGATGTGTTTGAGATTAGAAAAGTAGGACACAGTTCTATAAGATCTTTAGACACACACACACACACACACACACACACTTTGATTTATAGTTTTCTCAGTTGGGTCCTACACACTTTGATTTTTGTTTGTCTGTTTTGTTGTTTGCTTGGCTTTTGAGGTAGGGCCTCGCTATAGCCCAGGCTGACCTGGAATTCACTATGTAGTTTCAGGGTGACCTTGATCTCACAGTGATCCTCCTACCTCTGCCTCCCTAGTGCTGGAATTAAGGCATGTGCCACCATGCCCAGTACACACACACACACACACACACACACACACACACACACACACACAGAAAGAGAGAGAGAGGATAAGTGCACCAGGGCCTCTAGCTGCTGCAATTGAACTCCAGAGACATGCACCACCTTTGCGTCTGGCTTTACATGGGCACTGGGGAATTGAGCTTGGGTCGTTAGGCTTTACAGGCTAGTACCTTAACCACTGAGCAATTTCTGCAGCCTGACAGGGTTTTTCCAAGGTTGAAGTCAGGTCCAGCAAGCTGTGTGCCTCACTAAGGGGAAGATTCCACCCCCACGTTCACTTACGCATTCAGCCACCCTCAGTTCCTCGTGCTGTAAGACGGGCTCTTATTTCCTTACTGATGTGTCCTTGCGGTCCTTTTGTGTGGCTTGTCCTCGAAAGCTCGTGTGCTGGAAGCTTGGTCCCCAGTGTGACAATGCAGAGAAATGGTGGAGCCATTAAGTAGGTGGCCTACTGTAAGGTAGTTAAGTCATTAAGTCACTGGGATCTCCATCTGGGCTCCTCAGGTCTCCAGTCCTGTGAACTCCAGTGGAAAGAATTTAGATGAGGCCCACAGAGCAGAGGGCAGAAGATAGGATTTGTTACAGAACAAAAGGGACCACTCTGGGCTGAAATGGCTTAGCGATTAAGGCACTTTCCTGCAAAGCCTATAGACAAGTTTGATTCCCCAGGACCCCTGTAAGCCAGATGCACAAGGTGGCGTAGGGGTCTGGAGTTCATTTGCAGTGGCTAGAGGACCTGGCACACCCATATTCTCTCTCTCTCTTCTCTCTAATAAGTAAATTTTATTTTTTTACAAAAAAAAAACTAAAAGGCAGGGACCATGTTGAAGAGGAAGTGAGAGTAGACAGTGGCAAAAGGGACCATTGTGTCAAACCACACTCTAGAAAGATTGCTTTCCCTGAAGGGCAGTTTCCTATGGAAGTGATTGACAGGCCCATTTGAATGAGCTGTTATGGAAGGGGCTAATGCTTGTGTTCTTTTGTTTGTTTTTCAAGGTGGGGTCTCACTCTAGCCCAGGCTGACTTGGCATTCACTATGTAGTCTCAGGGTGGCCTCGAGTTCATGGCAATCCTCCTACCTCTGCCTTGTCTGTTTTGTTGTAAAGGAGTGCTGGGATTAAAGGTGTGCACCACCTGGCCCAGCCTATGCCTGTGTTCTTTATGGAAAGCCTCAGCTAGACAGTATTCGTGGTTCTCCTGGGTAGTTCAGAAGGCCATGCCTCCACCCAGGGCCAGAGACATGACCCAGATCCTAGTTAGTAGATTCTGGCAATCTCAATCCTTAGCTTTATAAGCTGCTGATTATGAGGGAGATGTCCCCCCCCCCCCCCCCCGCCAACCCCAGACTTTCAGGGCTGTTCAAATCTAGATAGCTATGTAACAATGGAGACATTGTTCTCTTTCCCTCTCAAGGGTGAAAGGATTTTTATAAAGGGAGATCCTCACTAGAGGCTGAACAAGCCAAGAAGTCTGATCATAGAATTTCAGGCTCCAAAACTGAGACCTGAATAAAACCACTAAACTTGGGCTGGAGAGATGGCTTAGAGATGGTTAAGGTGCTTGCCTGCAAAGCCTAAGGACTCAGGTTTGATTCCCCAGTATCCATACAAGCCAGATAGATGCACATAGTGGCGCATGTATCTGGAGTTTGTTTGCAGTGGCTGGAGGCTGTGGCTTACCCATTCTCTCTCTCTTTCTCTCTCTCTCTCTAATAAATAAATAAATAAATAATATTTTTAAAGAATATTTAAAAAATTGACAAAGTCCCCCACCTCTGGTGTTTTGTTTTAATAACAGGAACTGCATGAGCTTCTTTCAAACATACTTTGATAACCATAGAGGAAAATGGGGCCAGTGGTTCTCCCAAGGAATGGAAGGAGATCGGCTGAGTTGAGGCAGAGGGTTAGAAGGTGTCGCAGAGTCAAATATCTACTCATTAGCACTTCTTAGAATGTATTCAATTTGAAGTTTACTTGGTCAAAAAATGTTGTTTGTGCCGGGTATGGTGGCACACTCCTTTGATGCCAGCACTCCGGAGGCAGAGGTAAGAGTCACTGTGAGCTGGAGGCCTCCCTGAGGCTACTGAGTGATTCCAGGTCAGTTTGGGCCAGAGAGAAACCCTACCTCAAAAACAAACAAAATACACAAAAAAATTATTTTTAACTTATTTGACAGAAAGAGACAGAGAGGAGAATGGGGGGCACCCAGAGCCTTGTGCTGCTACAAACTCCAGACACTGGTGCCACTTTTGCAGCTGCCTTACATAGGTACTGGGAAATTGAACCCTAGGTTGGCAGGCTTTGCAAGCAAGCACCTTTAATTGCTAAGCCATCTCCTCAACCCTGAGAATGGTTATTGGTTTGGTTTGGTTTGGTTTGGTTTGTTTGGTTTGGTTTGGTTTCTTTGCAACAGGATCACTCTGTAGACCAATCTGGCCTCAGACTCTCTGTGTAGCCCAGGCTGGCATTGAACTCATAGTGATCCTCCTGCCCCAGCCTCCCAAATTCTGAGATTCATAGACATAAACCACCACACTTGACCAAGACCAAAATCGTTAATAAAAGTAAAAGGGGTCGGAGCGCAGCTGCGGCATCTGCGGACGCCAACCCAGGAATGATTGCTGACGTCTTCCCTCCTTTCTCCATTTACTGCTGCAACAAATCGAGGATGTTTGCACCTTAAAAAAAAAAAGTAAAAGGGGATGTGATGATATGGCTCAATGGTAGAATACTCACCCTGGCATACCCATATTCATTCTCATTCTCCCTCTCTCTCCCATCATAAATAAATATTTTAAAAAACAAAAAGGAAAATCCTGAAGCCTTGAAAACTACTGATGTAATTTAGTTTCCAAAATAGGTTTCCCTGATTTCTTAAACCCCTTCCAGTTTCATTATTTATTATTTTATGCATGTTGAGCCTAAATCAGCTCAACAAAATGCAATGGGATACATTGGAGTATCAAAAAAAAAAAAAAAATCAACGGGGGCTGGAGAGATGGCTTAGCGGTTAAGCGCTTGCCTGTGAAGCCGAAGGACCCCGGTTTGAGGCTCGGTTCCCCAGGTCCCACGTTAGCCAGATGCACAAGGGGGCGCACGCGTCTGGAGTTCATTTGCAGAGGCTGGAAGCCCTGGCGCGCCCATTCTCTCTTTCCTCTATCTGTCTTTCTCTCTGTGTCTCGCTCTCAAATAAATAAAAAATTTAAAAAAAATCAATGGCATTTAAGTTCAAAACATCAATACAGAATGGGGAATACCTGACTTGACAGCAATTCTAATGAAAAACAGTTTAATGCCAGTTGTGACTGTCCCTGCCGCTCCCCCCCAGGTGCTCTGGGTGGTGACAGAAGTTTTCTGATACTTTATATGTTACTTTATTTATTATTTTTTTGTTTATTTTTATTTACTTACTTGAGAGTGACAGAGAGAGAGAGAGAGAGAGAGAGAGGAGAGTGGGCGTGCCAGGGCTTCTAGCCATTGCAAACGAACTCCAGACATGTACACCACCTTGTGCATCTGGCTAACGTGAGTCCTGGGGAATCGAGCCTTGAATGGGGGTCCTTAGGCTTCACAGGCAAGCACTTAACCGCTAAGCCATCTCTCCAGACCTTTTATTATTATTTTTATTAGCAACCTCCATGATTATAAACAATATCCCATGGTAATTCCCTCCCTCCCCCCATTTTCCCCTTTGAAACTCCACTCTCCATCATATCCCCTCCTCCTTTCAATCAGTCTCTCTTTTATTTTGATGTTATGATCTTTTCCTCCTATTATGATGGTCTTGTGTAGGTAGTGTCAGGCACTGTGAGGTCATGGATATCCAGGCCATTTTGTGTCTGGAGGAGCACATTGTAAGGAGTCCTACCCTTCCTTTGGCTCTTACATTCTTTCTGCTACCCCTTCTGCAATGGACCCTGAGCCTTGGAAAGTATGATAGAGATATGGCAGTGCTGAACACTCCTGTCACTTCTTCCCAGCACCATGATGCCTTCTGAGTCATCCCAAGGTCACTGCCATCTGAAAAGAGAAGATTCTCTACCAAAAGTGAGAGTAGCATTAATTATATATTACTTTATTCTCTCCCGCCCTCTTCTATTTTATCTTCACTTTTGAAATCCTGAGTCACCCTTCGTGGGCCAACCCTCAAGTCTCCATCTTTGTGAGGTCACTTTGACACCCAGTGTTGGGCTTGCTCTCATTTTCTTTCTTTAAAAACATATTTTAAGGGTTGGAGAGATGGCTTAGCGGTTAAGCACTTGCCTGTGAAACCTAAGGACCCCGATTTGAGGCTCGAATCCCCAGGACCCACGTAAGCCAGATGTACAAGGTGGCACATGCATCTAGAGCTCATTTGCAGTGGCCGGAGGCCTTGGTGCACCCATTCTCTCCCTCCCTCCTTCCCTCCCTCCCTCCCTCCCTCCCTCTCTGTCTGTCTGTCTCTCTCCCTCTCTCTCTCTCTCTCTCTCTCTCTCTCTCTGCCTCTGTCTGTCTCTCTCAAATAAAGAAAAAAAATTAATGTTTTAAACCAGGCATTGTGGTGCATGCCTTTAATCCCAGCACTCAAGAGACAGAGGTAGAAAAGTTGCTGTGAGTTTGAGACCAGCCTGAGACTTCATAGTAAATTCAGCCTGGGCCAGAGAAAGACCCTACCTCAAAAACTCAAAAAAGGAAAAGTTTTTATTACAAATTTTATTTTATGAACCTATCAGGTGCTGGTCATATTACCATCGAGTCGAACTCTTAACGTCCCTCGCCCCTTCATGTGCCGTGTATGGAGGTCAGAAGAGTTGTCAGGGCTCCCCCTGCCTTGAGATGGGGTCTCTTGCTGCTCCAGTGAGACTGGCTCATAAGCTCTCTTGGCTTTACCTCCCATTGTTGTAGACAAGCTGGGATCATGGAGGCATGCACCCACCGCTCTGCATCTGCCTCTCTCTGGATGCAGCCTTTGCAAGCAAGTGCCTTTAACCACTGAGCCATCACGCCAGCGCTGGTGTTGTGTGTTCTGGGCATTTGCACACGTGTAAAATGGTTTGCATTCATCCTTACAATGTCACGGAGAGGTTTCACTCCCCTAACCATCTTGTGTAATCTACCTCTTCATACTTTCTCTTAACCTCCTACCCGGGCAATTACGGATTATTTTTTATCATCTCCATAGTTTTACCTTCCACAGCATGTTGTGTAGTTGGAATAATGTTGTAAATAACCTTTTCAAATTGATTTCTTTCACTTACTGATGTGGATTCAAAGCTTCACCATGTTTCTCGTGGCTTGACAGCTCATTTCTTTTTAGTGCTGAAGGGCGTTGCATTGTCTGCATGTTCTACTTTCCTCGATCCATATTTGCCTACTGATGGATCTCCTGGTTATTTCTAAGTTTGAGATTTTATGAATAAAGCTAATATAAACATCCATGTGACAGTTTTTATGGGGACAAATGTTTTCAGCTCATTTGCATAAACATCAAGGACTGTGGCTGCTAGATCATATGTTTAGTTTTGTAAGAAATTGCCAAACTCCTTCCAAAGTGGGTATACAGTTTTCCATTCCCACCAGCAAGGAATGACTTTTCCTGTTGCTTCATGTCCTGGCCTCAACTTGCTGGTGTCTGTGTTTTTGATGTCAGCCATGCTACCAGGCGTGTTAGGTATCTTATTTATTAAAAATATATTTTAGGATTTTTATTATTATTTTATTTTTTAAGATATTTATTTATTTATTCATTTAAGACAGAGAGAGGGGTGTGGAAAAAAGAGAGAGAGAGAATGGGCACGCCAGGGTCTCTAGCCACTGCAAACGAACTCCAGATGCATGTGCCACCATGTGCATCTGGCTTACGTGGAACTGGAGAATGGAACCTGGATCCTTAGGCTTCTGCTAAGCCATCTCTCCAGCCCCCTTATTATTATTTTATTTTTGAGAGCAAGGCAGACACAGAGAGAAAGAGGGAGAGAGAAAGAGAGAGAGAATGAGCATGCCATGGCCTTTGCAGCCCCTGTGAATGAACTCCAGACGCATGTGCCCCCTTGTGTGAATGTGTGACATTGAATGCTTGCGTCACTACCTCTGGCTACATGAGGCCAGGAGAATAGAAGACACAATCTTAGGCTGTGCAGACAAGTGCCTTAACCGCTAAGCCATCTCTCCAGCCCAGGGTATCTCATTTTTGTTTGCATTTTCCTTATGACATGATACTAAGTGTCTTGTCATGCATCAGCTTGCTGTCTGGATATCTTCTTTGATAAGCTGTCTATCCAGATATTTTGTAAATTTTTTAAAATTTATTTACAAGCAGAGAGAGAGAATGAAAAAGAGAAAGGGAATAAGCACACCAGGACCTCTTGGCACTGCAAAAGAACTCCAGATGCATGTGCCACTTTATGCATCTGGCTTTATGCGTGTACTGGGGACACCCACCCCTCCCCCTCGACCCCCGCCAAGCAAGCACCTTTACCACTGAGCCATCTCACCATCCCTCTTTTTCCTTTTTTAATTATTTATTTATTTATTTTGCTTTTTCTATTTTTCAAGGTAGGGTCTCACTCTAGCCCAGGTTGACCTGGACTTCACTATGCAGTTTCAGGGTGGTCTGGAACTCAGGGCACTCCTCCCATCTCTGCTTCCCAAGTGCTAGGACTAAAGGCGTACACCACCACGCCCAGCATCTTTTTCCCACTTGTTAAAAATGGTTTATATCTGTTTGTTTGTGACAGGGTCTCCATAGCCCAAGCTAGCTTCAAATTCATGATCCTCCTGCCTCAACACCCCCCCACACCCTTGTGCTGGAAGTGCTGGTATAGGACATCATTCCCAGTGGATTGTTTGTTTATATGCTGTTGAGATTTAAGGGTTTGTTGGTTGGTTTGTTTTTTTATGTATTTTATTACCTGTTGGTTACAAATATTTTATCCCATTCTGGATCTACCTTATTCTCTTGAGGTCCTTACTTGTTAAAACTAGTGTTATGAATTTTTTATCCTACGAAATGAAATTTTACCTATGATTTCACCTTGATAATTCAGAAGGGGTTCGAGGCAAGAAAATGAGAGGTAAATATTTGCATAAGAGCATTCTCCTACTTCTGATCCACTGGGGCCATGAGACACTGCAGGGCTCTCTTCCATCCCAAGGGCATTCACATGGAAAGAGCAGACTTGTCCCTGCTGAAGATCGAATGTTTTGCTTTCTAGTCTGTAACAGTGTTTTTGTTGTTGTTGTTGTTTTGTTTGTTTGTTTTTCTGAGGTAGGGTCTCACTCTAGCTCAAACTGACCTGGAATTCACTATGTAGTCTAAGGGTGGCCTCAAACTCTCTGAGATCCTCCTACCTCTGCCTCCCAAGTGTTGGGATGAAAGGCATGTGCCACCATGCCCAGCCTTGTAACAGTTACTTTGCAATGTAATAAACTACAGCAAACATAGTGACTTCATCTTTTTTGTTTGTTGGTTGGTTTGTTTTTGAGACAGGGTCTTATTGCATAGAGCTCCCTGTGGCCTCAAATTTATGGTGCCTCCACTTCCTGAGGTCTGTGATTACAGGTGTGCATGACAGTTCTTTAAAGGCTGAGCCATCTCTCTGGCTCCCAAGCATCTAATTTCTATATGCAAACATACTTCCAATTTCTATATTACCGGGGTGGAAAGAGGCAAGACAGCATCCTAATGAATTAGCTCACTTCATCTGTGGCAGATTTCTGTCTTGGTCGTGGTGGATGTGGTTTACAGCCATTTTGCAAAAATGCAAGACATGGGGGCAGAATTCACTCGCTCACTCACTCGGTCACTCAGTCAGCTACTTATGGAGAGATGCTCCCCTAAGAGAGGCCTTGGATTCACTGGCAGTGAGACAAATCCCCTAGCCTCTCCGTAGAGAGACCCTGTTGCATTGTAGGAGGTAGCAGTCAACAGAAGAAGTAAGAAATGCCAAGTCGTGGTCGTTTTGCTGATGGGACAAGGAAGGAAGGGAGGGTGGAGGAAGGATTCCCAAGATTTAGCCATTCTCTCTGAGCCCATTTCAATTGTCTTGACTCTGTTCTTTTCTTCATCCGCTCATGCTTGGCAACTCATAGGTCCAGACAGATGCTGATGGGGGCCCAACAACACATCTGCTGTACTCTGGTAGATTTCTTGGGCAGGTGGGGGTCGGGGGATGGACCTCACGACTCCTAGCAATGGGGTAATCAATAGCCCGGGCTCTGGCATGTTGTGGTAGTTGCCTTCACGTTGCTGGGACAACACACCTGACCCAAAGAGCAGCTGATTCGGGAGGAAGGGGTTGAGTTCAGCTCACAGTCTCAAGGGAGAGTTTTCATCATGGCAAGGGAACACATGGTGGCGCAGAGGCTGGGCATCACTTCTTGCCACAGCAGCTGGCAGAAAGCAGCAAGAAAGTGAGTTGAGCCGGACATGGTGGCACACCTTTATTCCCAGCACCCAGGAGGCAGAGGTAGGAGGATTGCCATGAGTTTGAAGCCACTCTGAGACTACAGAATAAATTCCAGGTCAGCCTGAGCTACAGCAAGACCATACCTTGAAAAACCAAAAAGAAAAAAGATTAAAAAAAAAAGAAAAGAAAGTGAGCTGAGCTCTTATTGGCAAGGGTAACTAATGGGCTTTAACATCCCTAAGCCTGCCTCCAGCAATACACCTTCTCCAGAAAGGCTTCCCCTCCCCCAAGTTGCCACCAGCTGGGGACCGAGTATTCAAAACATGTGAGTGTATGGTGGGACATCTGATTCAAACCACCACCCGCACCCCAGTTGCTGGATGTTCTGACTGGAAGTGTCATGAGCCTCAGAAACCCTATTAGAGCGCCCAGAGTGGTGGCGCGCACACCTTTCATCCCAGCACTCAGGAGGCAGAGGTGGAGGATGGCTGAGACTCCATAGTGAATTCTAGGTCTTCTTAGCCTAGAGTGAGAACCTACTTCGGGGGAAAAACAAAAAACACCTTCTAGAGCCATGCTGGTGCCATGGGTCCTTACAAGACATGCTGGGGGGTTAGCAGCATGTCATTTGGTTGGAGGGGAAGGTAGCTTGAGAGAAAATGGAGTTTAGAGTGGTGGTAGCCATGGCAACCAGATGCTGACAGTTGGGTCACCGCAAAGAGAATATTGACTGACTGTGATTGCCTTCATACTGATTGGGAAAGTGGCACTTCGGATTTGTCAGGGTGAGAAAAATCACAGGGGCCTTTGTGCGGTTCTGTCTCTTGCTAGCCTGGATGGTGGACTAACCCTTCAATTTCTGTTTCCTCCTCTCGAGCTTTTGAACCAATCTTTTATTCAGAGGCATCTGCTGGGTTAGAATTTTATGATTATTGGTATACTCAGGTAAGCAGAAGTGATAACTCTGACATAGAATTAAATTCCCCAAATTTTAATTGTCTACTTTGTGAAAAAAAAATATTTTCAATTCTCATTCTAATGAACAGATAAAGTTTTAAAAAATGAGAAAGAAAGGGTTATAAATATGACTCCTCAGTTCCCTCAATTTATCTAAAGGAGAAAGTAATAAATCACATTTATTCCGAGAAAGTCTAATTTTCTCTCATTCATCCAAGCACGTGGGAAGGACTTGGCAAGACTCTCTTGATGGAGAAAATGTTTCTTGTTTAATTGTTATCAAACCAAGCTGTTTGCAGGTCTGTACAGAGGAGAGGCTTGCTGTCGCATTCAGTGTGTGTAAGATGACAGCTTCAGGAAGCCATCACCTCCCTGTCACAGCATGCGGTCCGGTCCTGCTGCATGGCTGACGGCCTGTTGTGCCTTTGACTTGCTTAACTGTTTGCATGCAGAACTGCATCGTCTGTCCCTACCGATGGCAGAGTCCGCCCCAGTCATCACGCCCTTGACCCCTCAATGTCCAAGCCTCGTTAGCTTCCCTGTGATCTGAGAGCCCTGGGCTGGAACCCTCCTCGCCTGGTGTTCCTTATGCCAGCTCAGGCGTACGTGAGCACGCATCTGTCAAAGCACGTACAGCAGGCCGCCTCCCGCCTCTCCTTCTCATGACCCATTTCCCCAGCTCACCTCCGGAGCATATGATAGATATGAAAGCAGCTCGCCAGCATGCCCAGAATCCAGAGGAGCGTTATCTTGCCCATGCAGGTTTTGCTTTCCTGCCAGCTTGGCATGGGTACTGTAGAAAATGCCAGGCAACAGCTGGAACCAGGCGGTTCTTCCCCATGGTGGGGTTTTTATCTCTCCCTCCCAGGATATGCGATGGTACTGCTGACCTCACAGGTTGCCATAAATTAGACATCAAGACTTCAGAGGTATGCAGGGTCCCAATGTGTCTGGCATGGAGGAGGAAGTGAGGGCAAAGTGTGCCAGCCTTGAACAGGGTGAAAAATTAACAACCTGGAGTCTCCCCCACCTCTGGTAGTAGCTATTATAATTTATTTCTCTCCAATCAAACAAGGTGACTTTCACTGCAATTTTCCTTCTAGAGATTTGCTAGAATAATAATAATAACAACAACACACTGTCAGAGGTGAGGAGACTGAGACATTGAGACATTGTTACCCTCAGCAGCCTGGGGAGCAACCCTAGACTTTTAGGGGCCTCAACTGCTGTAAACCTAGGATTTGAGGCTCTCACACAGAAAAGAATTTCAGGAAGAGCCAGTGTGAAGCAGAGTTGGGGATTTTATTAAAGATGTTAACACAGAATTAAGGTTCCTCTTCCTTCTCACGTCACCATAATTTTCTCTTTGTTCCTCTCCTAGCTCATATACCCCTCTAGCTTCTACCATGTAATAAAGTGCTCCAAGGCTTAGTGAATTAAAATAGTCATCTCTGGGGCTAGAGATATGGATCAGCGGTTAAAGACACTTGTATGCAAAGCCTTATGGCTTAGTTTGGATTCCCCAGTACCCATGTAAAGCCAGATTCACAAAGTGGCACATGTGTCTGGAGTTCATTTGTAACAGCAAGAGGCCCTGGTACACCCATATTCACTGTGTGTGTGTGTGTGTGTGTGTGTGTGTGTCTTTCTCTCTCAATAAACACATTAAAATGATTTTTTTTAAGGGCTGGAGAGATGGCTTAGCAGTTAAGCGCTTGCCTATGAAGCCTAAGGACCCTGGTTCAAGGCTCAATTCCCCAGGACCCACGTTAGCCAGACGCACAAGGGGGAGCAGGCATCTGGAGTTCGTGTGCAGTGGCTGGAAGCCCTGGCACACCCATTCTCTCTCTCTCTCCCTCTGCCTCTTTCTCTCTCATCTGTCACTCTCAAATAAATAAAGAAAAAAATTAAAAAAAATAAAAAGTAAAAATAAAATGATTTTTTTAAATAGTCATGTTCGGGGCTGGAGAGATTGTGCAGTGGTTAAGGCACTTCCCCACAAAGCCCAGCAACCCAGGTTTGAGTACCCGGTACCCACGTAAAGCCAGACGCACAAAGATGCCTCTGAAGGCCCTGGTGTACCCATTCTCTTTACTTGTCTCCCTCTCTCCCCCCTCCTTGCAAATGAATAATATTTTTTTTAAAAATAGTTATGTTTTACTTGTGCTCACAGGCCATAGGCTAGCTGGGTGGCCTTGCTGACAGGATTAAGCTCCCCTCATTTCAGCTGATCTCCCTAACCTCCCTGTGCAGTCTCTGAGACCTTGACTGGCAGCTGCCTGTTCCAAGCTGGCATCTCCCACGTAACTTTCGACTGGTGGTTGGCTACACTGCTGTTTAGCATCAGCGAACGGGCTGCCTAGTTAGGCTTGTCTCCTGGTCGTAGGCAGGCTTCCTGTAGAGTAGGCTGATGCAGCAAGCAAGGCCCCTCCAGGGCTAGGTTCAGAACTCCTGTGATCACCGCTGTCAGATTGTTTGTCAGAGCAAGTTCGAAGAGCAGTCAGGACTTAAGGAATGATAAAGGGGTCTCTCTCTCTCTCTCTCTCTCTGTCTCTGTCTCTGTCTGTCTCTCTCTCTCTGGGAGAAGCTGTGGTTATATTATGAAGGGTCCTGGACAGGAAGGTCACAGTGGAGACTACTTTTTGCAAACAGTGTACTTCATGTGGTAATAACAATTATTATCCCTTATTGGGCTGAAAGGCTACAGTTTGCTGTCTCTCTGGTGCAGTGGAGACAGACAGACAGACAGACAGGACTCCACCAGCCGTTGGGGAAGGAGACTTGGAGCTGAAGCTTCCTGCACACTGCATGCACTTTCGTCCGCCCTCCCCCTTATTCTCTTTGAACATTTTGAGAGCCAAAGTTGTCTAAAAAATGAGATGACTGCTCTCTCAGACTCTATTATGTTGGCCTAATTACATATCAGCAAAATGGTTTTTTTTAGGGCATTGTGTGTAAAACAAAGAAGAAAACAACATTTCCAGCCGGCCAGCACGTCTCTCCCTCCCCCTCTGGCTGGCAAGCACAGTGTCCCGCGAGATGGCATGCGGCGCGGGGGTGGGGAGGTTGGCAGAGCTGCCCTGTGCTGGCTGCCTTAGAGAGGTCTTGCCCTTTCTTCACAGAGAATGGAGGGCTAAGTCGTTCCTTCCTCCTCCTCTCCCCACCACTTCCATGGCCTTCCAACCCTTGTGTTCACCCTGGTCTGGACATGTCCAGCAGAAGAGCTCAGATGCCCTTGCTTCTAAGTGCCCAGCACAGAGCCAAGCCAACACAATGGGATGCCTGAAAGAATTATGGCACCTGGCAACAAATAAGAAAAAATAATAATAATAATAAAACTATGACTGGAGAGATCGCTGAGCACTTAAGATGCTTATATGTGAAACCTAATGAACCAGGTTCGATTCTCCAGTACCCACATATCGCCAGATACACAAAATGGCACATGCATGTGGAATTCATTTGCAATAGTTAGAGGCCCTGGTGAGCTCTCACTCACTCTCTCTCCTTTCAAATAATTTTTTTTTTTTGGTTCTTTGATTTTTTTTGAGGTAGGGTCGCACTCTAGCCCAGGCTGACCTTGGCATTCACTATGGAGTCTCAGGGTGGCCTCGAACTCACAGCAGTCCTCCTACCAAGTGCTGGGATTAAAAGCGTGCACCACCACGCCTGGCTCTTTTTTTTTTTTTTTTTTTTTTTTTTTGGTTTTTCAAGGTAAGGTTTCACTAGCCCAGGCTGACCTGGAATTCACTATGGAGTCTCAGGGTGGCCTCGAACTCACAGCGATCTTCCTACCTCTGCCTCCCAAGTGCTGGGATTAAAGGCATGCGCCACCATGCCCAGCCTAAAAAACTTTTAAAAAAAATTTGAGCCGGGCGTGGTGGCACATGCCTTTAATCCCAGCACTTGGGAGGCAGAGGTAGGAGGATTGCCGTGAGTTCGAGGCCACCCTGAGACTCCATAGTGAATTCCAGGTCAGCCTGGGCTAGAGTGAGTCCCTACCACAAAATACAAAAACAAAAAAATAAGAGGTTTTTTGTTTGTTTGTTTGTTTGTTTGTTTTAGGGCTGTAGAGATGGCTAAGTGGTTAAGGCACTTGCCTGGGAAGCCTGAAATCCTAGGATTGATTCCCCAGTACCCACAAGGTGGCACATGCATCTGGAGTTCATTTGCAGTGGTTGGAGGCCCTGGCGCACCCATTCTCATTCTCTGTCTTCCTCTCCCCCTCTTTTATAAATAAATAAATATTTTTGAAGTTTTTAAATGAACAATAATAATAAATAATAAAAATAATAAATAGTTCTCACCTTCAAGGGAGTAAGAGAGTTTATTCTGGAACTGAATATAAGTGGCCATGGCCTGGAAATACAAACTAAGACTACCCCAAGTTCCAACAGAGTGACAGCTTTTTTCAAATTATTCAGTAGTAACCGAACAAAGAAATTCATAAATCAGAATTCTTTTTTGTTGGTTGAAGCATGAGGCAGGCGGGTTGTAGCAATGTGGGGAAGTCTGTACTGGAGGCTTGAGACACTTTGTAATGACGTTCTTAGCTTTTGAGCTGACAGAAGCTAAGGGCTTGTTTGTATATTCCAAAAGGATTCTACCTCATCCGTCACAAGGATGTCAGATCACACACAGTGGGGGGCACTAGATGGCTATTTTTAAAAAATATTTTATTCATTTATTTATTTGAGAGAGAGAGAGAGTGGGCACACCAGGGCTTCTCGCCACTGCAAACGAACTCCATATACATGGACCCCCTTGTGCATTTGGCTTTATGTGGACACTAAGGAATTGAACCTGGGACTTCAAGCTTTGCAGGCAAGTGCCTTAACTGCAAAGCCATCTCTGCAGCCCAACAGATGGCTATTGAAGGCGCTAAGATAATGTAGCTCTGGACCTACAACATTCCAAGTCTCCACAGTTACCAAAGTTCTAAGTAGTAGTCAGTCAGCCTTATGGAATGTTCATTATAGGTGAGGTTTCCTTCTGAGAACTAAAGTTAACAGGATACCAGGGATACACTGAGATTTCTATAAGACCGCTCCACTGTGATACCATCCACTTTCCTTTTTTTTTTCCTTTTTAATATTTTATTTATTTATTGGAGAAATAGAAGCAGAGAGAGAATGGGTGTGCCAGGGTCTCCAACCACTGCAAACGACCTCTAGATGCATGTGGCACCTTGTGCATCTGGCTTATGTGGGTACTGGAGAATCCACCTGGGCCCTTAGAGCTCACAGGCAAACGTCTTAACCACTAAACCATCTCTTCAGCCCCCGCTCCCACTTTCAATTTTCTAATAGTGGTAAAATATTCCCTCTTTCCAGCTTGGTATTCTCTACCACCTGCCTTTCCTTCGAGAACCTATGCACCCTTGTAGCGGGTGTCATCTTTTCCTACCCTGCCTCACCGAGGACCCTACGTACTGCAGTAACCTTCTGGGTGCTTGGACAAACACCTGACCAGAAGCAGTGTATGGGAAGAAAGGGCTGATTTCAAGCTTACGGTTGCTGCACGGTGGTGGAGGAAGCTGGCTCTCATTTCCTACATCCATAGCAGAGAGAGACAGCATCTAGAGTCCATGCTGAGTGAGAAGAACACACCTTAGGGCTGGACTCCAACCCGGAGCCCAGCCCTGGTGTCATACGTCTTCCAACAGGGCTCCACTTCCCAAATGCTCCACTTAAGCCAAAACACCTGGGGGTGGGCAGCGTGGAGAAATGGCTCATTGGTTAAAGGCACTTGCTTGCGATGCCTGATGGCCCAGGTTCGATTCCCCAGTACCCATGTAAAGCCAGATGCACCTAGTGGTGCATGCCTCTGGAATTTGTTGATAGCAGCAGGATGCCCTAGTGCACTCATTCTGCCTCTCTCTCCCTGCAAATAAAGAAATGGTAAATAAAAAATGTAAGCCTGTGGAGGACATTGCAGATTCAAACCATATCCTCATCAGGGCCTAAAGCCAGGGTATTGACGGTCTCCCTGCGCCTTCTGGACACTGTAGGAGAAATCCATTGCTGGCCTTTCCCAGTTTCTGCCCATAGCCTTTGGTTATTGGTCCTTCCTTGCATCTCTCCAGCCTCTGAGTCTGCTATCAGAGCTCCCTTATAATGGCCCCTCCTTTTTAAAATTTATTTATTTTTAACATTAGACCCAGCCAAATAATCCAGGATAAACTCCCCACCTCAAGAATCCTTCACTCATTCACAGCTGCCCAAATCTTTTCACTATGACTTGAACTCAGTCAAAAGCTCTGGGGGTTATGATGCAGATGTCTCTGGTGGGGAGGCATCATACTGCCTCCCACATAACCTTTTCATTTAGCAATTCCTGGACATCTCTGAAGATTCTCCTTGTGGCATTTCTTCTCCAAGTCTCTTGTCCTCTGTGTCCTGAAAGGCTGTTATGAAGCCATTGTAGGAAACAAACAAAAAAAAATGTTCAGCAAGTGTAGTGTTGGTGAACCCTGGGGGTGGTTTCCCATGTTTTGCTATTACAGATGGTTCTTCAGTGAATAGATTTGTATATTTTTTTCATTTTTTAAATTTTATTTATTGATTTGAAAGCGGGGGAGAATGGGTGAACCAGACCTTTTATGTGGGTACCTGGGACTCAAACCCCAACCAACAGGCTTTGCAAGCAAGAGCCTTTATCTGGTGAGCCATCTCTCCAGCACCCCCTCCCCCCATATTTTCAGTTTTTATATGGAGGATAAATCCCCAGAAGTGAGATAGCTGCGTCAGAGGGTAAATGGACTTGTAATTTTGAGAGATATTGCCAAGTTATTCCCCAGAGGGTCCATTCAGTTTACCCTTCCATCAGCAATGTGTGAGCATGCCTGTGCCCTGACACCCTTATAAACAAAGTAGGTTGTCACACTTGAAGGTATAAGTTTTTTTTAAAAAAAAAAAAAAAAGCATCTCAGGGTAGTTTAATTTGCATTTGTTTTATTTTGAGATTCTGATCTTTTTTTTCTCCATGTGCTTAATGTTTATTTGAGTCTGTGATTTCCATATCCTTGTCCATTTGAAAATTTTGGTCACTGGATTTTTCTTACCAATTTCTCAAACCATTTATTTTTGTCTGTAACATGAGCCACAGATGTTTCCCCATTTTGTCTTTTGTCTTTTGAATTTGCATAGATTGTCTTTGTTATATAGATTTGTATGCAATCAAGTTTATTATTCTTTTTTTTTTCCCCTTTGGCTTGTAAGGTCTAAGTTATTTAGAAGGAGTATCCAGTAAGTCTTTTAAACATTAGAATAATCAGATTGTGCTAAGTGAGAGCAATTGGACACAGACACCTGAAAAATCCCAGGGAAGTGATATTAAAGAAATAACACAGATGGAAAATAGATCATGTTGATCCTCATAGCCTCAAATTCTGTTTTCACAAATTCACCTGCCCACCAAAATTTATTTGCAACTTCAGACTCAATCCTCCCCAGCTCCTAAGCAGGACATTTTCATGGTCTTTTGCAAATACATGCAGAATAGAACATCTGAGCCACCTGATGTTCATCTTTCCCACCGAGGCTGGACAAAGCCAGGCTCAGATGCATTGTCTTGATCCTCATTCTGTAAGCAAAAGTGTCCTGTGTCTATGAGATGCCACATTTTCCCCATCTTTGTGTTTTCCATGGGTACCTTTTTAAAAATATATTTTTTATTTATGTATTTTCAAGCAGAGAGAAATAGAAGAGATACAGAGAAAATAGGCACACCAGAGCCTCCAGCCACTGCAGACGAACTCCAGATACATGTACCATCTTGTGCATCTGGCTTTACGTGGGTACCAGGGAATCGAACCTGGGTTGTTAGGCTTTGCAGGCAGATGCCTTAACCGCTAAGCCATCTCTCCAGCCACTCCATGGGTGATTGTGTTAGAGTAAGGCTGAGGTCTTTCCTTGTGTTCCTAAGCACAGAATGTGCTTTGCTTTACAGAGCAAATACAAGTAGATGATGGTTAGTTCATGTCCAAGTCACATGCTGTTGGCAAAGAGTTCAACATCAGTGAGTCAACAACATATAGTAAAGGTGTTCTTTTAGCATAAACAACCATAAACAAACTTTGATATTGATTGGTTGACAAAAATATAACCCAAGAGCTTGAGAGACAGCTCAGTGGTTAAAGGTGCTGGTGGAAGTCATAATAAGACTTTAATGAATTCCAGGTCAGCCTGGGCTAGACCGAGACCCTACCTCAAAAAAACAAAAAAGGTGCTGGTGTACCAGTCCATTCCCCTCTCTCTGCTTGTGATAAGTAATAAAGATTATATTTGCATACATACATATCTAGAGAATGTGTGTGTGTGTGTGTGTGTGTGTGTGTGTGTGTGTGTGTGTGTGTGTGTAATCTCCCAAGATTTACAAGTACCTAATCCTGTATTTCCCTCAGGAAAAATTAGCTCAGTATTCACTAATTTAATGCCTACCCTACCTTGAAAAGCCAAAAACAAAAACCCAACAACAACAAAGAAGGCCTTCCCCTCCTGGTAAAGATCTATGTATACTCTCACCATGGTGGGCTTTGCCCTCAGACTCGGGTGAGCCTCAGGGTGTTGCTTGGTGTGAACTCCAGGCTGGCTCAGCAGGAAGCCAGCCATGACACCAAGTTTTGGGGCTGAACTTAACCAAATACAATGCCAGGATCAGATTTAAATTCTAGGAGATGAGAACTCCCTCCCAGGAAGGGGCCCAGGTTGTTTATGGAAAAGCAGATCTAGGTAACTCCTTTCATCAAGATATAAGGAGAGGAAAACTAGAGAGATGGCTTAGAAGTTAAGGCACTTGCCTGTGAAGCCTAAGGATCCAGGTTCGGTTCCCCAGAATTCATGTAAGCCAGATGCACAAGGTGGCACATCCATCTGCAGTTCATTCTGGAGTTTATTTGCAGTGGCTGGAGGCCCTTGGTGTTCCCATTCTCTCTCTCCTCTCTCTTTCTCTCTCTCATAAATAAGTAAATAAAATAGAAAAAAGGAGAGGAGATAACCTTCTCTGGTCTCTAGTAAAGTGAAGATTGCAAGGACAGACTTAAGGACATTTCTGGTTTTTTTTTTTTTTTTTTTTTTTCTTTTTTGTTTTTCGAGATAGGGTTTCACTCCAGTCCAGGCTGACCTGAAATTCACTATGTAGTCTCAGGGTAGCCTCAAATTCAAGGCGATCCTCCTACCTCTGCCTCCCGAGTACTGGGATTAAAGGTGTGCGCCACCATACCTGGCTTCTGCTTTTTTTCTTTTGGGGCCCATTCATCCTAAAAACTACCTGACTCCCTCTCACTCCTTTTGTGTATCAGTAGGAGGAAAGCAGATGGAGGAGTCTAACTGATGTAACAAAGTGGAAGAAGTGGCTCCCTGAGTGCAAAGAAAACACCAGGCTTCAGAGCAGAGCTCACCAGAGGATGGAAGGAAGGGTGTAGAGCTGAAAACCAGACCAGAGGTGTAAAATCTCAGTATGGGGTGTGGTCAGATCCTTCGCTTACCATGTCTGTCATTGTTTGGGTAACTAGAGCCATGGTGCAGGGATCAGCAGAAACCACTTAAAACAGAGATAAAGTACTTGTATCCATGGAACAAAAACAGGATACTATTAAAAACATAAACACACAATTGAAAGATAAGAAAGAGCTCTGGGGTCTTAAAAATAGAGCAGAATGCTCAATTTATAATAGCTGGGAAATGGAACCAGCCTAGATGTCCCTCAACTGATGAGTGGATAATGAAGATGTGGCACATTTATACAATGGAGTTCTACTCAGTGGTAAAGAAAAATGAAGTTATGAAATTTGCAGAAAAATGGATGGACCTGGAAGGGATTATACTAAGTGAGGTAACCCAGGCCCAGAAAGCCAAGCGCCACATGTTCTCTCTCATATGTGGATCCTAGCTACAGATGACTGGGCTTCTGCGTGAGAATGAAAATACTTAGTAGCAGAGGCCAGTAAGTTAAAAAGGAGACATAAAGGGAAGGGAAAGGAAGGGAGGAGGATACTTAATAGGTTGATATTGTATATATATAAGTACAATGATTGTTATGGGGAGGTAATATGATGGAGAATGGAATTTCAAAGGAGAAAGTGGGGGGGGGAATTAACATGGGATTTTTTTTATAATCATGGAAAATGCTAATAAAAATTTAAAAAATAGAGCAGAAAACAAACAAATAAATAAAATAGAGCACAAGAAAAAAATTAAAGCATAATTTAAAAAAAAAAAAGGCTGGAAGATGAAGCATAGAAAATTTGTAGGGAGTAGAATAAAAAGGTTTAATAAAAAAATGGGTCCAGCATGGTGATGCAGGCCCTTAATTCCAGCCCTTAGGAGGCCTAGATAGGAGGGTTGCTGTGAGTTCAAGGCCAGCCTGAAACTACATAGTGAATCCAGGTCAGCCTGGGCTAGAGACCCTACCTCAAACAAAAAATGTAAAATAAATAAATAGATAAAATAAAACAGGAGTAGGAAGGTGATGAAATTAAACTGTCAAGCCTACATTTTGATGAAAAGGAGAACCAAAAAGAAAGAAGGCAATTTCTTCTGGCTTGGGCTTTCCTGCTTTGCTTTTCCCTCCTAACTGTCCCTAAAATAAGCCTCATAATTCATAATTTACCCTTCTCTGAGTCTGTGTTTCCAATTCTTCGATAACTTGGACAAGGACCTGAAGTTTGGATTCATGGGCCTGCAGTTCTCCTGTTTCTTTGTGGACATTTAGTCCCTCCCATGATTTCAATGTTACATCACTTGGGAGGAATAGATTATCAAATAATAATTTAAAAAAAAAAAAAAAGCCCGGCGTGGTGATGCATGCCTTTAATCCCAGGCAGAGATAGGAAGATCACCATGAGTTCGAGGCCACCCTGAGACTACATAGTGAATTCCAGGTCAGCCTGGGCTAGTGCGAGACCCTACCTTGAAAAACAAAAAACGATATACTTTTCAGAGTTGAAAGACAACAGCCCGTAATCCAAGGCCATCATTTGTATAGTCTTTGAATGAAAAAGACCTATACCAAGGCAAACTGTTGTGAGATTCTGGAATATCTAGCCCAGGCATAGTGGCAGAGTGGTGCATCCCTTTAATCACAGCACTCAGGAGGCAGGGGTAGGAGGTTCGTTGTGAACCTCCTGGGACTAGAGAGCAAGTTCCAGGTCAGCCTGAGATAGAATGAGACCCTACCTCAAAAAAAAAAAAAAAATCCTAGAAACATTGAAGCAATACAACAGGTTACATTCAAATGATTCATAATCAGTGTTTGTGTAGAGAGAGGGAAAGAGAGAGAAAAAAAAAAACAATGCTGTGATGACATCTGGAAGTTAGTGGATTTAAAATTTTTGATGAGGAAAAAATTTTTGATGAGGGGGTCTAGAGAGATGGCTTAGCTGTTAAAGTGCTTGCCTGCAAAGCCTAAGGACCCAGGTTTGACTTCCCAGATCCCACGTAGGCCAGATGCACAAGGTGGCGCACGTGCAAGGTCACACATGTGCACAAGGTGCCTGCACCTAGAGTTTGGTTACAGTGGCTGGAGGCGCACCAGTTCATTCTCTCTCTCTCTGTCTCTCTCTCATAAAAAGCTGGGCTTGCCTCAAACTTAGTTAAAGGTGAGGACAAAACCTTTACCAAGGGCTGGGGAGGTGGCTTAACAATCAAGGTGCTTGCCTGCAAAGCCTAAACACCAGAGTTCCATTCCCTAGTACCCACGTAAAGCCAGATGCACAAAGTGATGCATGTATTTGGAGTTCATTTGAAGTGGCTAGAGGCCATGGTGCACCCATTCTCTCTCTGTCTGTCTCTTTTCTATCTCTTTGCTTGCAAATAAATTAATAATAATAATAATAAACTTTACCAAGTTGTAACATTTAATGTAATTAGAATTATATCAGAAATTATAGATAGAAACATGAGAAAAAGAATAACACATTGATATCCCAGGACACAAACTCTCACCAGATCCATATGTGACCTCTTAATTCTTTCCCTGCATCCCTGGGGATTTAACTCACTTCCAGGGCACGTCCTGTTTTCTAGGCATCTAGTAAAGGGTATGCTCCAGCAAAATGAGAGACAGAAAAGTAAAAAGATAACATATAAGTCATAGACACCTATTAGGAGAACACAGGCCTGGAAAGGGGGCCATATCAGATTGAATCAAAGGTTCAGAGAGTTCCAGAAATGATATCCCCCCATGGAAAACCTGAAGAATGTATATAGGCATGTAGACTATTACTGATGGCATCCTGTAGAATGCAGCATGTGAGATAAATTAATTGTGGATTTCTGTAACTACCGGGGAGAAGAAAAAACTGAGGTAATTGAAAAATAAAGAGTCACAATAAAAAAAAAGTATGAAGCCAGGCACGGTGGCGCATGCCTTTAATCCCAGCACTTGGGAGGCCAAGGTAGGAAGATCGCCGTGAGTTCGAGGCCCCCCTGAGACTCCATAGTGAATTCCAGGTCAGCCTTGGGCTAGAGTGAGACTCTACCTCAAAAAAAACAAAACAAAACGAAGAAAAAGTGTGGCTATTGTCATAGCTGGTTCCATGTTGCTGGGATGAACCTCCAAACCAGACAACACAATTGATGGGAGGAAGAGATTTATTTGAAGCTTACAGATTCAGGGGAAGTTCCATGGATGGAAACTGACCTCCCTTCACAGATCCACAGAGAGAAAAGGCCACCACCGGCCCCACCAAAAGCAAGCACACTCCGGCCGCAAACAGCAAGGAAACCCTAGGCAGAGCTCAAGCACCCTGCACACCTTAGGCTGGAATTCCAGATCCGCCCGCAGTGACACCTCCTCTAGGCAGGCAGCTAGAATCTCAAGTTACAAGCTTCAATAAACTCTTGAGTCTGGGGTGGGGGGGTCGGATATAAATTCAAACTACCATAGTCAAGATTCATTTACTCAGCCCAGCATTGAGCAGTTTAATAAGTTGCAATGATATAAACACTGACTTTTTCCTTAAATATTTTATTTATTTATTATTTGAGAGAGAAAGAGAGAATAGAAGAGGCAGATATAGAATGGGTGTGCCAGGGCCTGCAGCCACTGCAAACGAACTCCAGACGCATGTACCACCTTGTGCATCTGGCTTACATGTGTGCTGGGGAATTGAGTTAAGCCATCTCTCCAGGCCAACACTGACTTTTTTTTTTTGGTTTGGTTTATTCTAGTCCAGGCTAACCTGGAATTTACTATGTAGTCTCAGGGTGGCCTTGAACTCAACAGTGATCCTCCTACCTCTGTCTCCCCAGTGCTGGGATTAAAGGTATGTGCCACCTCACCTGGCCAACACTGACTTTTGATTTCATTACATCATGGGCTGGGTATGGTGGCGCACGCCTTTAATCCCAGCACTTGGAAGGCAAAGGTAGGAAGGTCACCTTGAGTTCCTGACCACCCTGAGACTACATAGTGAATCCCAGGTCAGCCTGAGCTAGACAGTGAGACCCTGCCTCGGGAAAAAAAAAAAAAAAAAAAAAACGAAAGAGAAAAACTACATCGTGAAAATTATAGAGAGAAGTGCAAAGAACACACTGACATTCAGAGATTCAGAGTACAGACTTTCTTTGCAGATTAATATGTGACCTCTTGATTCTTTCCCTGGTAGGGTGGGGGTCCTTAATCCAAAACAAATACATTTCTTAGTAAGAGATACATTTTGTTGCTAATTTGTGAGGGAAGGGAGGTTGTGTTGGACTTGCGTCTCTTTAGTTGATTTGCAACCACTGGAGAAGTTGCAGGGAACAAAGGGGAAAAGAACCATAAATACAAATGAATTCCTTTTATACAAGTTGGAAAACCACAGGATATGCTCCACTTTTTTTTTTTAACACTCTAGGTGTGATGGGAGATTAGGTATCCACCCCGGGAGAGAGGAGAGTTAATTAAAATTTTTGCTCCAGCTCACAGGAAGAAATGTCTTTTCGTTTGATAAGCAGGCTGGCTTTTGAGTGCAATTGGTGCTTTCTTCTCTCCTCACTGGAGTGTCAGGGAAAAAGGAGATCAAAGCGAGCCTCCCGTCCCAGATGTGGTCCTTACCACCTTTCTTAGCTAATAGACTTAAAAGTGTCTTCCACCGAATGAGTGGGGTTTATCTTGTGTTTTAGAAGTACCATCTTATTGTACTGGTGATCTGCTAACCAACATGGATAAATGCCTATGGAAAACCGTATTTAGCATTAATTAATGCTGAGACCAGCCCGGATCTTTGCAGTGAGCCTCGCCTTGTCGCATCGCCTTTGCCATTGTATTTTACGCGTCAGCTCTGATTGACGGCCAGAAATTAGCCCTTGAGATTGAACTAGCCAGGCACGGTGGGGTTTTGTGGTGTCTCCCCTTTTCCTTCTGGTCTTTGTGATTCGACACCCCATGGCTGACATTTCCTACCCTGGGGGGGGGGGCGGTGTTTGGGAAAAACCCTGCTGTTTTTCTCTTCAAGATAGTGACAAAATGAAATAAAATGGAGCAAAATGGAAGCCGTCCTGGTGAGGGCCGACAGGTCAGGCTACAGCAGCGGTGGTTCATTGTCTCGCAGCTCTGGGCACATGCAGAGAAAAACCCGGGGCAGGGCTCCAGCCACCAATGAAAGGACGCCCTCCTTCATTCTGCCACTCAGGGCTTTGTGAGGTGCCAAAGCTTGTCCTGGTTGCTATGGCTACTGTCTGATTGTGGCGGGTTTGTCACAGTGCTTGATAAAGTGGGAAGGTTATCCTAGATAGGCCGAAGTAATCACAACCTCACAAAGCTTGAGAATGTGGATTTAAATTTCCCACCCCCACCCCATTCCTCTCTCTAAGCGGGGAGGGGGGGGACTGATGGGAGGCAGGGAATCTGTGGCAATGGCCACCGGCCCTGAGGACCCTGCTGCTTGTCTGGGGAGCCGGCGCCCATGGCCTCCAGGGACAGCGGAAACCGAGGCCAGGCTGCTGGTCTCCTGCTGAGCCATGACTGGCCTGTAGGGCTTCCGAGGGGCTGATCCTGACCCCTCCTCTAACTGAGTATATTTCTTTCCCTCCAGTTCCATCCTTGCCACCAACAATGTTTCTTTCACACAGCTGACCCTTTGCAAGTCTTTTTTTTTTCTTACATAGAGAGCAGCAGGAAAGGCTAGAGCAGAAGAGCCAGCAGAGGGATGGGAAGATGGCCCAGCGGTTAAAAGCACTTGCTTTGTAAAGACTGACAACCTGGGTTCGATTCCCTAGAACCAACTTAAAGCCCAATGCACAAAGTGGCTCATGTATCTGGAGTTTGTTCCCAGTCCAAGGAGGTCCTCACATGTTCATATTCTCTCTCTCTCTCTGTCTAGTAAATAAATTTTTAAAAAAAAAAACCCTTTTTTTTTCAGGCTGGAGAGATAGCTTAGCAGTTAAGGCACTTGCCTGTGAAGCCTAACGACCTAGGTTTGATTCCCTAGTAACCACATAAGCCAGATGCACAAGGTGGCACACGCATCTGAAGTTCATTTGCAGTGGCTGGAGGCTCTGGAGCACCCATTTTCTCACTCCTTGCTTCTTTCTCTCTCTAACTTATTTTTAAGCCAGGCATGGTGGTGATGCCTTTAACCCCAGCACTCAGGAGGCAGAGGTAGGAGGACCGCCGTGAGTTCAAGGCCACCCAGAGACTACCAAGTGAATTCCAGGTCATCCTGAGCTAGAGTGAGACCCTACCCCCAAAAAACAAAATAAATAAATAAAATAAAATTTTTTAAAGAGCCTGCTGGATGTGGTGGTGCACACCTTTAATCCTAGCACTCGGGAAGCAGAGGTAGGAGGATCACTGTGAATTTGAGGCCAGCCTGAGACTACATAGTGAATTCCAGGTCAGCCTGGGCTAGAGTGAGACCTTACCTCAAACCACTTTCCAGAAAAAAGAAAGAGATAGAGAGAGCTGGTGGCTCTGGTCCCGGGATTATAGGCATGTCTTTGGCCAGGAGGTACTACCTGAGACTATTTTAGCAGACCCTTCATTATAGATTCTGGGGTGCTCTCAGAGTTCCTAGTTCAGGATGGCTGGACTGGGCCTGACCATCTGCATTTCTCGCCATGTTCCTAGATAGGGCCCAAGCCACAGGCTCCTGGCTAAACTTTGAGAGTCAGGGCCTGGGCCATGAGGCAGCCGAGGCTCCCACAGGATAGATGAGTAGCCAGGGATACCTTGACTTGACCATGTTGTCGTCGTTGTATGGGTTTGGTTCCCAAAGGTCACTAATAGGACATCTGAACCCACCGCAGGCACTAATTCAAAAGACAGCATAGGCAATCATTCATGTATCTCAGCATGACAGAGCGTAACCCAGGTGAAGATGCTTCCGGGTGCCTGTGTCTGCTGCGGTAGCGGGATGCAAATGACTCCTGTCATGTGTCAAATGTAATTTAGCTCCCTGCGACATATACACTGTGAAATCCCCCAGAGTGGCGTGTGGTATCATATGCACTGAGCATGCCTCAAAGGCAGGGTAATTGTATTTCTTCAGTGAAACTCACAGGACGCTATTTGTCCAGACAGGAATAAACAAAATTA
The DNA here is from genome assembly GCF_020740685.1 of Jaculus jaculus. Taxonomy (NCBI): domain Eukaryota; kingdom Metazoa; phylum Chordata; class Mammalia; order Rodentia; family Dipodidae; genus Jaculus; species Jaculus jaculus. The sequence continues at coordinate 57,448,751 of NC_059117.1, forward strand.
ATGGATTAATATTTTTTTATTTTTTTTGTGTGGTAGGGTCTTATTCTAGCCCAGGCTGACTTAGAATTCACTGTGTAATCTCAGGGTGGTCTCGAACTCACATCAATCCTCCTACCTCTGCCTCCTGAGTGCTAGGATTAAAGGCATGCGCCACCATACCTGGTCCAGATTAATCTTTTTTTAAAAGGTTCTTATTAAATTAAATTAATTTATTTATTTGAGAGAGAGAAAAAGACAGATATAGAGAGAATGGGTGCACCAGGGCCTCTAGTCACTGCAAACAAACTCCAGACACATGCGCCACCATGTGCATCTGGATTACATGGGACCTGGAGAATCGAACCTAGGTTCCTAGGCTTCACAGGCAAGCACCTCAACTGCTAAGCCATCTCTCCAGCCCAGAATTAATCTTTTGGCTCCAATTCCTTGCTAACTACACAGACTTGAGACAGGCCTGCCTGAGACCAGAAATCTCATGTTGGCAGTCTTACCTGCTCCAGTGGTTTGGTGGATGGCAATGGTACTGTCCCCGTGGCTGGGGAGCTGGCCTCACGTGGTATCAGTGCTAATGGTGCTCTTTCTCCCCAGGGTACCGAGGTGCAGACAGACTATGTGCCTCTGCTGAACTCGCTAGCAGCCTATGGCTGGCAGCTCACCTGCGTTCTGCCAACTCCCGTTGTCAAGACTACCAGGTAATGAGAACAGAAGCCATGATGATTATTATTGTGATGGGAGTTTGGGGGTTCCTTATACACCAGCACACCAATAAATTTGGGATATCCACGGATCCTCGTCTTATGAATTATGAGAATTAAAATTCATGCCAGGCATGGTGGCACACACCTTTATAATCCCAGCACTCAGGAGGCAGAAGTAGGAAGGATAGCCATGAATTTGAGGCCACCCTGAGACTACATAGTGAATTCCAGGTCAGCCTAGACTAAAGGGAGATACTATCTCAAAAAGAGAGAGAGAGAGAAGTACAGAGAGCACCAGCCACTGGAAGGCAGGAGGGGGTAGACAGCCTATATGGAATAAAGGCCTCCTTTGTCCACCCTGTCAATCCAGACTGGGTTGGGACCATGGATGCTTACCTGAGCAGGGACCTGGAAGTTCAGGAGAAATGAACAGCCCAAAAGAGGCTGTGCCCACCTGGTAAGGATCTATTCATAATCTTATTGCGGTGGGCTCTACCCTTAGGCTCAGGTGAGTCAGAGAGAGAGAGAGATAGAGATGTGCGGACTCGGGGCTGGCTCAGGAAGAGGTCAGTACACCTGAGTAGGTGGGGGGAGAGCTAATCGGATGACACTGGATCTGACGCTGAACTCTGGTTCTACCAAAGCAGTGGGACATCCCTTCGTGCTTCCCTCTTTGTGCCCTTTAACTGGCTACCCGAAAATAAAGCTACCTGACTAGTTCTCCCTCAGTAACATCATTGTTGTATCCACGAGGCGCTCTGTGTAGATAACCTGTTTGATCTTGCAACAGACCCATGGGGCTGTCACTGTTACTGCTTACTAGAACACTCTGCTGTGGGTGCTGGACCAGGTGTTGCCTTTCTCCCCCCTCTGTCACCTAAAGCAAGTCCCTCCCCGTCCTCCTGTCATGGAGAAAGGAGCTTTGGCCAGCGAGTTAATACTGCCCTGTATGCCTGATACCAAAGCCCAGGAGGACCCACAGAGGCAAAAGAAATTCAGCATCCATTGTGCAAAGCTCCATAGCACTTTGCCTAAACTGTCTCAATCCAGAGGGAGGCGGAGACCAGCGACCTATGCGATGATTCTTGTCTTGTTTTGTTTTTGAGACAGAATCTCAGTAATCCATGTTGGCCTTGAACTTGTGACTCTTCCCCCTCAACCTCCCAAATGGTATATGCCGCCATGCCTGGCTGATTTGTTATTATTAAATCTGTGGCACAGCTAAGGAAGATATAGGCAGAGATATTAAGGGACTTGCCCAAATTCACAGTACAAAGGGAGTGTGGGGATCTGGCGTCTTGGGTTTTGTTTATCGGCTCTTCTGTATCAGTTACTTTTTCCTTACCGTGAACAAACACGTGACCAGAAGCAACTTAAGGGTTTAATTCGTTTTACAGTTTTGAAGGGAACTGTAAAATGAATTCCATGGTAGGGAAGGCAAGGCCACAGGAGCAGAAGTAGAGCTGGCCACATTGGCAGGCTGGAAGGAAAAAACAACACAAAACAACAAAGTGGCCCTTGTGAGGCAGAGGTAGGAGAATTGCTGTGAGTTCGAGGCCAGCCTGGGACTAAAGAGTGCATTCCAGGTCATCCTGGGCTAGAGGGAGACCCTACCTGGGTTGAGAGGGGAACGGAACAGGAAATGGGGCAGGACTAGAAAACCTCAGGGCTTACTCTCCAATGATCCCCAGGAAGGTTCTGCTTCCTAAAGGTTTCCCACACAGTGCCACCAGCTTGGGGACAAAGTGTTCAAACACATGAACCCATGGGGAGTATTTCACATTCAGATTCCCAAAACTGTACTATTTCTCAGCTGAGATCTTCGCACACCACTCGCTGAGCCCAGTCATACCAACCCTGAAAGGCCTTCCATCTGCCCTTCGGCTCTGCAGGCAAGCGCCTTATCCGCGGAGATCTCTCCAATCCCCTCCTAAGTCTTGCTGCTGCTGAATCAGTTCCCTGGTCAGCTTCCAGACACTGTGACTGTGATGAGAATGGATTTCAACAGGAGGCCTCAGTTGTTCTGAGCCGTGTGAGCCTGGGAGTGCAGAAAGCTCTCTTTCCATGCCCCGGACAGTCACACTTGCTTCTCCTCCCTCTCCATAAAGGACACAGAAAGGGATCAGGCAACCTTGTGTTTAATCCTCCAGGGTGAGCCTGAAGCTGCTTTTCATCTGAGATTTCCCTTTTGGTCTGTAAAGGTGGTAGTGGGCTTTTGCTTGGCAGCAAGTGAGGCTTGCGATGAGCCCTTTATTTATTTTATTATTATTTTTACTTTTATTATTTGGTTTTTCAAAGTAGAGTCTCACTGTAGCCCAGACTGACCTGGAATTCACTGTAGTCTCGGGGTGGCCTCAACTCACAGTGATTCTCCTACCTCTGCCTCCTGAGTGCTGTGATTAAAAGGGTGTACCACCACACACCCCTATGAACCCTTTAAAAAAATATTTTTTTAAATTTATTTGCAAGGGGGAGAGAGAGAGAGAATGGACATGCCAAGGCCTCCTGCCACTGCAAATGAACTCCAGATGCATGTACATCTGGCTTTACGTGGGTACTGGGGAATTGAACCCAGGCCATTAGGCTTTGTAAACAAGTGCCGTTAGCCTCTGAGCCATCTCTCTAGCCCAGAAATGAGCCCTTTTGAATGAAATCACCAGCCAGGCAAATGTTAGTTCTCTCCTTCCTTTCCCACACACTCTTCACTGAATGCAGCGGGGAGATGTTTGCAAACAAAGGTTGGAGGTGGGGAATAATCATGGCTCTGTCCTCTTTAAAGACATGCCATGGAGGCTGGAGAGATGCTTGGCGCTTAAGGAACATGCCTGAGAAGCCTAAGGACCCAGGTTCCATTTTCCAGATCCCACGTAAGCCAGATGCACAAGGTGGCACATGCGTCTGGACTTGGTTTGCACTGGCTGGAGGCCCTGGCGCGTCCATTCCCCCTCCATCTGTAATAAATAAATAAATAAAAATAAACCTTAAAGACACGCCATGGGGTCCTGCCTTCCTACCTTATAGCCTGCGAGCTACCTGCCCCCTTACCTGATTAGTGCAAGTCAAAGCTGATTACCTGGCACCACCTCGCTGCCAGCCTGTCCCTCCTGGCATCACCATGCCAGCAGGAGCGACATGGCGTCTGACCTGCAGGTCAAGCCTGCCCTCTACCACAAGTGGAGGAACTGAGCTCATGGCTCGGTCCTTATCCTCCACTGATCTCTGCCATGGGGGCCAAAGATAGAACTGGAAGAGGCCGCACCCCTTCCAGACTCCCTATAGCAGCCAGTGTGTCCTCACTTAACCAAGGCACCAGCTGCTGCTTGCCCTCAAGGGCAGGGGAGGTGGCGGCCAGGAAGCAGGGATTCTCAGGCACTGTTGGCGGGTGTCTATGACAGCCCCTGGGCTGGAGGTGGGAGAGAGGAGCAAGAGTGGGGGCTCTGACTCTCCCTTCCCCCATCCGGGAGCAGTTTGAAGGAAGTTAGGGAATGTAGCGTGTCACATGACTCATCCTCAGCCGCTGTGTTGTAGGGAAGGGACCGTGTCCACCAAGCAGATTGTTTTTCTTCAGAGACCGTGTCTACCTCAGAAAGCCAAGAAGAAGGAATCCAAGGTAAGAGACTTGGGCTGCCTCCCTCCCTCCCTCCCTCCCTCCCTCTCTCTGGGGGCTCAGGGTTCTTGGGGCATCTGCAGCACTTGGGTCAGCAGTCAGCTACTGCCAAGGGCCCTTAGAGCCCAAGAAACACACATGGAATATTAGATCACACTATAGGCTGCCAAAGTGGAGCCTGTGATGGCCAGGCCATTAGGGCAGAGGGCAGGGACTTTTCTGGTCACCCACATGTGCCAGAGTATCCCATGAGGCCAATAATAGGACATTAAGTCAGCTCTGGTTTGACTAGAAGATGGAGTGACTTGAGCTCATAGCCGGCTTCCCTTCTTCATCTTACTAACAACTGGTCAGAACTCTGGCTTGCCCATTGGATCCCTTGGGACACCAGAGTTTGCTGATCTTGGCTAAGTATGGTGAGGCATGCCTATAATCCCAGGGAGACAGGAGGGTCATGCGTTCCAGACTATACATTGAGACCTTGCCTTAAAAAAAAAAAAAAAAACACTGGAGAGATGGCTCAGCAGTTACAGGTTGTTGGGTTTTTGTTGTTGTTGGCATTGTTTGTTGTTTGTTGTTTTTGGAGGTAGGGCCTCACTGTAGCCCAAGCTGTTCTGAAACTCAGTCCCTAGGCTGGCCTCAAACTCATGGCAATCCTCCTATCTCTGTCTCCTGAGTCAAGTGCTGGGATTAAAGGTATACACCACCATGCCCAGCTTTAAAGGTGCTTTCTTACAAAGGCTGACGGTCCAGGTTTGATTCCCCAGTGCCCACACAAGGCCAGATGCACAAAGTGGTGCAAGTGTCTGCAGTTGGTTTACAGTGGCTGGAGCCCCATCATGCCCATTCTCTTTCTTTCTCCCTCTTTTTTTTTCTTATTAGAAGAAAGCAGCTGGCTGGTTGTGGTGGTACATGCCAGTAGGGTATTGTTGAAGAGATGGAGGGAGAAGGATCAGGAGGTCAAGGCCAGCCTAGGCTAGACATTAAAAAGAAGAAAAAGGGAGGGGCTACATAGTGAATTCCAGGTCAGCCTGAGCTAGAATAAGACCCTACCTGAAAAACAAACAACAACAACAAAAAAAAAAAAAAACAAAAACAAGGAAACAGAGAGAGAAGGCTCATCAGTTAAAAGCACTTGCTTGCAAAGCCTGCTAGCTTGGGTTTAGTTCTTTAATAACCATGTAAAGCCAAATGCACAATGTGGCACATGCATCTGGAGTTCATTTGCAGCAGCATGAGGCCCTGGCACACTCATTCTCATTTTCTCTCTTTCTCTCTCTCTCTCTCCCTCTCACACACAAACAAATTTAAAAAAAAAAAAAAAAAGGTTTTAAAAAGAAAAGAAAAACCCAGACATTTCCCAACCCGTAGGCCTATGGGTGACAGCTAGTGATTCAGACAGAGGCCAGCATAGTCTGTGGTGGTCAGTCCTCGGACCAGGCTGAGCTCAAGGGCTCCCTGGGGCTCTTTTTATCTTGCTGGACTTTTCAGGGCCATGGCTTTGCCTGCCCACAGCTTCATCGAGAGACAGCCATTGGCAGAGTCACTTCCCTCTGTGTCTCTGGAAGCTGCACCAGCTGCTTGAGCCAGATGACTCTGACTCTCACCCCTGCACGCTGTGCAGCTGCTGGATACTTCTGTATGTTACAGTGTGAATCCTCAGCATTCCCCAAAGGCTCATGCGCTGATGTCTTGGCCCCTAGCTGATGGCACCACTGAGAGGCAATGGAACATTTACAGATGTGAGGCAGAGCAGAAGGAAGGAAATTAGGCCATATCTCCATTTGAAGGGGATATTGGGACTCCAGCCCATTCCTCTCTGCTTCCTGGCCCCTGTGATGTAAGCAGCCTCTACCATCTGCCAGGATGCGCTGTCTCACCACCGGACCAAAGGCAGTAGAGCCAACCGGCCACAGACAGAACCCTCTGAAATTGTGTTCAAGAGTAAACCTTTCGGGCTGTAGAGATAGCTTAGCCATTAAGGCACAGGTCTGTGAAGCCTAGGGACCCAAGTGTGATTCCCCAGTGCCCACATAAGCCAGATGCACAAGGTGGCACATGTGTCTGGAATTTATTTATGGTGGCTAGAGGCCCTGGAGTGCCCATTCTCTATCTGTCTGTCTATCTCTTTCTCTCTACCTCTTTCCCTCTCTCAAATAAATAAATATTTTCCTAAAAAATTAAACTAAAAGGGGTAAACCTTTCTTTCTCTTCAGTTGACTCTTTTGGGTATTTTGTCCCAGCACCTTGTGCGTTCCTGGTTACTCAGGAAGTTGAATGAATCAACTGCCAAAGCCTCGTTGTGGTGTCAGCGGGACTCGGGGCGCGGCACTCTGCTGGCTGAGGACGCGCCTTCGCAGAAGCTGTTGACCTGCTCAGCTCTGCGTGCTTGGCACGATGCCCACGCCCCCCCTCCTCACCCACTCTTTGTCCCTCGTGGTCTCTGGACTCACAGTTCCGGGCAGGAGCATCCAGCCCGTGAACAGATTGGACTAGCCCATTTCCAGCCAACTAATCCAGAGGGGGCTCACTTGCGAAAGGAACACCAAGGCGATGATGATGTTGAAGCCAGATGGGTTGGAGTGCATTGGAAGGTCTCTCCCAGGCACTGAGATTGTTATGTGACAGGTGACAGCGGTGGTGGACCAGAAGGCAGCCGCTAATCCACCATGAGCCACCAGGAGCAGGCAATTAGGCACAGGCTGGAAGATGGATGGCTACCGGCTGGTGTCAGGTAACTCTTAGCCATAGGCTCACAGGATGCCACCATCCACAGGAAGTGACATTCAGTGAGTGACAGCAGTGCAGACAGTTTGCCAGAAGTGGAAAGGATCAGGTTTGGGCTCCTCAGAGGGAGACGGCGCTGGCTCTTCTTGCCGGGTGTCTGATTTGGGGCAGCTCGGGTTTCACAGAAAGGCCCCAACATCTCACAGAGGGGCCATGTCAATGGCAGCCTGATTTTTTAATTTTTTTTTTTTAAGGTAGGGTCTTGCTCTAGCTCAGTCTGACCTGGAATTCATTATGTAGTCTCAGGGTGGCCTTGAACTTACAGCAATCTTTCTACCTCTGCCTCCTGAGCGCTGGGATTAAAGGCATGCACCACTACATCTGGCCACGGCAGTCTGATTCTATTGTGTGTGTGTGTGTGTGTGTGTGCACATGCGCGTGTCATGGTATACATGAGGTGGTCAGAGGACATCTTCCAGGTGTCTGTGCTCCACCTTCTTTGAGACAGGGTCTTTTTTTTTTTTTTTTTTTAGAGAAGCAGAGAGAGAGAGAGAATGGGCGCTCCAGGGCCTCTAGCCACTGCATGTGCCTCCTTGTACATCTGGCTTACATGGGCACTGGGAAATCAAACCTGGATCCTTAGGTTTTTGTAAGCAAGCGCCTTAACCACTGAGCATCTCTCTAGCCCTGAGACAGGGTCTTTTGCTGCTATAAATGAACTCCCGTAAAGGAGCGTCCTACTAACTGGCTGTGAGCTTCAGATTCTCCTGGCTCAGCCTCCCATTGTCATAGGTCCATTGGGATCACAGGTGCATGCACCACGTGGCACCTGGCTTTAGTGTAGGTACTGGGGAAGTGAACCCAGAGCTGGCTGGCAGGCTTTGCCAGCGAGGTGCCTTTAACTGCTGAGCCATGAGCCCGAGACAGGATTGGAAATGTTTTTTTTTCTTGGTAAGAACTTCCAATCCTAATCTATCTGCTGGGCAAATACGGGTGGATCATTTTCTCTCTCTCTCTCTCTCTCTTTTCCCGAGGTAGGGTTTCACTCTACCCCAGGCTGACCTAGAATTCACTGTGTAGTCTCAGGGTGGCCTTGAACTCATGACAGTCCTCCTACCTCTGCCTCCTGAGTGCTGGGATTAAAGGTGTGTGCCACCATGCCCAGCCTGGATGACTTTATTTTTTTTAACTTAAAAAGAGTTTATTTACTTGCAAGGAGATGGTTGGAGAGAATGAGCATGCCAGGGCCTCTAGCCACATTGCAAACAAACTCCAGATGCATGTAACACTTTGTGCATGTGGCTTTATGTGGGTACTAGGAAATCAAATCCAGGTCATTAGACATTGCAGGCCAAGTGCCTTAACGGTTGAGCCATCTCCCTAGCCCCACTTTCTCTTTTTTAATGTCCTGCATTACTCCAAGACTGGCATAAGCCCTTGTGGAGACCCTCTGAGACACCATGAGAGAAGTTCCAGAGAGGGGATTTCACACCAGGCTTCTAGGAAGAATCCTGTACACTTGCTGCCTCTGCTCCTTTATCCCTATTACTCACGCCTCACCCACCTCATCCATGTCCCCGTGGTGATCCTGAGGGTGACCCCATCCAACCTTTACCATGGCTCCTACAACACCAGAGTGTGCGCCCTTTTCTTTTGGTTCCATCTCACCACAAGTAATTATTGCTTTTGTCAGTGCTACTTTAAGGCTTAAGATGGGATACACCCCATAACGGCAGGAGCCAGAGGCAGCCAGTCACCTTGCCTCCATAGTCGGGAAGCAGAGAGGGCAGGAAGGGAGCTGGGCTTATAAAACCTCAAGGCCTATACTCAGTGACTCATTTCTCCCAGAAAGGCTTAACCTCCTAAGGTTTCCACAACCTTCCTAAGCAGCCCCATGTGCTGGGGTCCAGGTATTCAAAACCATGCACTTTTGGAGAGCACTGTACATTCAAACCACAACAGAATGTTCTGATTTTCCAGAAAGTTCTCCAGGACTCAGCCACAGGTCTGTTTCTCCTCTCCCTCTTCCCTAGACACTTCAACTCCACCTGAGCCCCTTCCCTCTCTCCTGTCACTTGCCCCATCTGAGAGTGTACACGTGACCCTGCCCCTCCGCACACCTGGCTCACCTCCCCATTTCTAGAGGAAATGGCACATTCCCACCTCAGGGGACATCCCTGACTCGTCCTCATCTTCCCCCTGTTTCAGTCTACCCTTTAGCTCTGTCTGTTTTAGGTCCCAGAAACTCAAGAACTCTAGAGTTCTAGAATCCCTTCCCTGCCGTGGTCTCCACCCCTCCAGCATCCTGATACCAGCTCTCCCTCTGGCATATGTTTTCTATTCAGAGCTAGAGTAATCTTTCGTTCCTTTATGAGAGAGAGTGAGAGAGCACACGGGCACCGTGCCAGGGCCTCTCACACCTGGCTGCAAACCAACTCTAGATGCATGCGCCCACTACTTTGTGCATCTTGGCTTTACATGGGTTCTGGAGAATGGAATTCGGGCAGGCAGGCTTTGCAGGCAAGTACCTTTAATCTCTGAGCCATCTCCTCAGCTCTCCAAGCAATTTTTTTTAAGTAGAAACTTCATATGGACGCATCATGTGGTGATGGTACCATCATTTCCCTCCTCCCTGTCCCCACTCCACTGAGGACCCTTCCTCGATGGAATTGCTGGTGTTCACCATGCGGTCGTGAGTTGTGAGAACAGCAGTCCGTCATTGTGAGGGGGGCAATGCCTCTGGATATTCCCTCCCACCCTGTGGCTCTTACATTCTTTCTGCCCCCTCTTCTGCAAAATTCCCTGAGCCAGGTGGGTGTGTTTTAAGTCTACTGTAGTGCTGAGCTCTCAGCAGCTTCTGGATTTCTGAAAACAATCTTTTCAATCTTTGTTTTATTTTGTTCTTCCAGGTAGGGTCTCACTCTAGCCCAGGCTGACCTCCTCCTGCCTTTAGCAATCTCTCTTTTTAAAAAAAAAAAAAAAATTGTTTGCTTTTATTTATTTATTTGAGAGAGACAGACAGACCGAGAAAGAGGCAGAGAAAGGCGGAGAGAGAGAGTGGGCCCACCAGGGCCTCCAGCCACTGCAAATGAACTCCAGATACATGTGCCACCTGTGCATCTGGCTTACATTGGTCCTGGGGAATGGAGCCTCGAACCAGGGTCATTAGGCTTCACAGGCAAGTGCTTAACTGCTAAGCCATCTCTCCAGCCCCAGCAATCTCTTTTAAAAGCCAGCTGGAGTGTGTCACCACACTGCTTACAAGAGTTCTGACGCTCGCACTTCCTCTTAAAGAAACCATGAAACCTCTCACGTCGCCTGCCAGACCCATAGAACATTCCAGCTACATTGACCTCCATGCTCCTCCACTGCCATTGGCCAAAGGCCCTTGCTTTGGCCAGTTGCCCCTTCCCACAGCCTAGGAGGCTCTCCTCCATTCTCTCTCTCCACTCAGCTTCCTTACCCAAGAATGGTATATTCCACTGAGGTCAAGCTCATCTCCTTTGTAACTGTCATTCACTCTTCTTCTTGCTGTGACAAATACCTGAGGACAAGAAGTTTAAAGGAGAAAATATATTTTGGCTCAATGTTAATCCAAACTTGACTGGCCCCATTGTTTAGGGCCTATTGCAGTCAGCTTCGTGTTATTGGCAGAAAGCACCCAACCAAAAGCAGCTTGTGGGAGGAAAGGCTTGCAGACTCAAGGGGAAGCTCCACGATGGCAGGGGAAAACATGGCATACACAGAGATGGTGGACAACACCTCCTGGCCAACATCAGTGGGCAACAGCATCAGGAGAGTGTGCCAAACACTGGCAAGGGGAAGCTGGCTATAACACCCATGAGCCCTTCCCCCAGCAATACACCACCCCCAGGAGGCTCCAATTCCCAAATTGCCACCAGCTGGGGACCTAGCACTCAGAACACATGAGTTTATGGGGGGACGCCTGCAGCAAACAGCCCAGGGCTACAGCCGAAGCAGAGTATTGTGGTGGCAGAAGAGCAGGCCTGGGGAGGAGGACGTTCACCTCACAGTGGCCAGGAAGCAGAGCTGAGCCAGGAACGGATGTGTGCCAAGCCATATTCTTCCGAGACATGCCCCATCTCCTAGTTTTCTACCGCCACCCAATAATGCCCTCATTCTATGAACCCATCGGTGAGCCCGCTCATCAATGAAGACAGTAGTACCCTCGGGTGCAATCGCTTTTCACCCATGAGCCTTTTTTAAAAATTTTTATTTATTTATTTGAGAGTGACAGACACAGAGAGAAAGACAGGTAGAGGGAGAGAGAGAGAACGGGCGCGCCAGGGCTTCCAGCCTCTGCAAACGAACTCCAGACGCGTGCGCCCCCTTGTGCATCTGGCTAACGTGGGTCCTGGGGAACCGAGCCTCGAACCGGGGTCTTTAGGCTTCACAGGCAAGCACTTAACCGCTAAGCCATCTCTCCAGCCCTCACCCATGAGCCTTTTGAGGGAAATGCCTGACATCTGTGCCACCACAGTGACACAGGAGGAAAGAACGCAAGGCCTGTCTTGCTCTGCTCCGGCTTAGGTATTTGTGACCCTCTCTTGTTAAATGCATACATCCAGTCCATAAGAGCAGAAGCTTCCCCTCTGATTTTTTGGTTGGTGCTCAACAGCTGTCATTTTTTAAATGTATATTTATTTAAGATAGAAAGAAGCAAACAAAGAGAAAGAGAGTGCGTATGGGCCTCCTGCCACTGCAGACACACTCCAGACACATGTGCCACTTTGTGCATCTGGCTTTATGTGGGTACTGGGGAATCAAACCCAGACCATCAGGCCTTATAAACAGGCCTCCTGGGAATCTAGCTGTAGCCTTTGTGATAGCTGGGGGACCCAGGCAGAACCAGGAGTCACGAAGTCCTCAGAAACCCATCTCAGGACACAGGAAACAGTGCAGTCCTATAACATTTTTTAAGAGATATTTATATTTGGGCTGGAGAGATGGCTTCGTGGTTAAGCTTGCCTGCAAAGCCTAAAGACTCATATTCGGCTCTCCAGATCCCACATAAGCCAGTGGCACAAGGTGACACAAGTGTGCAAGGTTGCACTTGAGCACAAGATGCCTCATGTGTCCAGAGTTTGATTTCAGTGGCTGGAGGCCCTGGTGCACCAATTCTCTCTCGCTCACACACAGGCACACAAAAAATATTTACTGGAATGGGGAAGAGGGAGAGAATGGGCACACCAGAGCCTGATAGCACTGCAAAAACACTCCAGACACATGCGCCGCCTTGTGCATCTGGCTTTACATGGGTCCTGGGGAACTGACCCTGGGACTGCAGGCTGCACAAGCAAGCACTTTAACCGTGGAGCCATTTCCCCAGTTCCCACCCTCTTAGAAGGCATTTGGCTAAAGAACAGAAAGTGGCTGAAATAGGTCCTGACCAGCTCACAGTGACAGGCCAGATCCTGTCCTCGGAAACCAGGAAGGGTCCTAGAGAAAGCAGCTGTCATGCTGTTCTTGTCCCGTTTCACTGCGTCAGCAGAACACGGCCTCCTAAAAGGGACCCTGTGACCAGGTTCCCATGAAGGAAGTATGGGACTGTGGATTTCTGTGGACTGTTTTGTTAGGCCAGCTAGTGAGAGTATCTGGATTTGTTGTAAACAGCTCTACATTGCATATAGTGGCACATGCATTTGGAGTTTATCTGCAGTGGCTACAGGCCCTGATGTGCCCATTCTCTCCTTCTGTCTCTTTCTCTCTGCTTGCAAAAATAAAAAATATTTTTTGAAGAAACATTTCCAGGCTTAACAGTTAAGACACTTGCCTGCGAAGCCTAAAGACCCAGGTTCAATTCCTGAGTACCCATGTGCCACCTCAGCCAGATGCACAAGATGGCACATACATCCAGAGTTTGTTTGCATTGGCTGGAGGCCCTAGTGCACCCATTCTCTCTCTGCCTATCTGCCAAACACCTCTACCCTCACCGTCAACTAAATAAAGAAGTAAATAAATAAAATATTTTAAAAAGCAACATTTCCAGGGCTGGAGAGATGGCTTAGCGGTTAAGGCATTTGCATGCAAAGCCAAAGGTCCTCAGTTCGATTCCCCAGGACCCACGTAAGACATGCATAGGGTGGCACATGCATCTGGAGTTTGTCTGCAGTAGCTCAAGGCCCTGGCATGCCCATTCTTTCTCTCTCTCTCTTTCTCAAATAAATAAAGTATTAAAGTTGTATGTGAACCTGGGATAAGGGACAATAACCATCAGATCCAAACTTGAACTTGCATTCCATTTCCTTTCTCTCCTTCTGTGGAATATTCAAATTTATGTCTTTCTTGTCCCAAAAGAATCCTGTGTTGCATTAAGTCTTTGACCCCCTATAAGTGTGTAAGAGAGATAGATCTCAGCAGCGGAAAACTCTGCCAAGGTTTAGTTTTTTGTTGTTTTGTTTTGTTTTGTTTTTAAAGCATATTGTTTTTTCCAACAAAGTTCTTACAGCTATTTACAATACGGTCTGAGTTTCCTGGCTCATAGTGTATCTTCAGGCCTGGGCTCCCCTCTCGCCCTATTGCACATCACTGAAACTGAAGGCTCTATTTTTTTTTTTTTCATTATTTTCTTGTGACAGGGTCTCCCTGTGTTTCAGGCAGGCCAGGAACATGACCCTCTTGGCTCAGCCAACCAAGTTCTGGGATGACAGGTCTCATGGGCCATGACACCTAAGCTAAAATGTCTTTGAATCACAGAGCACTGATGATTTGCATACGCATTTGGCGCATGTGTGGTGTGGTGCAGATAAAGTGGAAGGCAGTGACAGGTGGGAACTTCAAGTTCACGTGTGGACTGTGGTTCACAGAGCTAACTGGCTGTCAGTGAGTGGTAGACCCAGGCAGGCTTCGGTAAGACCAGGGATGCTTGCCTGGTCACTGGGTATGTATGTGACCACGGGACTGTGAGCCCCTGCTGACTTCCTGTCACGTGGAAAAATGCTTGCTAGCAGGTTGGGATCTCTGGGAAGTACTGTTTGGGTGGAGACTTTTAGGGATGGTGCCCTGGAAGGCGCAGGTAGAGGAGGGAGCTAGGCTAGGCTGCGTCACAACCCCCAGGTAGCTCTGAGCTGGGATGGCTTTTCAGAGGTGGGAGGCAATGATTTCTTATATATCACCCAGGCCAGTCATTGGTTGAGGGTCTTCTTGCCCTCCCCCAAAGGAGTGTAATCAAAGAGGGCTGTCAGCAGACCAATGTCCCTGCCGCTGGGGGAAGGAGCTGCCAGGCATATCATGGAGAGGGGCTGGGGGTGGGTAGCCACATTCTGGGCCCCGCCTCACTCAGGTGAGCTGAGAGAATGCCTGCCTAGTGCTTGGTGATCAGTCCACAGCCTGCTCACAGTGAGACTCACTAGCAGTCCTGGCTCTCAGGAGCAGTGGCCTCTTGCCTTTCTTTGTCCTGGTTCACCAAACAATAGCACTTCCGAAACCCCTTGCTCCTTTTTTTAAAAAATCATTTTATTTATTGGGCAAAGAGAGAAAGAGTCAGATAGAGAATGGGTGCACCAGGGCCTCCAGCCACTGCATACAAATCCCAGACACATGCGCCACCTTGTACATCTGGCTTACATGGGTCCTGGGGAATTGAGCCTGGGTCCTCAGCCTTCACAGACAATTACTTTAACCACTAAGCCATCTCTCCAGCACCCCCCAAATTATTTATTTATTTAAAAACAAAGAGAGGCGGAGAGGGGGGTGATGGGGAGAAGAATGGGCAAACCAGGGCCTCCAGTCAATGCAAATGAACTCCAGATGCATGCACCACTTTGTGCTTCTGGCTTTATGTGGGTTCTGGGGAATCAAACCCGGGTCATTAGGCCCTGCAGGCAAGCACCGTAACTGCTGAACCCCCTTGCTCCTTGTGACTTGGGAATTGAGAGCAATTGAGCCTCTCCTAGCTCCTGGGTGAGCAATTACTCAGGAGCTGGGGTGCTGGATGGCCTCAGTCACACAGAACTTTTACTGAGTCAGTGGCCTTTGGGTTGTCTTGTGACAGTGGACAAATGAAGCCCACACACAGAGGATATAGTTTAGAAGGATTTTACTGTAGAGCTTATAGGTCTTAAGAAAAGGAAAAAATACCCTTGCCCCAAAGGAGGCAAGAGCCATGTTCCTGGAAATGGGAAAGCTCCCCCACCCCAAGAGACTCAGATTGGGGTCTTTTGTGGGAGTTTACACATGGGGCTAGTTGGTTCAGCCCTGTCTCCAGTGTTAGGCACTGCCAGGTTTTGGGGGAAGGAAGTGATCTTATCTCTCTCTTTTAAAAAAAAATTATTTTTTTATTTGAGAGTGACAGAAAGACACACACAGAGAGAAAAAGGCAGATAGATAGAGAATGGGCATGCTAGGGCCTCCAGCCACTGCAAATGAACTCCAGCTGCATGTGCCACCTTGTGCATCTGGCTTATGTAGGTCCTGGGGAATCGAGCCTCGAACCGAGATCCTTAGGCTTCACAGGCAAGCATTTAGCCGCTAAGCCATCTCTCCAGCCCCTCTCTCTGTCTTTCTCTCTCTTTTTTAAATTACTTATTTATTTATTTGAGAAAAAGAGAGAGAGGCACAGATAGAGAATGGGCATGCCAGGGTCTCTAGCCACTGCAAACAAATTCTAGACCAGACGATTTGCCAACCTGTGCATCTGCCTTATGTAGGTACTGGGGAATTAATCCTTGGTTCTTAGACTTCAAAGGCAAGTGCCTTAACCAGTAAACCATCTCTCCAAACCTTCTCTCTCTTTATTAATATTTACTTATTTGTAAGGAAGGAGAGAGGGAGATAGTGCATAAGTGCACCATGGCCTCTTGCCACTACCCATGAACCCCAGATGCATGCACCATTTGGCGTGCTTGGCTTTATTTTACATGGGTTCTAGGGAAATCAAACCTGAGTTGGCAGGCTTTGCAAGCCAGCACTTTAACCACTGAACCCCAGCCCTCATCTCTTAATTATTTTCTCTTCTAGGAAAGAAAAGAGATAGGGGAAAACTAAATCTTCCCCTTAGACATTCCTGGCCTGTAGCAAAGTGGAGGCCGAAAGGACTCCCTAGGGAAAAGGAGATAAAAATGTCCCACACTCCCCGCCTGAAGGCTCAAGGACATTCTTCTCTTTTGCTTTCTGGGGCTCTATTGCTCCTTAAACTGCCTCACTTTGCCACAAGGTCCATCAGAAAAAACACCCCTCTATCCCTACAGTACCCCTAATCCTTATGTAGCGTGGCACAGGCCCTGAGAGTGGGTGGATGGGTTGTCTGTGGAATCTGGGAACCATCACCCCAGAGATGTGAGGTATGAATGCAAACAAACTTCCAGGGGGCAAGCTAGGCGCCCCCGAAGCTTGCACACTTATGCATACATACATACATGCATGCATGCTTGGAGCCTTCAGCTCTGTTTTCTTTTTAATCTTTTCCTCTCTGGTTTCTAGTTTCAATGGCGATTCTCCCGAGAAGAAACACGCCACGGCAAGCAGATGAGAAGACCCAAAGGTAGACTGGGTGCCAGAAGCAAACGCCAAGCGGAAGAAAACGAGAAGAATCTAGAAGACCCATTCTCCAAGGCTGGAGATGTGGGAAACTGTGTGATGGAGAGTCAGCAATGGGGTAGAGGCTCCGAGGTGGACAGGGAGGAATTGCAGGGCGGGGAGGCTGTGCGGAATGGTCCTGCTGCTGGCCGCGGGGTCCCCTTAGCCCCTCGGGGCTCTGATCCTGGCATGATTGCTACAGAGCCTGCTCCAGCAGAGGCCAACTGAGCCTGTGTTCTACGCCAACACTGGATATGCAGAAGTGTGTTGGAAACTCGTTCATTGTTGTTACCCTTTGGCTTGGCTTGGCCTGTCCTTGTGAGCTCTGGGGAATGTCCCCTGACAGCGCTGATTTCTTTGCATCCACTGGAAAGGTATAACCACCCACCTGTGTTAGAGTACAAGGTCAGGTTATCTTGCTAGACCTCAGGACAGGAGGCTGGGCTCTGGCCCCTCCATCCTCCCTAGAGAGGGTCTGGACCATCCAGTGCCTGTCTTGCCTGCCCCACAGGGCTCCAGGGCACATCTAGATCAACTCCTTGGATGCCCATGGCTACAAACCAAGGCTGTTAAGCACCACCACCACCACCCCCACTCTCTGCTGCTCTGTGTGGCTGCTTGGTGACCTTTAATCCCCGCCCCCCAGGCACTTGGGCTGACCTTTACCACCTAAACCCTGCAGACTTGCTGCTTTGGTAAAGATGGTGACGTTGAGGAAGAGGAGGTGCCCAGCCTCCCAGCTTTTCTCAAAGTAATCTTATAGCTACTGGTAATCTGGAAATGAAGAGGTAATTCTGTGTGCACCTGCCCTGGCAGAATGTTCAAGAAAGTGTTCTGTGTTAGTAATTATGCCAAAAAGAATTTTTTTAAGAAAAAGATTTTGTATTCCGCACACCCTGTGAATACACATTACTTCTGTCATTTCAGGGCACCTCGGCTGTTTGCGTGTTCCTGTCGTGTTTTAATCAGTGTACCATTGGCCAAGTTGTTCAACCCATGTAGGCTGTGTCGATCATGTGTTTATACTGTCCAGAGAGTATTGTTAAGGCTTTAAGTAGGCGCAGCTGGCAAACCTTGGAGAGCGAGAGGGAGCGTGCCAATTGTCTTGACAGAAACAATAGGCCTGTCTCTTCCCTTTCTTGTTTAGTTACTTAAAGCAATAAATCATCGAATTTGGTGCCTGGTGAGTGTAATATTTACTGTGTCACAACAGAAGTCCCTGGCCTAGTGTTCAAAAGCCTCCGTCCCTCCTCCTCTAGTCAGATTTTTAAAGTGTTGACCTCTGGGCAGTGTGGTGAACAGGTTTGTGTGGAAGACATCAAAGCCAGCTGAACATGGGGACTTCCCAGTATTGATGAGTGGCAAGTAAGATTCAGATGGCGGGCTGGAGAGATGGCTTAGCGGTTAAGCACTTGCCTGTGAAGCCTAAGGACCCCGGTTTGAGGCTCGATTCCCCAGGACCCACATTAGTCAGATGCACAAGGGGTGCACGCATCTGGAGTTCCTTTGCAGAAGCTGGAAGCCCTGGTGCACCCATTCTCTCTCTCTCTCTCTCTCTCTCTCTCTCTCTCTCTCTCTCTCTCTCTCTCTCTCTCTCTCTCTCTCTGCCTCTGTCTGTCACTCTCAAATAAATAAATAAAAGATTCAGATGGCACCACATGAGAAAAAGAACACAAGATAGTGGAGAGAAAACCCTTCCCCAATCAACAATAATGCTGGGTTTTTGTTTGGTTTGGTTTTTCTAGGTAGTTTCTCACTCTAGTCCAGGCTGACCTAGAATTCACTATATAGTCTCCAGTCGGCCTCGTACTCACAGTGATCCTCCTTCCTCAGCCTCCTGAGTGCTAGGATTAAAGGCATGCACCACCATGCCCACAGCTACATTGGTTTTTTAAAGCATGTTTCTAAGCTTTGGAGTAAATTGTTGCATGAGGAAAGTCCTTTTTTATTGACTAGTTTATTAGACTGAAACCTGCCCTGAGCTGGAGACATGGATCAGAGGTCAAGGTGCTTACCTACAAAGCCTAACAACAGGGGTTCAATTCCCCAGTACCCATGTAAAGCCAAATGACAAAGTGATGCATGTGCATGCGCCTGGAGTTCATTTGCAGTGGCTAGAAGCCCTGGTGCGCCCATTCTCTCTCATTTGTCTCTCTCTGCTTGCAAATAAAAAAATATATATTAAGCCGGGCCTGGTGGCAAATGCCCTTAAAGCATTTGGGAGACTGAGGTAGGAGGATCGCTGTGAATTCAAGGCAAAGCTGAGACTACCCAGTAAATTCCAGGTCAGCCTGAGCTAGAGTGAGACCCTACCTCAAAAAACAAAATAAAATAAAACCTCTTTGTATATGTGCACACAGCAGACCTGCAAACCCTCCTACAACCACATTATTCAGTCCCTCTCAACACACCCCCACTTAGTGCTCAGTCTTTAAAAATACCAAAGGTGCCTGTTTTCAAAAATGGGATTTCTCGTGATTAGACCCAGTCATTAGTATCTGCATTGTGATTTAACACAAACACCTGGACATAATGCTTACATGTAGGCTAAGAACAACAAAAACATTACTGTGAACAAGCTGGAGCAAAAAACGACCCTGAAAATTTGTGAAAGTAAACGTTTAATTATGGCTACGTTTTAAAATAATTGACAGTTGCCTCTGCTGTATTAGCTGTGAAGGAAAAAATGATAATCAATTGTGACTGTAGCTAATTTGAATTCCCCAGAGACTTTGCCCCTGGCATCACAGCAGGAAATGATACCAGGCAAGTCTTGGGTTTTTTTTTGTTTGTTTTTTTTTTCTCCCTTGTTTCTCCGCCTCCCTGCTGATTCTGGCAAAGCGTCGTTGGTCAACAGTCAAGCTAACAGCACCTTGGAATCATTGTGTGGGCCAGTTTCACAAAAAGCTCCCGTGTGTGTGTGTGTGTGTGTGTGTGTGTGTGTGTGTGTGTGTGTGTCTCTAAGGTGTGCTGAGGTTGAGAATCACTGGCCACAGGATACTATGAAATGCACCAGTTGGTTTTCTGTGAAGCGAAATGCTTTTCCAAACCAAGGCCCCCAAATCCAAGTCCCATCCCACGTGTGCAGACACCTGAAGGAAACCTTCTTTTCCTGTGATTGCCAACAGGATCAAGGGCATTTTGATGAGGCCTGGCGTCTAGTAAAATCTGCACATGAATGGTGTTGGCATGAAGTAGCTACCACTGTAGTGGCAGTTTGGGGGCTGTGATCACAGACGACAACAAGGAATGAGGAGGTAGACAGTGGTCAGGTGACCAAAGTCTAATGCTCTTCTAAAGTTGAGGCTGCATTCTGATTCACAAGAAAAGTTTTTTGCTGTTGTTGGACGTAAGTTCTCCTGTGTGGCCCAGGCTGACATGGGACTTGAGGTCCACCTTGAGGGCTGGGATTAGAGGTATGCAACCTCATGCCTGGCTTCACTTGACCGTCATAGAGGTTGGAGAGAGGGTTTTAGGTGGAGTTTAGTGTCACTTACAGAGCAATTGGAAGAGAGATGAATTATTTTATTCTTTTTTTTTCTTTTTTTTTTTTTTGGTTTTGCGAGGTAGGGTCTCACTCTAGCTCAGGCTAACCTGGAATTCACTATGTAGTCTCAGGGTGGCCTTGAACTCATGGCGATCCTCCTACCTCTGCCTCCCAAGTGCTGGGATTAAAGGTGTGCACCACCACACCCATCTTGAGATGAATTCTTAACCAAATGTAGGTAAAGAAAGCAGGCATGGGTTAGATATATGGCTTAACAGTTAAGGCATTTGATTCCAAAGCCTAAGAACCCAGGTTCGATTCCACAAGACCCACGTAAGCCATAAGCACAAGGTGGCCCATTTGCAGTGGCTAGAGGCCCTGGCATGCCCAGTCTCTCTCTCTCTAATAAAATAAAATAAAATTTAAAAAATATTTGGTTTTTATTTATGAGACAGAGGGAGGGAGAGAGATACTGAGAGAGAGAGAGAGAGAGAATGGGTGCACTAGGGCCACTGCAAACGAATTCCAGATGCATGGGCCACCTTGTGCACCTGGCTTTTGTGGGACCTAGAGAATCGAACCTAGGTCCTTAGGCTAGTGCCTTAACCACTAAGCCATCTCTCCAGCCCAAAATAAGATATTTGTTAAAAAGCGGGCATACTGGCTCTTAAGAGTACAGGACCAAAGGCCAGAGTCTTGTTACATGAAGAACAGAGGGCCCCTGAGTTAATGAAGTGGGGATACTCTTTTTTTTTTTTTTCTTTTTCGAGGTAGGGTCTCACTCTAGCCCAGGCTGAGCTGGGATTCACTAGGTAGTCTTAGGGATACTGTTTTATATTGGTCTTGTGTGGGCAAGCTTTGGAACTCGATAGAGCTGGTTAGAATGCTGGCTGTGCATAATCTACACCGGGGTTGGATCCTTCACTGCACTGTGAGAAGGGTCTACAGCGCTCACCTCACCAGGTGGTTGTAAGTTGTGTGTGAAGGCCTTAGTGTGTGGGCAGCAGCTGGTCATAATATTGACCATCAGTAACTGGTAGCCTCACCTGTGGGCTCCAGGACTTCCTGACCCCTCACGAACAGATGAGATATAAGCCTCTTCTGACCTCACCTTTCGTTTCCAACACCCTTGATGGAACATGAAGACGGAGGTGTTAAGTAACTTCGGCTTGTTGAACCAGACGATGCCGAGGCTTGCCCTTAGGGACACCTGGCGCATCCTGTGTCAGCGAACAGAAACACCACAGCAGTGTCATAAAGTCCTGGTTTGCAGGCTAGTGTTTGTCTTTAAAGGTGAGTAAACACTCCCTGGTTTCCTGTCTGGAGCTTCCCATCTTCACACCGCTCCTACTTCATGAATGGTGCTCATGCCCTATGGGAGCCACTTCAAAAGACATTAGCAGGGTCCAGAGAGATGGGCTTAGCACTTGCCTGCAAAGACTGACAGCCCAGGTTCGATCCTCCGGTACCCACGAAAAGCCAGCTGCACAAAGTGGTATATGCATCTGCGGTTTGTTTGCAGCAGCTAGATGCCCCAGTGCACCTATGTTCACTTGCCACTCTTTCTCTCTGCAAATAAAGATTTTTTTTTTAAAAAAAGGGGGGGCTGCTGGAGAGATGGCTTAGCGGTTAAAGCGCTTGCCCACAAAGCCAAAGGATCCTGGTTCGACTCTTCAGGACCCACTTAGCCAGATGCACAGGGGGCGCATGCATCTAGAGTTCATTTGCCGTGGCTGGAGCCTCTGGCGCATCCATTCTTTCTCTCTCTGCCTGCCTATTTCTATATCTCTCTCTCTCAAATTAATAAAAACAAAATATTAAAAAACAAGACAAAACATTAGCAAGGGTCTGGGGAGATGGTTCAGTGGTTAGGCACTTGATTACAGAACCTGACAGCCTGGGTTTGATTCCCCTGTATCCATGTAAAAAGCCAGATGTACAAAGTGGCACATTCATCTGAAGTTCATTTGCAATGACCTACTCTCTCCCTCTCTTTCTCTCCGTGCTTGCAAATATGAAAAAATAAAAAAATTTTTAAAAAAACACTTTAATCCTAGCACTCGGGAGGATCACCATGAGTTTGAGGCCACCCTGAGACTACATAGTGAATTCCAGGTCAGCCTGAGCTAGAGTGAGACCCTACCTCGAACATTATACACACACACACACACACACACACACACACACACACACAGTCAAACGCATGAGCAGGAGGGTTCTAGGCCTTTCTCATGACACATGTTCTATCTGTCAAATCTCAGCCAGGTCTGTACCAAGACCGTCTCGGGGACAGATCACTCAGTGGTGACAGTCTTCTCTCATCAGGCCCATGTTGCCCCAAACCCATCATGCATGCAACACTTTGGGGGTCCCTTCCCAGCACACGATCAGGACTCCATCATGCTGAGGCCCACAGCCTGTGGGACTGAAGGATAAAGAGTGGGGGAAGGGTGAGGCCTTGCACTGACTAGTCATGGTGGCAGGTCCCATTTCCACAGCCCCACAGGAAGTCCTGGAGGCTGCCTTCGTGAGCAGCGCAGGGTGGGTCCCTGGTGATTTGCGCTCTGTCCGCTCGGTGACCTGCCAAAGCTAACTGATCCAGCTTCCCAAGAGAGCCTGGGCTTCCTGGACCTGGCTTCCAGAGTTGGGAACAGGGAAACGTGTGGACATTACATCTCAGGACAAGACCCATTAGGTCTTTGGCTGGGATTTGAGGAGGCTGTCATCGCCCGAGAAGGAAACAGAGCAGTATTCAACACAACTTCCTGTTGACAAAAATCATTTCTGTGGCACAAGTGCGGTTGTAGTTTCTCCTGCTGGCACAGAACACCTGAACAAACATGGTTTATTTTGGCTTAGAGGCTAGGGGGAGGGGGCGGGGGCAGGGAGGAGCTCCATGATGGCAGGGGAAAGCGGGGCATGAGGACATCACCTCCTGGGCAACATCAGGTGGGCAATAGCAACAGAAGAGTGTACCAAACACTAGCAAGGGGAAGCTGGCTATGGCACCAATAAGCCCGGCCCCAACAACACACCTTCAGCAAGGATCCAATTCCCAAATTGCCATCAGGTGGAGAGCCAGCACTCAATATGTGAGTTTATGGGGGACACCTGAGTCAAACCACCACAGATGGGTTCTGTTAATTCTTGCAGCACGGTACTAAGTGCTGAGGACACCATGGGAAGGGCTTCATGAACCCCGATAAAGATTCGGGTACTGGTTTTCATGGTAAGAATACTTAGTAGGGGAGGGTACTTGTTGTTTTAAGCAGGGAAATAATAATAAATTTGTATTTAGCACTTGGGAGGCAGAGGTAAGAGGATCGCCATGAGTTTAAGGACGCCCTGAGACTACAGACTGAATTACAGGTCAGCCTGGCCTAATGTGAGACACTACCTCAATAAACCAAAAAGAAAAAAGAAAGAAGCATCGTTAGAAAAGACTCCCTCTGGCTACTGAGTGGGAACGGTATGAGGGTCTTCAGATAGGGGCAATGAGGCAACTTTAAGGCCAGAGCTTTAGTCTACCTGGGAGTTACTGGTGGCTTGCACAGGAGAGAAGGAGACAGAGTTGAGAATCATTTAGTAGCCAAAACTGACTGGGTTTTGGTGACTGGCCAGGGAGTGACGGAGACACTGAAGCTCAGGCTCACGAGAATCAGGCGTTGCCTCAGCAAGCGAGCCATGTTCTGGCATTTTCTTAGAATCTCTTGTGGGAGCCAGTTTTCAAGGGCTTGAATGACCTATTCAACTTAGTCAACAAAGTCACTCAAACTGAAACCTGTGTCCCTGTCTTTGAGGTGGCTCTGTAGTTAAAGGCACTTGCTTGCAAAGCCTGATGGCCTGAGTTCAATTCCCCAGTGGCTACGTACAGCCAGATGCACAAAGTGGAGGCCCTGGTGCAACCATTCTCTCTCTCCCTCCCTCCCTCTCTCTCTCTCTCTCTCTCTCTCTCTCTGAGCTATGTCTTGA
This sequence comes from Jaculus jaculus, assembly GCF_020740685.1. NCBI lineage: Eukaryota > Metazoa > Chordata > Mammalia > Rodentia > Dipodidae > Jaculus > Jaculus jaculus. The sequence continues at coordinate 57,472,779 of NC_059117.1, forward strand.
AAAAAAAATTTTTTTTTTTGAGGTAGAGTCTCACTGTAGCCCAGGCTGACCTGGATTCACTATGTAGTCTCAGCGATCCTCCCCCCTCAGCCTCCTGAGTGCTGGAATTAAAGGTGTACACCACCACGCCTGGCTGTCTTGATTCTGAGAGGAAGGGTGTTTCTGGGAACCCAGCAGCGGTGGTGGGGGAGGCGCCGTGGGCATGCAGGTGGAAGTACCAGAGAACTTGCAGTCTGCAGTGCAGAGCTGAGTTCTGCCCCTGACCAGGGCTAACAGCTGTGCTGGCGCTCACAGCCTCACCCCGGCCAGGCCCTGGTGGCACCGGCGAGGCCCGTGGCTGTCAGCTATGGGGCTATGTACTGCAGACAGAAAAAAAGGTAAGTTCATTCAGAGTTTGGAATCCCCAGGGAGTTGATGCAAAAAGCCCATCACCTTATAACTAATGGATAAAAATGCGTACTTCTGTGTTTGAATGCATTGTTCACGAATCATTAAGTTCAGGATGAATATGGATTTTTTTCTCCTGCCTTATTTCATTTATCAGAGTGAGCATTAAAAGTTTCCCATAATAGGGGCTGGAGAGATGGCTTAGTAGTTAAGGCACTTGCCTGGGAAGCCTAAGGACCCAGGTTTGATTCCCCAGTACCCACATAAAGCCAGATGCACAAGGTGGCCACATGTGTTTGGAGTTTGTTTGCAGTGGCTGCAGGCCCTGATGCACCCATTCTCCACACACGCCCCTCCCACCTCTTTCTCTTTCAGATAAATTAAAAAAACATTTTAAACATTTCCCATAATGGACCTCTGTGTTTGTGATGCTTCAGCCTTGGGTGCCTTGGACCTTATTGAGTTTTCATCAAAAGAATAAGAAAATCACCTTAAAAACAAGAGCAGCCAGCGAGCTGTCAAGTTCCTGTAACCATGAAATCTGTTAGGTTATTCGCTGTCAAGTTCTTCTTTGTAACAAAGCTGGGGAACTATCAATTCAGCCCCCTGTTTCAGTCAAGTCCACTTTAAGCCCCAATGGGCAAATACTGTCTATTTTATTTCTTATTCATGGCGATTCCACTGTTTCCCCTGCATCCTAGCTTCGAAATTTAATCAGCAGTACAATCCAACAGCCCTGTACATCAAACCAAACTTTGCCCTTGCTTCATTCCAACGCAGTTTCCTCTTCCGCTATGAACAGCTGAGCTGCAAGCAACAGTCACTGCAGCAATTAATCAGATACCTGAGAACAGTTAACATACTTCTTATTCACTGACGAGAACTCCGAGAGACCCTTAGAGATGGTGGGTCTTACTCAGACACCGTGCAGACTGCGACAAGACCACTAATCATGGCCAAAGAGGCCATGAGGAGATTGCACTGTGATACCCAGCTGGGAAGAAACTCGATTGCATAACAAACTAATGTCACAGGAGATGTCTTTAGGGGAATGTGGTTTCCTAAAGAGGCCACCTCATAAAAGTGGTAGAGATATTCCTTGTACCAAGGATCATAAGAAATATGAAAAAACCAACATAATATGAGCCCTCCTAAAGACTGTCACTCTCTGGTAACAAGAGTTCATAAGTGTCTGAATATAGAACAGTGACACTTCCTGAAGATTGCAACTGTCTAGTAACAGATTCCATAAATATCAGGATTGATAGGCTGTCTGATAAAAGAACAATATGATACCTCCTTAAAGTTGATAATTCTCTAATAACACATTCTGTAATTGTCTGGATTGATGGACTGTCTGGTGGCAGAATGATGAGACCTAGGACTGTAATTGTCTAGTAACAGATTCCATAAGTATCAGAGTTGCTAGACTGTCTGATAACAGTTTAGATAACTTTGAGGAATAAAGAAGATTTCAGGAAAGCTGGAGAGATTGCTTAGTGGTTAAGGCATTTGCCTGCAAAGCCAAAGGACCCAGGTTCAATTCCCCATGACCCACCCTAGCTACATGCACAAGGGGGCACACACATATGGAGTTTGTTTGCAGTGACTGGAGGTCCTGGCATTCCCCCTCTGCTCTCTCTCTCCTTCATTTTTTGTCAAATAAATAGATAAATAAAAATAAAATATTTTAAAAAAGATTTCAGGAAGGCAACACAAGATATGCACAGGATACTTGGCAAAAAGTACTTTGAAAAAGAAATAAATAAAAATACTAGAGTTTTAGGGCTGGAGAGATGGCTTAGCATTTAAGGCACTTCCCTGAAAAGCCAAAGGATACAAGTTCAATTCCCCAGGGCCCACGTAAGACAGTTGCAAAAGGTAGCACATGTGTCTGGAGTTTGTTTGTAAAGGATAGAAGCCCTGGTATGCCCATTCATTCTCTCTCTGCCTCTTTCTCTCTACCAAATAAATAAACAAAGATAAAAATGAAGCAATTTTATTTATAATTTTTATTTATTTTAAATTGTTATTTACTTGCTGGACAGACAGAAAGGGAGAATGGGTGTCCCAGAACCTCCGGCCACTGCAAGCAAACTCCAGATGCCTGCACCACTGTGTGCATATGGCTTTACAGGCATCCTGGGGAATCTAGTCTGGGTTCTTTGGCTTTGCAGGCAAGCGCCTTAACTGATAAGCCATCCCTCCAGCCCTAAAGCAACTTTTAAAAATATTAAATATTAAATTTTTGATCTCAGTAAGTCACATAAAAAATTCAATTTAAAAAAGACCTATAGTAGTAGGAGAACTTACTGGGTAGAAAAAAAGAGTTCAGTAGAAGTGAATGGTGATAACAGAGGATAATGGAGGATTAATACAGAGAATAGATACAAGAAAATTTAATTTTTAGAATACCACTTAATAATCAACTATCCATATTATTGACTTGTCTAGAGGATAGGAAACTATAATGTCCTGAATCTTAATGACATGGACATCCGTATTTGACGCCTATAGACATGACCAAAAAGATGGTCACCACAACATATAGCCAAGCTGTCAAAATTAGAAGATGAAGATTTTTTTTTTTTTGCCTGTTTTAAATGTAGCCATCTGAATGGTTCTGTTTTATTTGTACAAAAAAGAAATAAGGCAGTTTATAGTCCAGTTAGCATAAGAAAACTGGGCCAAGCTCAAAGATTTCCTCCCATCTCAGATAGATTTCTACCTGGGAAACTGAACTGACCCCAAGGAGTGGCAGCTCCCAAGGAAGAGGGTCAGCGAGGCCATTGTCACTTGCACTGTTCATGGCCCATGTATTCATCCATGTCCACATCAGAATCGAAGAGCGAGTGTCCAGTGAAATCTGTGTCTGGGGTTCTGGAAAAACTGTTCTCGGCTCCCTCGTCTTCAAAGGTCTCTGTCCTTGAGTAAAAGCTGAAATCCAGCAGGGGTGTGTGGGTCTTGCTGCATTCACTGCTCTCTTCAGACTCATAGATGGTATTGTCATCATCATGGTGCCACTCGGGCCAGAATTCCTCCTGATCCTCTCACAGTACATGGCAAGGTTAATCAGTTCACCTTTGATTAGTCGCTCAGGTCTTGTCCCTGGTAAAGTCCACATTGCTTGTGCCAAGTGTCCAAAGATGGTGGCATCAAGAGTGGAAAGCTTGGGTCCCATGATGTACTTCTTGTCACCCAAGAGCCCTGCTAAAGACCGCATGTCCTTCTCCATCAGCATGTAAATCTCCTCCTCTGAGAAGCGGCCAATGCCGTGGCCATGCATCTCGAGCTTCACAATTCCTTTGGTTATGTGGCACACGACCCACCTCAGCAGGTTACTGAAGGGACCACCACCACTAAGAGACAGCATCTTCCGGGTCTCATTGAGATTGTCCACCCACTGGCAATAAGCTAATGTCCAGTAGAAGTGCTCCTCCACCATCTTGGTTACGGCTCGCGACACAGCTCTCTCATGAGGGCCAAGGTTCTTGTTCAGGTTCACTCCCAGTTTCTCTTCCAAAAAGTCAATTATGAACTCTGTGCCAGACACTGTCTCATTATTATATTCAATCCAAGGCATTTTACCTTGAGCAGACAGCTTTCCACCAAAATAGTTCTGATATGGTAAGTCAGCCATCCGTAAATAAGTTTCCATTTTCAAACAAAAAGGAGATAAACTGGGTACACCATGGTTAGGTCTTGCAAACTGATGTAAAATAATAGCATCTTTGGAGTCAAGCTCTTGCTGTTTCCTAATGACCAGAAGTTCGTGGAACAGATACGCAGCTGCGGCCAGCAAAGCTCCCCCGGTCAAGTAAAGGGTTTTCTTCCACCAGGGATCGGAGCCCAGCCCTGCCATGATTCCACCGTAATCCTGCAAAGGGAAAGCGATGATGTCCCCATAAAAGGAGAAGGGCTCCTCGGACGCGGCCCACCAGCCCAAGGAGACGCTCTGGTTCCAGCTCAGGTCCACCACGCACGGCCTGGACGAGGCCAAGCCAACCCCCCAGTGCATGCTGCGCGGCTGGCTCCGGGCGCCCCTCCCGGGGCCCGCGCCGCCGGCATGGGAAGGCCCGGCGCGGGCTCAGCGGCGAGCGGAGGGCGCGAGCTCCGGCAACCCAGGCGGCGGTGGCGGAGGAGGAGGAGGAGGAGGAGGAAGGGCGTGGGCGCGCGCGGCTGGCCGAACTGGAGGGGCCCCCGGGCCCGGCTCAACCAGCAAGGGACTCTCCAAGATGAAGATTTTTAAAAAGATCAAGTCAAAGTTAGGGATAACTCTATTAGACTAACAGAAGATTTCTCACCAGGACCCCTACAAACCAGGAGAGTATGGGATGACTTATTTCAAATCCTTACAACTAAGAATACCATACCCAGCAAGGCTCTCCTTCAGAAGCCCAGGAGCCGGGCTGGAGAGGTGGCTCAGCAGTTAAGGCACTTGCCTGCAAAGCCAAAGGAACCAGGTTTGATTCCCCAGGATCCATGTAAAGCCAGATATACAAGGTGGCACATGTGTCTGGAGTTCCTTTACAGTGGCTAAAGGCCCTGGCATGCCCATTTTCTCTCTTACACACACATAAATAAAATATAAAAAATAATAAGATAAATAAAGATTTCAAAAACTCAGATTTCATGAGCATCAGACCAACCATGGTGCTTACAAGAGCCCTCTATCCAGAAGAAGAAATGTAAAAAAGACAAATACTGTCACAGTAGCTTGTGAAAGTGTAACTTCCATTGGGAGATTAGATACAAAGAAAATAGAAAATTACCAAGCATACCAATATAGCAAATCATCAAACTATAACTGTGAACAGGTAGAAAAATGAGAGAATACTTGAAAGAACTAGAAGAAAATCAACAAGACAATAGGCATAAGTATCTTTTAATAATAGCTCTGAATGTAAGTGGGCTTAATTCTGCAGAAGTTATAACGTAGCTAAATGGGCTAAAACAAAAACAAGACCCAACAATATATTGCTTATCAGAAATTCATTTCACCAGCAAAGGTGCATACAGATTAAGCATGAAATGATGGAAATGATATTCTAAGCAAATGCAATCCTAAATAAAGCATGAGTGGCTACATTTACCTTTTTCAAAATGGGCCTTAAAACAAAAACAGTATGAGGAAACAAAGAAGCTTGTAATTTAAGGGATTAGTACACCAGGATATAATAATTGTAAATCTATGTGTGCCTTCTATCAAATTTTATAAAACAAACACAATTTGAATTAAAAAGGAGATCTATGCTCCAACAAAGTAATAATGAGAGATTTCAACCTCAGTGCCCTACACCTACCAATGGACAGGTCTTTCAGACATTTACCCCCACCCCAATCAACAAAGGAGCTACAGAATTTACCTGCACTATAGGTGGACATACATAACATTGGCACATGGAACTTTTCCTAAAATAGACTAGATATTAGGCCACAAAACAAGTGTTAAAGTAAAAAAAAAAATAGAATAGAGCTGGAGAGATGGTTCAGCAGTTAAGGCACTTGCCTGTGAAGCCAGCACCCCAGGGTCAATCCTCCAGTACCTACGTAAAGCCAGATACACAGCATGATGAATACTGTTCAAGTTCGTTTACAGTGGCGAGAAGCACTGGCATGCCCATTCTCTCTCTCTCTTCTATTTCTGTTTGCAAATAAATATATATATATTTTTAATTTGCAGCAAACCAAAATGGCAACATATCAAAACCTGTGGCATGCAGCTAAGGCAATAAATATCAGGAGGGACATTTATAGAAAGGGGTGCCTACATTTAGAAAGTCTCAATAACTTAATTTCAAAGTTTATAAGCTTTTAGCTAGAGAAAGAAAGACAGAAGACCCAAATTAGAGGTAAGAAAGTCACTCATACCACAGAAATACAAAGGATTATTGGAAAATTTCTGGACACACGAATTCTAAGATTAAACAAAGACCTTATAAAAACCCAGTACAGACCAACAGCAAGAAGTGAGGTCACATCAGTAATGAAACATTGCCATAGAAAGAAAAGCTCAGAAACAAATGGCTTCCCCACTGAATCTTACCAAAGTTTTTTTTTTTAATTGGTTTTTCAAGGTAACATCTTACTCTAGCCCAGGCTGACCTGGAATTCACTCTGTAGTCTTAGGATGGTCTTGAACTTGTGGTGATCCACCTACCTCTGCCCCTCAAGTGCTGGGATTAAAGACGTGAGCCACCATGCCTGGCTTACCAAACTTTTGATAATGCTTCTCAACCTATTCCACAGAATAAAAAGGGAAGGATTCTTTAAGACTCATTCTATGAGACCAGCATTTTCCTGTTGCTAAGCCTGATAAAAAAACAAATAGAAAAAAAAGGAATAACATATCTCTGGGGAACAGAGATCCAAGCATCCTTAATGAAATACCAGCAAATAAGTTTAAACACTTCAGTAAGATCTTAATAACAAACTGATTTCATTTTCTTTTTCTGTTTTGGTTTTTCACTCTAACCCAGATTGACCTGGAATTCACTATGTAGTCTCTGGGTGACCTTGAGCTCACAATGATCCTCCTACTTCTGCTTCCCAAGTACTGGGATTAAAGTGTGCACCACCATACCTGGCTTCATTTTTTATTTTATTTATTTATTTATTTTTTTGACTTTTTTGAGGTCAGGTCTCCTCACTCTAGCTCAGGCTGACCGGGAATTCAGTATCAGAGTGGCCTCAAACTCATGGCAATCCTCCTCTGCCTCCCAAGTGCTGGGATTAAAGGCATGCGCCACCATGCCTGGCTTCATTTTCTATTTTTAATAATTTGCAAGCAGAGAAAGAGAGAAGAAACAGAGAGAGAGAGAGAGAGAGAATGAACACACCAAGGCTTTCAGCCACTGCATACAAACTCCCAGATGAATACACCATTTTGCAGCCTATCTTTATAAAACTTTTTTAAAGCAACTTCCATAATTTTAGACAATAAACCATGATAATTCCCTCCCTTCCCCCACTTTCCCCTTCACAAATCCAGTCTCCATCATATCACCTACCTCTCTCAATCAGTCTTTCTTTTATTTTGATGTCATCATCTTTTCCTCCTATTATGAGGGTCTTGTGAAGGTAGTGCTAGGCACTGTGAAGTCATGAGTACTGAGGACAATTTCTGTCTGAAAGATTGCATTGTGAGCAGTCCTGCCCTTCCTTTGGCTCTTACATTCTTTCTGCCACCTCTTCCGCAATAGACCCTGAATCTTGCTTGGAAGGTGTAATAGAGGTGTTTCAGTGCTGAGCACTCCTCTGTCACAACTTCTCAGCACTATGGTGCCTTTTGGATCATTCCAGTGCTCACCACCATCTGAAAAGAGAAGCTTCTCTAACCAAAAGTGAAAGTAGCATTAATACATGGATGTGAGCAATATATGGGTAATATATGGCTATGAGCAAGGCAGTTTGGTGAGCATAATATATGCATTTAGCTGGACAAGGGCAGGTGTTACACTCCTAGGGTTCTTGATCTTCCCCACCATAGGCTTTTGGTTAGGTTTTCAGTACCAGGCGTGTATTCCCTCTCATGGAGTGGACCTCCAGTCCAATTAGAGAGCAGCTGGTTTCCCTCCTAACAGATATGACACTATTGCACTCACTTGGTAATTTGGCCTGGCTGGCCAAAATTAAGGCTTGTAGTGTGCACTGTTCACCACTGATGACTTCTTTCACCATAGGGCTACATGAAATACAGCTTTTTCCAGCTTTTTGCCAGAGTAGCCTATCTTTACTGGGTAAGAATCTAGGGTGGCCAGGCATGGTAGCACACGCCTTTAATCCCACATACAGAGACAAAGGTAGCAGGATCTCCATGAGTGGGTTCAAGGTAACACTGAGACTACATAGTAAATTCCAGGTCAGCCTGGGCCAGAGCAAATCCTACCTTGAAAATAAACAGGAAGGAGCCATTCTCAAAAGAATAAGCAAATGGCTAAGAAAAGTTTAAGGTAAAAATTGTAATGGAACTGGCTGGAGAGATGGCTTAGTGGTTAAGTGCTTGCCTGTGGAACCTAAGAATCCAGGTTCAAGGCTCAATCCCCCAGGACCCACGTTTGCCAGATGCACAAGGGGTACACGCATTTGGAGTTCCTTTGTAGCAGCCGGAGGCCCTGGCACACCCATTATCTCTCTTTATCTGCCTCTTTCTCTCTGTGTCTGTCGCTCTTAAATAAATAAATAATTGTAATGGAACAATTGGAAAATCTATTTTAAAAAAATTAACTGGGTGTGGTGGTGCATGCCTTTAATCCCAGCACTTAAGAGGCAGAGGTAGGAGGATGGATATGAGTTTGAGGTTACCCGGAGACTACATAGTTAATTCCACGTCAGCCTGGGCTACAGTGAGAGCCTACCTCAAACAAACAAACAAACAAACAAACAAACAAAAAAGTGACACAAACACATATAGCTGTGTCTTTGCAAGATTAAATCATCACACCACATCTAGAAGAATGCCTAGCCAGCTCTCTTCGCAAGGTTCCTTGCAGACCCGGGAATGCGATAGGAGACAGGACTGCTTTGGCATTTATTTTTTCCCAGGTTAGGTCTCACTCCAGTCCAGGCTGACCTAGAATTCACTATGGAGTCTCAGGATGGCCTCAAACTCACAGCAATCTTCCTACCTCTGCCTCCCGAGTGCTGGGATTAAAGGCATGCACCACTATGCCTGGCTTGTTTTGACTTTTTTTTTATGTTTTGCTCACATACAGCAAAAAGGGATGTGGCAGTGAGATGGAAGAGACTTTAGGCTAAAGACCCTGGGATGAGTTTTTTTTTCTTTTCAAATTTATTTTTTATTAACAACTTCCATGATTATAAAAAATACCCCATGGTAATACCCTCCCTTCCCCCACTTTCCCCTTTGAAACTCAATTCTCCATCATATCCCCTCCCCTTCTCAATCGGTCTCTCCTTTATTTTGATGTCATGATCTTTCCTTCTATTATGATGGTCTTGTGTAGGTAGTGTCAGGCACTGTGAGGTCATGGATATCCAGGCCATTTTGTGTCTGGGGGGAGCACACTGTAAGAAGTCCTACCCTTCCTTTGGCTCTTACATTCTTTCTGCCACCTCTTCCACAATAGACCCCGAGCCTTTGAAGGTGTGATAGAGATATTGCAGTGCTGAGGACTCCTATTACTTCTTTCCAGCACCATGATGCCTTCTGAGTCATCCCAATGTCACTGCCATATGAAAAGAGAAGATTCTCTACCAAAAATGAGAGTAGCATTAATATATGAGTGTGAACATTAAGAGAAGTGCTTACTGGGCAGTTTGATGAGCATAGTATATACATTTAGCCAGACAGCAGCAGACATTACACCCCTAGGGCTCATGACTACCCCTGTTTTAAGTTTTCAGTATCAGGGATGTATTCCCTCCCATGGAGAGGGCCTCCAATCCAATTAGAGGGCAGTTGGTTTCCACCATGACAGACATGCCACTATTGCACCCATTGGCTCATTTGGCCTGGCTGGCCAAATATAAGGCTTGCAGTATCCACTGTTGAGTATCTTCAGTGGTGATTTCTCTCTCTCCCATTGAACAGCATGCAGGATGGCTTCTTCCAGCTTTCTGTCAGCTGGTCTACGTGGAGAAGATGATCAGCTCAGTTCCAGCAGGATTTCTCAGTGGCTTTGTGGCCCAAGTATGTGGAGTCTTCAGCAATAGGGTCTTGCCGGGCTGAATTTTTAGAACTCAGAACAGACCAGATCAAGATGGTTCATCAGCAATAGGAAAATTTGGCTTTTCTGAGCACAACGCATTTTAAAATGTATGCCTTGGTTTGACAGCAGGTTAGTAGATATCTTTGCATGTCATCACCACACTGCAAGCTTATATGAATATTAGCAGAAAGTAATATTAAAGACAGCTCACCATCAATGAGAATAGCATATACACTTCTTTGAGTTTGATATAAATTTTTTTTTAAATGAAATAACAGAGGAGCTTGGGTTAAACTATCAGTACACAATCATCTTCAATATCCAGGAATAAAGGAAATTGCTGTTTTTTATTCAGAAAGAAAAAAATTCTTAGCAGGGGACATACGACCCTGGGTTGTTTGGCAGTCACTGCATGCATGCATGTATTTACACTTGCAAGTGTGTGATTTATATATTTATTTATTTAAATATTTATCTATCAGAGAATGGGCATGCCAGGGTGTCCAGCCACTGCAAATGAACTCCACACACTTGTGCCACCTTGCACAGCTGGCTTACATGAGTAGTGGGGAATCAAACCTGGGTCCTTAGGCTTTGCAGGCAAGCACCTTAACCGCTAAGCTATCTCTCCAGCCCACAAGTGTGTGTTAATTCCACTTGCAGCTATGTGCCTGGTGACAGCAATCCCTAATAAACACATACCCTTTCCCACATCCCTGCTTGTCCAGCACAGGATTCCGTCACTCCTGTGACTCATCAATCAGTCACCCAATTTCCACTGCCTTCTCTTTTTAACCAGTGGTAGCTGCGAACAGCCTGTCTCTCCGAGCACCCCTCTCTTCCTCCAAGCTTGTTGGAGAGTTTCAGTATGAATACACTTGCTGGTAGTGGTGCTGGTTTTCAAACAGGGTCTTGATGTGTGTAGTAGACACTGAGATGAACTTCCAAACCAGGCACAGTTATGGAAGAAGGGATATCTATTGAAGCTTCTAGATCCAGGGGAAGTTCCGTCATGACAGAAGAAGCTGGCCCAGAGCGAAAAGCCACTACTAGAAGCAAAGAAGCACACTTCAGGAACTCCAGGGAAAGCTCCCACTCTGCATCTCATTAGACTGCAATGCCAAATCCACCTGACACTTTAGGGCTGGACCCTAGGATCCACCCACAGTGACACCTCCTCCAGCCAGGTGGCTTCAGATCTAAGTTACAAGCTTTAATAAACTCCTGAATATATTGGGAGACATCCATTCAAACCACCACACTGTTAGCTAGGCTGGTCTCGAACTCCTGTATTCAAGCGATCCTCCTGTCTCAGCCTCCTATGAGTTAGTACTGCAGGCATGCACCAACTGGCTTATTGTTTTTTTAAGAAAATATGCCTTTCAAGTAATTCATGAACTAGGCATGCTGGTGCATGCCTTTAATCCCAGCACTAGGAAGAGGTAGGAGGATCGCCATGTGTTCAAGGCCACCCCGAGACTACATAGTGAATTCCAGGTCAGCCTGGTCTACAGTGAGACCCTATCTCAAAAACAAACAAACAAACAAAAACCTGAGTCATTAAATCTTTCATGAGTCCCAGTAAATATAGTTTCTTGAAATATTTGTTTCTTTCTCATGATAACCTGCCTCATATGTTCCTATTTATTTATTTATTTATTTTGGTTTTTTTCAAGGTAGGGTCTCACTATCTGCTTCCAGAACAGCACTGTTAGTGGGGACCAAGCCTTCAACCCAGCAGCTTATGGGGGTCATTTCCTATTCAAATCCCCAGTGGGAGCCCATGGCATGACTCTTCAATACTTTTTCGTACAGTCAGGCTGTTGTACTTCCCGTCTTAAACAACAATAGGGTTTGAGCCGACAGCTCAGTGGTCAAAGGCACTTCTTGCAGTCTGCTGGCCCAGGGATCAATTCCCCAGTACCCATGCAAAGCCAAATGCAAGTGGTGGTGGGTGTGGCGTATATGTTTGCTTGCAGTGGCAACAGATCCTAGCAGGCCCGTGCTCACTTTATCTCTTTTACTCACACATAAATGAAAGTATCTGGGCTGGAGAGATGGCTCAGTGGTTAAGATAATTACCTGCAAAGCTTAAGGACCCAGGTTCAATTCTCCAGTACACATGTAAGCCAGATACACAAAGTGGCATATGTGTCTGGAGTTTGTTTGCCATGGCTAGAGGCCCTGCTGTACCCATTCTCTCTCTCTGCCTCTTTCTCTCTCTCAAATAAATAAAAACTATTTTAAATAAAAAGAGGGAGTAATACTAGTACCATATCAATACTAAACCAAAGGAGTTTTATTGTTGTTTTTAAATATTTAAAAAATATTTTTATCTATCATTCATCTATCTATCCATCCATCCATCCATCCCAGGCAAGCTTCTTAACCGCTAAACTATATCTCCAGCCCATCCAGCATTATTCTCAATACTTTTATGAACTCAAGATGCTTTCCTCTTGTGGCCATTCCTTTCCTCCTACTTGGTTGTGAGAGCATTCTTTGTACCTCTTATGAGCCCCAAACCCTAGTAACCTTTGACTTCATTTGGGCCACCAATAGCAGGGCGATGTGAGACTAGCTGAATAACAAAAACTGGCCTGCAATGACTGAAAATACTTATATGTATATAAAACCATGAGCTCAAGACATTAAAAAAAAATTCTCACGGGTCTTTGAAGGCTGCCAAAACACCAACTTACAATATGCTAATTGATAAATTAGCTAATTGATCAAGGAAAGAAATCAAATACTGATTCCACACCTTTTCTTTACATACTCATTTTGGGGTGATCACAGTTAATAAGGGAAATGCTCCTTACAGAGCAAACACAGATAATGGTGTAGAAAGTAAGAGAGTAGGTAATTAGTTCTTGAAATAATAGGCTGGTCAATGGCTGCAGAGACAGGTGAAAGGTTTCTGCTGAACTTATTTATTACTTACTTGCAAGGAGAGAGAGAGAAGGAGGGAAGGAGGGAGGGAAAAATACATATGCCAGGCCTCCAGCCACAGCATACAAACTCCAGATGCATGTACCACCTTGTATACCTGGCTTAACATGGGTACTGGGGAATCAAACCCAGGTCATTAGGCTTTTCAGGCAAGTGCCTTAACAGCTGAGCTCTCTCCAGCCTTTGCTGAACTTTATATTGGTTGGATTAGGCTTACAACATTGAAATCACTGCTCAGTTCTGACAATGAAAGTAGATCAGACTATGTGCCCTGTATGATACAACAGGAAGTACTTTATAATTAGTACTTTATAATTAACCTTGAGAAGCAACTGACTCTAAGCTCTAGATTTAATAACTGGCTTACATGAAACACAGAGGATATTAACTGCAGCTTGAGGATACAGTAAGCTGGTTTCAAAATGTAAAATAATATACAACGAAGGAGCTGGGTTCAACATAGGAACTCGGAGTGTGTAGGGAGGATGTCATTGATTTTAAAAAAAGATGAGCTGGGAATGGTGGCACACACCACACCTTTAATCCCAACACTTGGGAGGCAGAGGTAGGTGGGTTGCTGTGAGTTCGAGGCCACCCTGAGACTACATAGTGAATTCCAGGTCAGCCTGGACTAGCGTGAGACCCTACCTCAAAAACCTTAAAAAAAAAAAAAAAAGATGAGGGGTGGAGAGATCAATTAGCAGTTAAGGTGTTTGCCTGCAAAGCCTAAGGACTCATGTTTGACTCCCCTGATCCCACGTAAGCCAGATGCACAAGTGAGGCAAGAGCAAGGTCAAGCATACGCACAAGGTGGCATATGTGTCTGGAGTTCGATTGCAGTGACTAGAGGCCATGGCATGCCAATTCTCTCTCTCTCTTGCTGCTCTCACTCTCTCTCATAAAAAAAAAAGAAAGATGGGCTGGAGAGATGGCTTAGTGGTTGGGCGCTTGCCTGTGAAGCCTAAGGACCCCGGTTCGAGGCTCGGTTCCCCAGGTTCCACGTTAGCCAGATGCACAAGGGGGCGCACGCATCTGGAGTTCGTTTGCAGAGGCTGGAAGCCCTGGCGCGCCCATTCTCTCTCTCTCTCTCCCTCTATCTGTCTTTCTCTCTGTGTCTGTCGCTCTCAAAATAAATAAATTAAAAAAAAAAAGAAAGAAGGAAAGAAAGAAGGAAGGAAGGAAGGAAGGGAGGGAGGGAGGGAACATGAGCCGGGCATGGTGGCGCATGCCTTTAATTCCAGCACTCAGAAATCAGAGGTAGGAGGATCGCCATGAGTTCGAGGCCACCCTGAGACTACAGAGTGAATTCCAGGTCAGCCTGGGCTAGAGTGAGACCATACCTTGAAAAACCCAGCAAGAAAAACAATACCAACTTAATGTGGTCTTCTGTGGCTATGGCGAAAATACCACAAAGAAGGATAAATGTGACTTGTTCCTTGTGTGGTAACAATGTGATCATGGAGGTGATTCATCTATTAGAGATCTATACTGAAGAATTTATAGGAGGTATGACAAAACCCAAAGGAATTGAAGCTGGGTGCACATGGGGATTCATTTTTCCTATCTTTGCTACTGCGGCATACAACTGGAATTTTTCTGAACAAGCTTTTCTTCCTTCTCTCTCCTTTATTTTATTTTTATTTATTTTAAAATATTTTTATTTATTTATTTGAGAGAAAGGCAATGAGGTAGACAGAGAAACACAGAGTATGGGAGCACCAGGGCCTCCCGACACTGCACATGAACTCCAGACACACATGCCACTTCGTGCATCTGGCTATATGTGGGTACTGGGGAATCAAACGAGGGCCTTCAGGCTTTCTAAGCAAGTGCCTTTAGCCACTGAGCCGTCTCTCCAGCCCTTATTTTTATTTTTTTATTGTGTAGTGTAAACATGTGGGCATATGTGTGTGTAAGTGCATGTGTGTGTGTGTAGAGGCCAGAGGTTGACATCAGGTGTTCATCTGCACCTATTAAGCTAGGCAAGCTAGTGAGTGCGTGCCTCCTAACAATGCCTCCTCAGCACCGAGATTACTGCTGTACTTGGGTTTTATGTGGGTACTAGGGGATCAGCAAGCATTTGATCCACTGAGCCCTAGGTCTCACTCATTACATTTTTGTTTTTTTTAAAAAAATATTATTAAGAGAATAGAGAGAGAGTAGGAGAGGGAGAATGGCTACATAAGGCCTCTAGCCTCTGCAAATGAAATCCAGACACATGTACTATCTTGTACATCTGGCTTTTGTGGATACTGGGGAACTGAACCTGGCCCTTAGGCTTAAAAGGCAAGTGACTTAACTGCTAAGCCATCACTCCAGCCTTTTAATCTATTTATTTATTTTAAGGTAGGGCCTCGCTCTAGCCCAGGTTGACCTGGAATTCACTATGTAGTCTCAAGGTGGCCTTGAACTCACAGCGATCCTCCTACCTCTGCCTCCTGAGTGCTGGGATTAAAGGCATGCATCACTATGCCTGGCTGGCCTCTTTCCTTTTAAAGTAGGAATTGGTTTGAACCAGGGTCCCATGTCCACTTGCAGACAGTCTTATAGGAGGCCCCTCTTTATATGGGATTTTGGGAGTTCAGAGAGGGCTTATGAACCAACTTTTAGGTTCTTGTCTATTTTTAACAAAGAACTTAAAAAAAAAGACTGAGAAGGATAAAAAAATTTGAATTTTTATTTAGGGGAAAATTATGGATCCAGGGAGGAGGCTGGAACAGGTACATAAGAAGGAAGAACCCGAGAGCCCCCCAAAAACCCACCCGAGAGCCCATGTGGGGAGGCCAAGCATGGAGTAGAAGGGAAATGTGAAGGATGTTTCCAGAGACATTGAAAAGAGCCAGAATTTACAGGAACACATGCACAAAGTGGAGCAAAAGAGAGTAGAGGCTCTTTCCACATTAGCAAAAGGGAAGCTAAATGACAAAAGAGGGCCCATAACTTAGAAGAGAAACAAAATGAGAAGGAGAAACATTCCTCCCTACCCCGATCCCAGCAGCCAGACAGCTGGGATGGAGGACGGCCTTCCCGGACCAGGGACCCTGAGGTCCAGGCAAGAAGAGGTGAACAGCAAAGAAGGCCTTGCCCACCTGGTAAGGCTCTCTCATAGCTTATTGGGGTGTTGCCATCAGGCTCTGGTGAGTCTGGGGGAGAGCTCATTGGTTTGGGCTCGAAGGGCCGGCCCAAGCGGGCGGCACACCTAAGTATGCCAGACTAGGGAAGAAGTAGAGGGCACTGTGCCAAGGGATGAGACAGGATCAGATGCTGAATTCCACGTCTGCCCGGGTAGGTGGGATGACATCGTTTTGTTCTCTCTCTCTGGGCCTTTGCTTAGCTGACTACCTAAAAGAACGGCCTGGCCCCTATTTCTCCCTGAGCGTAAACTGAGAAGGCCAAGTGTGTGCTCTGTTGCTCTTTATGGCAATGAGCTCATCTTAATCACAAGAAACACTTCTACAAACTCAAGAGGGCTGAAGGATATTTTGTTAAATAGTTTATTTATTTATTTGCAAGCAAAGAGAGAGAGAGAGACAGACAAGAGAGATTGGGTGCACTAGGGCCTCCAGATGCTGAAAATGAACTCTAGATGCATGCACCACTCTGTGCATCTGGCTTTATGTGAGTCCTGCAGAATCAAACCCTGGTCACTAGGCTTTGCAGGCAAGCGCCTCAACTGCTAAGCCATCTCTCCAGACCCCAGAGGATTTTTTAAAAGCATTTTTTTTTGATTTTTGGTTTTTTGAGGTAGGGTCTCACTCTAGCCCAAGCTGACCTGGAATTCCCTATGTAGTCTCAGGGTGGCCTCGAACTCACAGCAATCCTGCTACCTCTCTCTCTGAGTGCTGGGGTTAAAGGCATGCACCACCACACGCAGCTTTAAAAGGTTTTGCTTGTGTGTGTGTGTGTGTGTGTGTGTGTGTGTGTGCGTGTGTGCGCACACCAGAGCTTTTTTGCTGTTGCAAACACCAGACACTTGCACCATTTTTCTGTACCTATCTTATGTGGGGAGCTGGGGAATTGAACCAGGCCAACAGGGTTTGCATGCAAGCCCCCGTAACTGCTAAGCCATCTCCCAGCCACTAAAGGCTAAAGAATTCTTGACAAGTCCTTGAACCCAGCCCACCAGCTCTGGGCAGGCCTTTAAATAACAAATGTTTTTATAAGGTACTTATTATGTGCCAACTTCAGTACTACACACAGACAGGCCTCTACACACAGGGCTGCTAGCAGACTAAGTCAACACAATCCAGCCCACTGAGATCCCTTCTGAGTAAGACAAGGAAAAGCAAATGAATGACAAGAGTCACGCAGTGCTCCGCTCACACTTACCGTCACATTTAATCCCTCAGAAGCCCCTTGAGGAAGGCAGTGCATTCTCGTCTGTTCGCATGTAGGTACAGGTGTGAAATTTTAAATGAGACAAAAAGTAGAACACACGTGGTATCAAAGTACAGAGGCAGAGGTGACTGGGGGGGAAAGGTTTAAGGGGGACAGGAGCTGGAGGACATGGAGGATGGGTAACCAAAACTAAGACATATGGAAACCTATTCCTTCGTCAGCTTATTTTTTTTTTGTTGTTTGTTTGTTTTGTTTTTTTCATTTCAAAGAGAGAGAGAGAGAGGGAGGGAGGGAGAGGCAGGCAGATAGAGAGAATGGGCATGCCAGGGTCTCTCAGTCACTGCAAATGAACTCTAGATGCATGCACTACCTTGTGCATCTGGCTTTACATGGGTCCTGGGGAACTGAACCTGGATCCTTTGGCTTTGCAGGCAAGCACCTTAACTGCGAAGTCATCTCTCCGGCTCTCATTTTCTTTCTTTTAAAACATATTTTAATTTATTTATTTGTAAGCAGAGAAAGACAGAATGGGTGCATCAGGGCCTCTAGCAGCTGCAAACACACTCCAGATCCATGCGCCACATGGATACTGCCCCTAATTTTCTTTTGTTTTCATTTTTATTTGCAAGCAGAGAGAAGAAAGACAGAAGGTATGAGTACACCAGGGCCTCCACCCACTGCAAACAAACTCTAGACACACGTGCCACCCTGTGCATCTGGCTTGATGTGGGCACTAGGGAATTGAACTCAGGGAGTCAATCTTCACAGGCAAGTGCATTAACTGCAGAGCTATCTCTCCAGCCCCTAATTTTCTTTTTTTAAAAGAGTTTGAGGGCTGGAGAGATAAGTCAGTGGTTAGAGGTGCTTGCTTGCAAGGCCTCATAGCCTAGGTTCAATTCCCCAATTCTCAAGTAGAGCCAGATGCACAAAGTGGTGCATGCATGTGTCTGGACTTCATCTGCAGTGATAGGAGGCCCTGGTGTTCCCATTCTCACTTTCTCTCAAGTTATTTTTTTTTAAGGTATGTTGTAGCCCAGGCTGACCTGGAATTCACTATGTAGTCTCAGGGCTCAGGGAAAATTATGCAAGTTAAGGGAAGGAGGTGCAGCAAGAATGTAAGAGCTGAAGGATGGGGAGAAGTTCTGTGGAAGAGTGCCTTTCTGGACACGAGGTGGCCATTCCACTCATGATCTCACAGCAATTCTTGTCACCTGTACCAACACTCATCAACATTCTGTCACGGATGATGGAGGACAGCCCAAGACTCCTCATTCTTCCCTGAGGCGTTATTGGCAGTTAATGGAGAGAACGGAAGACACTTAAGCAGTGGCGTGGCCACTGGTGAGTTGCACAGACTGTGGTATATAATCCACCCCTGTGCTCATGAGGCAGCTGTAATTAAATCTGGTTGGTCACAAAAATACACAAGAAAAAAAAAAGACATTAAATTAGAGAAGGGACTATTTGGGAAGATGGAATTCAGTGGAAGGGAGTAATGGCAAGAGGGATTATCAAAATACATTACGTATGTATATAAAAATTATCCAGGGCTGGAGAGATGGCTTAGCAGCTAAGGTGCTTGTCTGCAAAGCCTAAAGACCCGGATGTGATTCCCCAGAACCCATGTAAGAAAGACACACAAGGTGGCACATGCATCTGGAGTTTGTTTGCAGTGGCTGAAGGACCTGGCATGACCATTCTGTCTCTCTCTCCCTCTTTCTGCTTTTTTCTCTCTCTGAAATATATAACAATATTTTAAAATAATTATCCAGGACCAGGAGTGGTGGTACACACCCATAATCCCAGTACTTGGGAGGCAGAGGTAGGAGGATCACCATGAGTTCGAGGCCAGCCTGAGACTATATAGTAAATTCCAGGTCAGCCTGGGCTACAGCAAGATCCTACCTCAAAAGAAAAAGAAAAGAAAAACTAACTGATTTACTAAGAATCACTTACTGAAGAGGCAGCATAGCTGAGATGTGAACTCAGGCAGTCGAGCTCAAATATTCTCTCTAATCTATATTCTCTAGCCATACTCCACATTGCAAGTCACTGGGCTGCAGTTTGCCCTGTTTGAATGCCAGAGAGATGTGGACTGACTTGGCAGGCAAGATCAACGGGGTATTCTTGGCCAGCAGACCAGAAAATCTATTCAGCACTTAGCACTAGGGCGAGAGAACTGACAGGGACACCACCACAGACAAGCGAAGGTCACCACCTGGGTGCCACCCGCACAGCTCACAGTGGTGACAAGTGAGCTGGTGCACGGTGGCAGGCACACAGCATGGTGGCCCTCCCTGTGTCCCACCCACACTGCTCTGAGAATGTTTCCCCTCCTGCATAACCACTTCTGACACACACAGGGTTAAAGTCCCTTTGGCTCCTTCCTCTGCTGGCTGAGGTTGCCAGCTGGCAGGAGAGCCCCCTGCTGACCCCAAAGCCCTGCATCTCATTATGCTGTGCCCCCACACCACTTCAGAGGGCCACTCCAAAGCCCAGCTCTCAGCCAGGCGCTCTGTGGCAGCACAGGGCATCTCACCTCTGAAGTGCAGATGATCACTTCCTGGGACCGACTTTGATATTCCCCTTGGGTCCTTCCTCCCACTGAATCCTGAATCTAACAGTCATGTGCTGCATAATGATGTATTGGTCAGTGAGGGGTCACCCACAACAGCGGTCTCAATATTGTACCACTGAATGACAAAGGCCACCCCAGTCTGATGTCTCTGTGATGTCTGCACCATGATGGAGTCGCCTAACAGCACAGCTCAGAGCGCATCCCATCCAGTCATTAGTAGCACATGACTGCAATCAACAAAGATTCCCAGCTTTAAACAAGACAGAACTTAAGGGCTGGAGAGAATGGCTTAGCGGTTCAGGCACTTGCCTGCAAAGCCAAAGGATCCAGGTTCAATTCCATTCCCAGTACCCACGGAAAATCAGACGGACAAGGCGGGCACATTGTGTCTGCAGTTCATTTGCAGCAACTGGAGGCCCTGGTACACCCTTTCTCTCTCTCTCTGCCTCTTTCTCAAAGAAATTAAAAACAACAACAAAACCCCAAAAAACCATGACAGCCAGGCACGCCTTTAATCCCAACACTCAGGAGGCAAGGGTAGGAGGATCACTGTGAGTTTGAGACCAGCCTGAGACTATACAGTAAATTCCAGGTCAGCCTGGGCTAGAATGAGACCCTGCCTCAAAAAACAAAAAATAAAGTGATACCTAAACCAACACAGGCATTAGTGACACTGACCCTCCTTGGCAAGGGCATCAATGATGCCAGCAATAAACTCTTGGGCCTAGAGTCCCTGGAATGTGTGTAGCAACACAGAGAAGAACTCCTGTCTGCTCAAGAACAGATCTTACCTGGCCCTCCTGGGTCTCCTGCACGTTCTTGTTCAGATTTCTCACCCTCCTATGTTCTCTAAGCAGCTTTGGGTGTCAGTATTTTTATTTTATTTTTTATTTTTATTTATTTGAGAGCGACAGACACAGAGAGAAAGACAGATAGAGGGAGAGAGAGAGAATGGGCGCGCCAGGGCTTCCAGCCTCTGCAAACGAACTCCAGATGCGTGCGCCCCCTTGTGCATCTGGCTAACGTGGGACCTGGGGAACCGAACCTCGAACCGGAGTCCTTAGGCTTCACAGGCAAGCGCTTAACCGCTACGCCATCTCTCCAGCCCTGGGTGTCAGTATTTTTAAACTACATCTGGTTCATGCATGCTAGGCAAGCAGCCTACCTACTGAATACATCAGCTCTGGGCCCAAGACTTCTTGTGTCAGCCTGTGAACTTCTTGTGGACTTCTCCAAAGCTAAACTTCTGTCCCAGCAGCTTCATCAGAGCAGTCCTGGTATGAGACTCCACTTGTCCATTCTGGGGACTACCTCCCAACTCCAGATCCAGAGAGAAGACAAAAATGCTAGCTGCTTTCTTTCAGTCATTCAGGAAGTGTATTACCTACCTGTTGGTACCAGACACAGCCCGGGAGAGGGGAGGAGGTATATAAAAAAGCAGAGAAACAGTGCTTGGTAATGGTTCTACAACCCCTTTTCAATCCTCAGCACATTTTCACAGACAGCCACTGAAGGCAGATTCAACATGGGACATACCAGTTACCAACACCTTGGCCCCCGATAAGAAGCCATCTGTTCCGCTGGTAAGGCTGGCAGATGGGCAACATACAGAGAGGGTTTCATTATAGAAGGAACTAACCATTATTCAGGATGAATAGGATATTCAGTGCCAAGAAGGCAGGTATGCTATATCTGCTTCCTAAAGCCATGATTCTAATGATTTTGCATTTTCTGATGCCACTCTAAGGGTTCAAATAAGGCTGCAGCTCATTCATTGTAGAAGAAAACTCACACTTAAATATGAAGGATTTTCAAAATTAAGAATGTATTTAGGGCTGGAGAGATGGCTTAGCGGTTAAACGCTTGCCTGTGAAGCCTAAGGACCCCGGTTCGAGGCGCGGTTCCCCAAGTCCCACGTTAGCCAGATGCACAAGGGGGCGCACGCATCTGGAGTTCGTTTGCAGAGGCTGGAAGCCCTGGCGCACCCATTCTCTCTCTCCCTCTCTCTCTCTTTCTCTCTGTGTCTGTCGCTCTCAAATTAAAAAAAAAAAATTTAAAAAAAAGAATGTATTTAAATTATAAGTTCTGGATTGGGAAGATGGCTCAACAGTTAAAGGCACTTGCTTGCAAAGCCTGCTGGCCAGGGTTCAATTCCTCTTTACTCATGTAAACCCAGATGCACAAAGTGGTGCATGTGTCTAGAGTTCATCTGCAGTGGTAGGAGACCCTGGTGCACCCACACTAACACATTCTCACTCTCTCTGAAATAAATAGTTCACTAAACACAAAATATAAGAATTTCTGTTAAATAATTTAATGATGATCTGTCGGTCACTCCCCTCCTCCATATTTTCCTATAATTAAATGTAAGCACATACTTCTTTTTCCTGTAAGGGCAACAGAAAAATCTATATTAACCAATTTGTGGTATAGCATGAGATAATTCAATAGCTATTAATGAAAGAAAATCAATATTGTAAAAAATGGCTTGATCAGGGAGGCCTGTACAGGAGTTTATGATGCAAGTCTGCTGACGGCTTCTCCTGGCATCCTCTGGTTTAGGTCACAGCCTCAAACACAAGGCAGCTCAAGTGGAGATGAGACACTTCCTCCTTCCCTGGAGAGAACCTCGGGGTTCTTCTGTGTCTGCTCCCACTCCCTACCACCATTTCTCATAGCAAATGTGCTCTCTGGGAATGTGGCTATTTTCCAGTTGCTTGGAGAAAAAGTCCGTCATTGGAGGTGGGCCACAAATATAGAACAAAGTCTCTCTTGAAATGTGATCTCGTATCTCCTTCTCTGTTATTCTTCCTTCTACCGAAACAAAAATGACAAAAACTCAAAACAGAATAAACAACAGATTAAGCCAGACATGACTGCATCATGCAGCACACTAGGACTAAGCACACCTCAGCAGCGGTGCACGTCTGTGGTCCTGCAAGCTCGGAGCCTCTGCGGCCTCCAAGGCCGATGGCAAGCTGAGTGGAGGCTCACCACCTGCACCTGAGAGAGGCCCGGCCAGCTTACTGGCTTTTGCTTGAGATGCAAAACTGCCCTCAGCAAAGTCAACAGGTTGTTTCTATACAATCCTTCCAAACAGGGAGAACCATGAGTAATTTCAATGACCATTAATGGCAAATGGAAACAATTTGGCCAAGGCAGGAATACAATTTTTTTTTTGTCTGCACACTAAAGTGATGACGCTGAGGCCTACTAAAAACTGTGAAAAAATAAAATTTTAATATGGCAGCAGTACAGAGTAAGTCAGTCCAACTAAACGACCCCACGATGATTCATCTCAGCTCTCCTGGGAGTGGCATCCCAACAAGGAAACATGAAAGCTGTCTGTTCAGTAACTGCATGGACAGTCAGACTCTCTTCTGGGGACTCACCCGTGAGGTATGGCTTGAGTTCCGCACTGACTTCTGTAGTCTGCTTTGTAACATGGAAACTGCATGCAATCTTCTCAGGAAATTCGTTTACTATATCGAGGATATTTTTCTGGAATGTTAAACATATTGGTCACAGTACAATTAAAAAAAACCAAAACAGATGTGCAAAAGCGCCAGTGTGGAAGCTCAGCCCCATTCTGCACATGACCGCCGCTCTGCTCCCTCCCTCCCTCCCTCTCTCTTTCTCTCTCTCTCTGTCTCTTTCTCTCTCTCTACTCATTGTTCAAAGCCTTGCAGGCCTTGGGGCACAGAGGGCAGCCTGCCTTTAACTGAAATCTGAATATGCTAACAAGCACATTACCAGCTCCTGGAGTTTTCTTTTCCCTTTTTCTCAAGCACTGGCAATTAAGCAGCAGTTTTACTGACCACAGCTGTGTTTTAACTGTTTCCGTCCTTTTGTTCATTCCCACGGCTACTACGAGGCAGTGGTGCGAGAAAGTCGTCTTCACTGGATGTACTCAGAGATGGGGACTTCCAGATTACCCGTGCTCACCGACCCCTACAACAACCTGAGCCCATCTGCAGCTCTCATGTAGCCAAGGCTGGCCCTGAACTCCTGCCTTAGCCTCTCAAGCGCCTGACCCTGGTGGCTTTTCAGTGCAATCAGTCTATTAACCTCTGGATTCTATCCTACCAAGACCCATCTCATTCTGTCACTGGTCTGGGATGGTCCTCAACACTAGCAGTTTTAAAGGTCCTGGGTGAGAGGTGCTAATTCTCTCCTGATTAAGCCTGGTCAAGCACTTTGGGTGAACCTTTGCACCGGCAGAAGAAATATCCTCCCTCCCTTTTCATTGGCATATATTCACCGTGCAGAGTGGCGGGTTTCAGCAAGACATTTTCACAGAAGTACATCATATTCACCCCCAACCTGCATTCTCCCCTCTTCGTCTCATTATCCTGGGTCATTTCCCAGTCTCACTTGTACTTTCATCTCCTTTGTAAATATATGATTTAAAAAATTTTTTTGTGTGTATGTGTGGTATAGTGTGTACAGATGCGCACACCCATGCACGTGTGAGGAGCCCAGGAGAATGTTGGGTGCCGCCCCGCCATCACTCTCTGAGTGCTTCCTTGCGACTGAGCCCCTCACTGATTGCAGGACTTGTGTTTCACGAGCCCCAGCGCTTCTGCACTCTCTGCACCCCAACAGAACTGGGGTCACAGATGCGCATGGCCGCAACCAGCTGTTTCTGTGGGGCTGGGGAACGAACTCAGGGAGTGTCGGGCCCCTTCAGGCCTTCACGCTCGCCTAGGAAGTGCCGTTAGTGTGCAGCCATCTGCCCAGTGCCGGCGTGTGTGTTTTTAAATGAGTAATATCAGTAATAAAGCTCCACTGAGGTCTGTTCATACACTTTGTTTTGGTTGATCCTGTCCCTACCCGACTTGTACCCTTCTGCCCCAGTGGCTAGTCCACAGGATGCTTATGAGCAATTAGGACCACAGACAAGCTTGCGTAGAGCGCCCACCTTGAACAGGAGCTCGCGGGTATCCTTCGCGCTGTAGAACAGCTGGACCGTTCCTACCGCGTCCCCGCGTCCTTCCAGCGCGCGCGCTCGGTGCAGGTCCGCCCAGTGCCGCAGGATGGAGAGCAGGGGGTTAATCCCAACCCCTCCGGCAATCAGCACGAGGTTCCGACGGGTGTCCGTGGGCTGGGGGTCGAAGAAGAACTCTCCGCCCACTCTCACAGCCACTTCAGAGTCAAGTGTACACTGAGGCAGGAGAGAAAAGATGCGTTAGACCGAGCACTCCACTTTAATCAGAACCAGCTGGGGCGGCCAAACTGCTTGTGCTTAGCTACCCCCCCCACTAGTCCATTCTGTGGGGGCCACTCCAGGGCCGAGAAGGTGACGGACTCAGGCGGGGACCCACTCTGGACATGGGAGACGAGACTGCCGTGGGCTTCGAGCTGAGCAGGGTGAGGCCCCGGGGCTTCATCCTTTCCCGGCAGAGCTGGGCACGGCGCCGCGGGCTCGGGCCAGCACTGCGGTGCGGCTGGGCTCCGCTCACTTCTTTCTGGGGCGCGCAGGCCTGAGTCTCCCTAGCCAGTCTTGGTGAGCTTGCTTCCACCACAGCTCCCATCAGAGGTGAAGACACTGATTCCCACTGGGACAGCACGGCCTCTGGCAGGGTTTTCTGGAAACTTGTGGCAACGTTTCGTTGTTTAATTGTCACAGTGATTTGGGGAAAACCAAAGTGGCATCCAGAGATATTAGACATCCTATAAAATTGGTCATCATGATGGCTGATGGCTCAAACTGCAGGAATTTTGTGAGCCACTATCTGCTGGTGCGCAGCCACTGACTGTTACTAAAATTTAGGACACAGAAATAGCAAATAGTACAATTTTTTCTTTTTATTGAGTGTGCATGTACAGAGTTCACGTGTGTGGGCACAGGTGTGTGCAGGAGGTACATAAGTGTGTGGGGGGGAGTGTCTCATGCCATTCCTGCAGCACACAGGGCTGCTGGAGTGACTTCTGACCGGCCCATGTGTGTCACTCCCGTGAAGGCTGCTCCGCAATGATCTGAGACCAGGGCTAACTCTTTTAGTCAAGCGTCTTTGTTGCCGTAAAAACTGCCGAGAGAACAACTTCAAAGGAGCAAAGATTTATTTTACAGGTTTTACTTCATGGCTGGCCGGCTCCATTGTTTCTGGGCCTTGGTGAGGCAGAACATGATGACAGGAGATCTGTGCACCTCACGTGGCCAGCAAGCGGAGGGGGAATGCCTGTGATAGCGGGTTTTCTCCTCTTCCCCCTTATCCCATCGAGGCGCCCAGCCTACAAGATGGTCCTGCCCACCAGCACTTCTGCCCTTAGTTAACCCTCTCTGGAAATGCCCTGACAGAATGAATATCCCTAGGGGCTAAGCCTTACTAACATCCCTGTTTCTCCATCCAGTGGGGTTGAAAGTCAAGGTTAACCAGGACACTGATGCATAGAAACAAACCTAAAGGTATTTCAGCACAGATCTAATTTGGTCTGCCGTTTTTAGAATGTAACAACTGTGTGGATGGAGCTTGGTTGTAGTCAGAACTTTTCCAAGCGTGCTCACTGTTCTGAGAAATCACATCCCAGGTAGTGACAGTTTAATTCTATTTTATAGTTTTGATAGGCCCAAACTTTTACATATGTGATTTTTTTTAACTTTAAATTTATTTATTTATATGGGGGGGGGGGAGAATGAATGGGCACATCAAGGCCTCTAGCCACTGCAAATGAACTCCAGATACATGTGCTGTCTTGTGCATCTGGCTTACGTGGGTACTGGGGAATTGAACCTGGGTCCTTTGGCTTTACAGGCAAGTGCCTTAACTGCTAAGCCATCTCTTCAGCCCTATTTATTATAATTCATGCTTTCTCCTCTGTATTGTAGTTAGAGAACTATGGTTTTTGGATTCATGTGTTTATCACATTGATTATGAATTTTATTTCAGAAAAGTGGAGGTACTGAATCTGATGCTGTTTCTCATTTGGAGTGTGATTTACGAGTTAAAACATTGAAATTTAGACACAGTCCCAAGGCAATCCAGTAAGTCTTTAGCTTTGCTAAATCTCTGCTGCCACCCCTAGAAACAGGCCACTGCACCAGGGGCGCACAGGGACCATCCCAGGGGTCAGGCTCTATGAGAGCGCAGGCTGGCTACTGCCATTCTCATGGGAGGAACAGTCCTGGGTGTGCCTGCTTCCTTCTTTCCCGTCTCTAAACACGAAATCCAGGAATAAAGACACTTGTATTACAAGCAGTTTTGTCCCATTACATGTTCCTGGCATAAATCACGTTACTGAGTGCCATCCTTATAAGTAATAACATTTCACCTACTTTTGGAGGATCAAACCCTAGGCATTCAAACCCTGGCACCTCATATGCCAGGTAAGAAGAAAATACTTCTAGGCAGGAATTTAATTTGATGTTTCACAACTTAGAGATGACTAATCTAAAGGAATCTAAGACAAAAATGAAAACTACTTGAATTCACAAAATAGGTCCCTTTTAGTAAAGAACTGTTGAAGAATGGAAATCCTTTCCTGGGGTAAAAACACCTGAACCTGACTTTTTAAATACATAGGAAAGTGTTAAACGAATGATAATGTGTTGTCACTTTGTCAGAAGAAATTAGCAGCAAGGTAACTTAACTCTAGGCATGGCTGCATTGGCTACAGTGCTTGATTTCCAAGTCCAGGAAACAGAGTTCAAGCTGCAATAATCCTGTCCCTCTCCTGCCTACACACCTCTGTCTAGTCATAAGACCCGGGAGCATGAGAGACTCAGAAATGAGAGAAATCCTGTTCTCCAGCAGCCATTTTCAGTGTTCAGTAATGACAACAAAGAAAGCCATTAGATTATTATTTTGAAAAACTTGAGTACATATGTTCAACACTCTAGTCAGCAAGAACATGTGCCTCAGGGAAGAACACGGCCCAAGAAGCCTGACTTTCCCTTGGCGACAAAATAATCTCCAGTAGGTCTGTCTTCTAATTTGCAGCATCTGGTAAGAATCAAAGCACCTTTGTCTTTTGTTGCTCAATAAAACCTGCTGGGGCCGCATGAATGCAAGTGGAGGCATGGCGCACTGAACATGTAAGCAAGTAAAAGGACATCCCTTCGATCATACAGCACTGTACTGAATTTGAGTATAGATTTTCCACCGTGAAATAAACAACCTTTCCACCGCAACTGGAGCTGAACACACAATAACTGCCCAGAACCCTTTACCCTGCCAAGAGCTTGAGCCAAAGCCCATAAAATAAAGGAAGACGTTTATGGCATTTTTTCCTGTGTCTCAACAGAGCAGCCTGCTGCCACCCAGACACTCACGTGCCTCCATTGTCCACCCTAATAGCTTAATAAGACGAATCCTCAGGAGGAAACCAGCCACCTGAAAATCAGGAAGGCTGGGAGCAGTTCCCACTGGGCAGACTGGGGCAGGCAGCTGGTTGGCATGTGCGCTCAGGCAGTGCCACTCAAAGGTTTTCCACAGCCTCCAAGAACGAGCTCCTTCACTGAAATGCCAATGAGGCATGAAACCAGGCAGGGAACTGTGGATGGAGAGCAGGCCACGTGGGAGGGAGGCTGAGGACAACTGCAGGGAGGGGAGGCGGCACCAGCAAACGGGATAGCCGCGCTCACTTTAAATCTATCTTGAAGATTCAGAGAGCAGCTCAGAGGAGGTGATGGGTTAAAATATACATAGAGGCTGGGTGTGGTGGCTCACGCCTTTAATCCCAACACTCGAGGTAGAGGTAGGAGGATCACTGTGAGTTCAAGGCCAGCCTGAGACTACATAGGAAATTCCAGGTCAGCCTGGACTAGGCTGAGACCCTACCTAGAGCCCCCCAACAAAAAATCTACATAGAATTAAAAAAGAATGAGGCATGTGAGGTCACACTGGAGGAGATGCAGAAGGGGACAGGTTCAAAACATGCTGGCAATCATTTACAATGGAGATGTTAAGAATGGTAACCACCTGGGCTTATCCTGAGTGGACACAGCTTGACATTCGGGAGAACATTACCACAATAAGAGTTTAAATTTGTTTGTTTGTTTTTTCTAGGTAGGATCTTGCTCTAGCCCAGGTTAACCTGGAATTCAATACACAGTCTCAGGCTGGCCACGAACTCAAAGTGATTCTCCTACCTTTGCCTCCTGAGTGCTAGGATTAAAGGCATGTGCTATAATGCCTGGCACTTTTAAGATTCATACAGTAAAACTTCTTTTTCCTTTTGGTGCAAAGGTCTTATGATTTTAACAGATGACAGACAGTAGCTAGAGATCAACACAATTACCATCAAAATCAAAATACATGTTTCATGGCCCCCTCCCCAAGCCCTCACAGCCTGGCCGTCTCCAACTCATCTTCAAGCTCTGATTTGTTTCCCAGTGTTTTTGTCTTCCAGAATGTGATGTGAATGGACTATACACAGGGTTTTGCGGAGACTGGCTTCTTTTACTCAGCATAATGTCTTTGCAGTTCACCCATTTTCATTGCTGATGCCAATCTATCCATCTACTTACTGGAGACCTGTGGGTTGTTTCTGGTGTTTGAGACTGAGGTACAGGGTTGCTGTAGACATTGCTAGAGGGTCTATATATGAACATAGCTCCCATTTCTCTTGAATAACACTCAAGAGGGGTGTTACTGCGTCAGGTGGTAAGAATGTGGTTGGCTTGACACAAAGAACAACTGTACCGCTGTCATTCCTGTCAGAGCCCCAGTTGCTCTACAGCCTCCCCAGCACAGGCATGGCACGTGTTCCCATTTAGTCCTCCGAGGCAGAAGGACAATGTACCATCCCACTACCTGCATAGCCACAGTGGTTATTAATGACAGACAAGTTCTCAGTATTACAATCTTTACTCCTTTATAGCAAAGGGTCTGTCTAAACTTTGCCCATTCTTCAAAATTATGCTGCGCAACTTCTTTTTGTTGACTCTTAAGAGCTCTTTGTATATTCTGAATACAAACCTTTACTTGGATATCTGATTTGGAAATATTTTTTCCTAGTCTATACATTATCTTTTAATTGTGTTTACTGTCTTTTGAAGAGAAAGTTTTAATACTGGTTAGCTGTTCTGCATCTTTTTTTCTTTTATAGTTTTTTTTTTTTTTTTTCCAAGGCAGAATCTCATTCTAGCCTAAGCTGACTCTCTCTGTAGCTTATACTGGCCTTGAATTCAGTGATCCTCTTACTTCTGCCTCCCAAGTGTTAGGACTAAAGGTGTGCACCACCACACACCCATCCTTTTGTATTTCCTTTTTTTTTTTTTTGAGGTAGTGTTGACCTAATTCACTATGTAGTGTCAGGCTGGCCTTGAATTCATACTGATCCTCCTACCTCAGCCTCCCAAGTGCTGGGATTAAAGGCATGTGGCACCATGTGTGCTGTAGTCCTTTCTGATGCCCTCTTACTGCAATTAGCTCCTCATTGATAGGGAAGAGTGTCCAGCCAGACATAGCTTATGGGAGGAAGGAGTTTATTTCAGGCCTACAAATTTCAAGGGAATACCATCAATGGCAGAAGAGCTGGCTCATTTCCATAGATCCAAGCAGAGAGACACCATCAAACAGACAGGCACAAACAGCCAGAGCTCAAAACAACCCAAAGAACAACAACAACAACAAAACCCCCCTGCTCTCCACATACTTTAGGGATTGACTCCAAGGTCTGCCCCCATACACAACTTAGGACTGGGTTCCAAAATTTGTCCCCAGTGACACACCCCCTGTAGGAGGGATCTGTACGCCAGGGGCTTATGCTATAAACTCAATTTTAATAAAACATCTGAGATGATGGAGCCATTACATTCAAACTATCACACATGTATAAGAGCTGTCTATCCTCAAGTTCCAAATACTTCCTAAGTTTTCTTCTAGAATTTTCATAGTTTCATGCTTCACTTTTTCTTTTTTAAATTTTTTATTTTTGGAGGTAGGATTTCATTCTAGCTCAGGCTGATCTGGAATTCACTATGGAGTCTCAGGGTGGCCTAGAATTCAATGGCAATCCTCCTATCTCTGCCTTCCGAGTACTGGGATTAAAGGTGTGTACCACCATACCTGGCTTCATGTTTCACCTTTTGATCTATAACCCATTTTAATTTTAAATATAAAGCATGAGATTTAGGTTTTTTGTTTTATGTAAATATAATTGTTCCAGCACTATTTTGTTGAAAAAGCTATCATTTCTCCACTATCTTTTTTTTAAAGAAACATTTTATTTATTTATGAGAGAGAGAAAGAGGAGGGGGGGGAGAATAGGCACATCAGAGCCTCTAGCTGCTGCGAATGAACTCCAAACCATGTTAAGGAGAATGTTCTGTTATTCTGGGTCTCCATAACACTGTATGCCTTTGATTTCTTGTACATGATTATAATATGAACTGTGATCATTTTTAGGGATCAACCATTTAATGAAAGCTGGTCCTATATGGGGATGGACTAAAAAAGTATCCTAAGCTGGCTCATTTCCATAGCATAAAAGTGCTCTTCTGTTACAAGGACATGTTACTTCCTACAAATGGTTTCTCTGTGATTCTTTGTTGGCCCCTCTCCTGATGGAACCAAAATGCAGCCTGGTTTCCAAACTGTGTTTTGTGAGAAAGTACTACATGTCCCGCCTCTCACCTTTGTGTTCTTGTCGGTGCTCTGTTGAGATCTGCTGTTGGTGGCCTCTCTCCTATGCTTATTCCCATATCGCTCTTCCACCCTCACACAGCAATTCTCTGCATCCCTAGAAATAGACTAGAGCTGGGCTAATGACCTGACTTCAAAGTCCCAGCACCACTCAAGTGCTGAGCATGGTGATGTACATGTAATCCCAGCGCTTGGGGGCGGGGATGGAGACAAGAGGATCCCTAGCTGGCCACAAAGTGTAGCTGAATTGGTGAGTAGTTCATTATGAGACCCCTTCTCAAAAAACAAAGTGGGAAGTGACTGAAGAAGATGGCTGATGCCAACTTCTGGCCTACACACAGACACACACCCCACATAATGTTCATTCAAACCAACACACACAGATGCACACCACCTATGCCAACTATATACATATACTATGTGTGTGTATGCATGTGTGTGTATGTGTATCAGAGTGTGTTTCTAAGTTTTCTGAGAATAAAATTTTTGTTTTCTTCTGCTGACTGTCAGTGATTTCCAAGAAAAAAGTGGGACAATACTGAGGTTTTTTTTTTTTTTTTTTTTTTTGGTTTTTCGAGGTAGGGTCTCACTCTAGCCCAGGCTGACCTGGAATTCACTATGGAGTCCCAGGGTGGCCTCGAACTCACGGCAATCCTCCTACCTCTGCCTCCTGAGTGCTAGGATTAAAGGCGTGTGCCACAATGCCCGGCAATGCTGAGTTTTGAAGCTATGCTTGTATGGTTTATCTCTTTTTGGTAAAGGAGATGAGAAAACACCTGGACCAGGACTGAGGCTGTTGGTAAACACAGAAACCACATTCTAGTAATGAAGTGGGTGGCAATGGCAAGAGAAGGGCCAAAAACTAAGATGAGTCAATGACTCACTTTGTTATTGAGTTCTAGCAGGTAATGACAGGCAGCTTACATAGCACTCATGTTGAGCCTGTGGTATAGTACAAGTCACAAGCCATAGTAAAAGAGAGCTTCCCTCTAGGAATCCTGTGTGAAGAGTCCTCTGGAGACTGGGGCAGAGTATCATGGAATCACCTTTGGGCATCCACACTGTTCTAAAATCAGAAACCACATCCCCTCCAAATCTGGGTAGAATAATGTCCTTTATAGTTCTAGTTAAATACACATTTAAATAAATACATTTACTATTTATATGGTAGAGCCAATTTTCAAAACCTTACATAAAATTTTTAGTACAAACAGAATATTTTCAGGTGAACCATTTTTGTTTTGTTTTTTTCCAAGGTAGGATCTTGCTCTATCCTAGGTTCACTTGGGACTTGATCTGTAGTCCCAGGCTGGCCTCAAGCTCACAGCAATCCTCCTGCCTCTGCCTCCCAAGTGCTGTGATTACAGGTGTGCACCACCATGCCCAGTTCTGAATCATTCTTTTTTAAAATTTATTTTTATTTGTATTTATTTATTTGAGAATGACAGAGAAAGAAAGAGGCAGTTACAGAGAGAGAATGGGCACGCCAGGGCCTCCAGCCACTGCAAATGAACTCCAAACGGGTGCACCCCCTTGTGCATCTGGCTAACGTGGGTCCTGGGGAATCGAGCCTTGAACTGGGGTCCGTAGGCTTCATAGGCAAGCATTTAACCACTAAGCCATCTCTCCAGCCCCTGAATCATTCTTAATGTATCAAAAAGGTTGTTTCTCTGCCCTGTTTCATACCCTGCAACTCAATACCATTTTTTTTTCTGGTGGATTAAGTAATATGAATATAAATTTTGTGGGAGGCAGATATGCCCAGATTTCTGGTTTTGGAAGTTGCTCACCTTATTGTGAATCCAGAGTGCAGGAGGGTGGTTTGTATATTTCACTGCCAATTCTATAATTCTCTCTTGTTCTAGCAGTCTGGGACTGGAGCATATTGAAAACCCACCAACCACTGAGACTCCTGGGATAAAAAAATCAACCCTAAAAGGAAAGGCAAATGAATAATTATTGTTAAAGTAATTTTAAAAGTTAAGAGTATGCAACAAGATAAACAAAGCTGCTATGAATTTCATTACACTAAGAAAAAGATAAATTACTAAAATAAAGATGGGACCATCATTACCACATTACACAAACAAAAAGAATTATATAGGAATTTTATCAATAACTGTATGCCAAATTTAATTTAGATGCATCATACATAGTACTTAAAAAGATATAAAATACCAAGAATGAGCTGGGCGTGGTGGCACGTGCCTTTAATCCCAGCACTTGGGAGGCAGAGGTAGGAGGATCGCCATGAGTTCAAGGCCACCCTGAGACTACAGAGTTAATTCCAGGTCAGCCTGGACCAGAGTGAGACCCTACCTCAAAAAACCAAAAAAAAAAAAAAAACCACCCAAGAATGGCACAACAGGAAACAAAAAATCTGAGCTGACCTATATGAGTCAAATTGGTAATTTTGAAACACCCACAAAGAACAATGAAATGTTACCATTGGTAAATTTTACCACACACTTAAAGTAGAACTAATACCAATTCTCCACAGATTCCTCCAAAAACAGAACAGATCACTTTACAACTTACTCTAAGAAGCTGGTGGCACCCCAATACCAAAATCAAAAACACCAAAAGAAAACTACAGACTGACTGATATTCCTTCCAATCAAGCCACAAAGATGAAAAGAAAAGACATAAAATACAGCACCCATTTATCATAAAATACTCAAGAAACCAGGAATAAATGACAACTTCCTCAACCCAGGAAGCGCACGTACAAAAGGCCCAGAGCTACCATCATAGCTCACGGTGCAACAGGGACAAGGCCGTATGCCCGCTCCTACCCTTCCCATTCAACGTCATACTAGAGGGCCAGTGAAGGAAAGTGAGCAAGAGAATGAAATGAAAGATTCAGATTGGACAGAGGAAGCTGGTGGCACAATTTCATTCACAGAAAACTCAAAGGAATTCACTGAAAAGAGAGTAGAACTAGTAACTTCTTTCAGAAAAGGATAGAGAAATAGCTAATAAAGCTCATGAGTGTCCAACATATTCATTACTAGGGAACTGTGGATCAATTCTACAATTATTATCACTAACCATCCACTTTGTGCATCCGGCTTTATGCAGGTACTGGGGAATCAAATCCAGGCCATCGGGCTTGGCCAGCAAGCATCTTGAACCACTGAGTCACCTCCCAAGCCCATCACTACACATCCAGAAGGAAAGTATAATGAAAGCATGAGCAATATCAAGTGTGAGGGTTTGGAGAAACTAAAAGACATGTGAAAAGGTGCAGCCACTTCAGGAAGCACTTTGGCAGCATGTGGAAGTATTTCAGAGTTACTGCCACTTTCTTTTCTTTCTTTCTTTTCCCCCCTTTTTCTAGTGGTGGCAGAGACTGAACTGGGGCCGAGTGTGCACTAGGAAAGCAACGGTCTCTAAGCTGCAAGTCCCACCCCACTCCTACATTTACATCCACCAGAAATGAAAACATGTCTGCAAAACCTTGAATGCAAACGTTCATAGCAACATTATTCATAACAATTCAAAAATGGAAACAAACATGGGCTGGAGGGATGGCTTAGTGGTTAAGGCGCTTGCTTGCAAAGCCTAGGGACCCAGGTTCGCTTCCCCAATACCCACATAAGCCAGACGCACAGGTGGAACATGAATCTAGAGTTCATCTGCAGTGGCTAGAGGCCCCGGTGCGCCCATTCTCTCTGCCTCTTTCTCTCTCGCTCTTAAATAAAGTAAAAACAATTTTAAAAAGTGAAGCAATCTTAATGTCTATTAACTGATTAAACAACAACTCATGATATATGCTACAATACAGACAGACCCTGAGGTCATGTCAAGTGAAAGAAACAACAAAAAAGACCATGTGTTTTATGATTCCATTTATATTAAGTGTCCAGAAGAGGCAAATCCACAGAGACAGAAAGTAGAGTGACAGTTGTCTGTGGGAAAGGGATAGAGAATGGTACAGGGAGTCTGTGGGATGATGAAAATGCTGTAAAGATGGGTTATGTTGCTGGCCTCACAACTAACTGTGAGGTACACACTTTAAGTCTATGAATTTTATATGCAAATTATGTTTTAATACAATAATTTAAGTACAAAAAAGGTAATTAAAACAACAACAACAAACTTCTTTCAATGGTTTTGCCAGGCTTAGGCAGGCTTGCATGGCCTTAGCTCTGAAAGCCTAAGGTTCCTTCTTTTCTTCTAACAAACTCTTAGAGTCGTGAACTCTCATGAATTCCAAACCTCCAACAACAATTCTACACTGCAGAAATTTTGGTGAGAATTATAAGAAATGCAACCAAAGGGCTGGAGAGATGACTCAGCAGCTAGAGGTGCTTTTATGCAAAGCCTTAAGGCTCAAATTCAATTCCCTAGTACTCATGTAGAGCCAAATGCACGAAGTGGTGCATGCATCTGGAGTTTGTTTGCAGTGGCAAGAGGCCCTAGTGTGCCCATTCTCTCTCTCTTTCTCAAAAAAAAAAAAAAAATATATATATATATATATATATATATATATATATACATACATACATATACACACACATATATGGTTTTGTTTTTCAAGGTAGGGTCTCACTCTAGCTCAGGCTGACTTGGAATTCACTATATAGTCTCAGGATGGCCTCAAACTAACGGCCATCCTTCTATCTCTGCCTCCCGAGTTCTGAGATTAAAGGCGTGCACCACCATGCATGGCCTCAAATAAATACATATTTTAAAACAGAAGAAATGCAAAACACTTGTTTACATACCAAGAAAAAAGAATTACTAGAACCTGGCACCACAAGAAAGTCTCATCCCTATAGACACCAGAAATGTAAAACATCCACCATAGGTGTTTTTCTGCCGTTAAAGAGCAGAAACTATTTGTCCCCAGTGGTTTTCCAACAGGCAAGCATACCTGGAAAGCACATGATGCTTGCTACTGCTCTGAAGTATGACCTTAAATATAGTCCTCTAAACCACAGCAGTAAATGTCTGATCATTTTTTACAGTCTTAACACCAGCTTAGGGGGCTGTGGATTAGCTCAGCTGGTAGAGAATTCCTTAGCACGCATGAAGCATGGGTTTATTTCCAGCACCACAGAGATTGGGTGATCCTAACACTCAGGAGGTAAAGGTAGGAGAATTCAAGTTCAAGGTCATCTTTGGTCAGTATGGGTTCAAGGCCAGCCAGGGATTCAGAGGTATCACACCTTTTGTCATCAAAACAGGATATTGTTGCTGGGCTTGGTGGCACACGCCTTTAATCCAAGCATGCACGCAGGAGGCAGAGGTAGGAGAATTGTCATGAGTTCGAGGCCAGCCTAAGACTAAATAGTGAATTCCAGGCCAGCTTGGGCTAGAGCAAGACCCTACCTTGAAAAACCAAAACCAAAAACAACAACAACAGCAACAAAAAACCAGGATATTGTTATCTGCAAAGTCCATGCTTGCACACTGTGTTAAAAAAAAAACAACTCATAATGTTTTAAGTAAGTTTATGACTTTGTGTTGGGTCACATTCATAGATCTCCTGGGCCACATGCTGCCTGTGTCCAGAGGGCCACAGGGTGGACATGTCTAAATGAGAACCTTCTCAAAAAAATAAATAAATGAGAGCTGGGCAAATGGCTCATCAGTTAAAGGTTTTGCTTGCAAAGCCTGCTGGCCTGAGTTTGATACCCAGGACCCACGTAAAGCCAGATGCACAAAGTGGAACATACACTGGAGTTTGTTTGCAGCAGATAGGGGCCCTGGCATGTTCAACTCACTCTTTCTTCCATGAAAACTTCAACTTCCCTTTAACTTCAGACAAAGTAAAAAAACTTTAAAGTCTAGTTCAAAGATGTTAACACTGCTGCTTTATGCCATTAGTGCGAGGGTCCGTAACCTCTGTTTCCATGCGTGCCAAATGAGAGCTTCGCGTCATCTCCTGAGCTACAGTGCCCTCTGCTGCTTGATGCTGATAAGCCTTCACAGAAGAGTGCAAGGAACCTTTAAGAGAAAAGGATCCTTGATTAAAAGACACAAAAGAATTCAAATTAATATCTTAAATCCTCATT
The DNA here is from genome assembly GCF_020740685.1 of Jaculus jaculus. NCBI lineage: Eukaryota > Metazoa > Chordata > Mammalia > Rodentia > Dipodidae > Jaculus > Jaculus jaculus. Next base: position 57,510,316 of record NC_059117.1, read on the forward strand.
TTACTGAACTTAAGAAGATATGCACAACAGTATTTCACAAGACATCTGTCCAAGAAAGAACTAAGCTTTAAGCACACACTTTCAAGAAAGCACCCTGGGCTGGAGAGCTGGTTTAGGTCAAGCTACTTGCCTGCAAAGCCTAAGGATCCAGGTTTGATTGCCTAGTACCCACATAGGCCAGATGCCCATGGCGGTGCATGCCTCTGGAGATTGTGGTGGCTACAAGCCCTGGTGCACCCATTCTTTCTCTCTCAAATAAATAAATAAAAATTTTAAAAAAAGAATTTAACAAAAAAGGAAGCACCTTCAGCAGGATGTGTGTCCCTAAGGAAGGCACCTCCTTCCTGGATGCGCTCAGAACCAAGGGCAAGGGTGGACTGAGCTACACCTCCATGCCCAACCCTGACTCAGTAGGCAACACTGTCCAGGGAGGCAACCACGGTGCCCAACATGCAATGATCAATGACAGGGTGCTGTGAGGTCGCAAGGCCCTGTGCTACGGCACTCACAGCGCTTACTGTTCACCTGCTTGTGTGAACACCACACACAGCACCTGAGCAGCACCGTGGACTTACGGGAGGGAGCGGGGCAGGGATGTTGCTGATGCCCTGCTTCCTGCCCTCAGGGAACCCACTCAATGGCAGGAAAATTCATAATTCAATTAAAATCTCTGAGAAATTCTGCTCAGAGTGGGGAGCCAGGCAGAGGAAAGAGTAGCTAGTTCTCCTAGAAGTGAGAGAAAAAAGACTCCACAGGGAGAGCGGACTGAAGGACGAGCCAGGGGAGTCGCTGTTTCTATGGGGGGTCACGGGAGTGAGGGCTGGAGCAGGGGACGATGGAAGGTGTACGCAGTTTGAGGCAGCAGCTCTGTCGGGTCTCACTCTTCCATCGGCTTCACTACACACATGCCTCAGCTTTGCTTCCTCTAGTGGCCTGTGCAGCCCTGTGTGGCCCACGCACTGATCCGTGTCACGTGGCCTCCTGCACTCACCCACTGCAACAGTGTCACGTGACCATGTGCACTCATCCACTGCAACCTGGGCCACTGCAACAGACAGAATTGCTTGTCTGCTGGATTGCAGAGGTGTTAATGATCTAACTGGCTTAGTTAAATACTAACAGTCATAGAAACTCAAACCAAACCAGTAAAGCCAACATTAGGCACTGTGCAGAGCACTCTGAGTGTACGGATACTCAGGAAAACGACTGCATCTCTTACAGCATGTGACCACCCAAACCCAGGGAAATACAGAAGCCATTCCAGAGCCAGCAGGGAGAAAGCAAGCCTGTGAGGCAGGCAGTCTCCACAGCATGAGGACCCAGCAGCTTTGCTCCCAGCTCTGCAACCCTCACACAGGGTGATGAGTGCCACGCTGCAACATGAGGACTGTTGGTGGCACCCTTCTCACCCCCAGGGAGGGAGGAAGAATTCTGACTCACCAGGGAGCTAGGTGCTAGGCCTTCCAATGAGGGGAGTCCAAGAGCTTGCCCAGATCACTGCTCACAGGAGAGGGGGGCTCCTCTGTCTGCCCTTCCCGCTAGGCAGGAGTGCTCTTGGGACTGCTTTTCCACTACAGCAACCAGTCCCCCCTGGAGGCCCAGCTCTGGTCTAGGGTGAAGGTGTCTCCCTGGGGGATCTGAACAGAGCATCCATGGTCACGGACAGCAGTCATTTATTTGTCTAGAGCTGGGCCTATAACCTTACCCTAGAGTTCAGCAGGGGTCAGAGGTGGCACCAGTTATTCAGAGATGAAGGCCTTGGCTGAGGCCAGAGCCAAGCTCTGCAGTGCTCCAAGCCTTCACCTCCAGCGGGCAGCCTTGCCCCGCCTCCTCACACTAATCCTCACACTCCTTCCTTCCCTTCCCAAAGGGTCAACAGGCAGCTACAAGCTGCAAGTCTAGGCACACCGGCGGCACAAACCACCCTAACAGAAACAGAACAAAACATCACTACCCTAGGCCCAGCAGCCACTTTATCAATCATTACGTTCAAGTAACTAAGGGAATGAACGCCCAGTGCCATACAGTTGTAGTCAGCAGTACAGGCATAGTCATCTAAAAGGAGAGGACCCGGGAGTGGGAATGAGTGCTGAGCCACACTGCTAACCAGGGAAAGGTCACAGAGATCATGGCTACAGCCTGACCCCTGAAGCCAAAGGCCTTCCCTGGACTGGGAGACAGCTCCTGGCTCTGACTGCTCGCATCCTGAGACTCCCTGTGGGCCCATTTCTACATACATCCCCAGGGCAGCCTGATAAGTAACACTCAAGGCTGAAGGCGCACAGACGATGCTATGCGCAGGGCACACCTCTGCATAAGGAAACACAGAACAGCATCATTACAATTAAAGTTGCCAGTTTCCAAAGTAGTAACTGCTCAACCACTTTTGAAGGGCAAATATATTGCCCACCCCCCAAAAAAACTGCCAAAATACATTTAATATGTATCACAGAACATGTGCAAAGATTGCACTAAATTGCTTCACAAACCTAAATTATTGCAATCAGCATCTTGTTTTCTAGTTCTAAATTCAAAGGCAAACTATCAACACAAGACTGCTAACTCTTGCTATTATCATACTTGCTATTATCACACACCCTCCTTCTAACAAAACCACATTTCCAGATGGACTGCCAAAATTAGTCAAGTGACTCCCAAGAAACACTACCAAGACTGACATGCCAGAAATTCATTTAGAAATGAATGCTTTATTTAAACAACGGACACACACACCCAAACACACCTTTCCTAGGGAAATACAAGTTTCTTTATTGATAATTCCACTGGAATCACAGCTCAGTGAGGCCATTTGGAGGAACAGTGGGACAGCTGGGCTGTTAGCCTGTCAGCATACTGATTAGTCCTCAGAGTCGAATGGGACACATTTAGGATTTGTATGTGATGACAGGGGGTGCTGGGCCTGACTGGGGAATCCAGATAATGGATTAAGCAAAATATTTAAGCTCAACCTAGACAAGGTATGAGTAATACTGGAACTCGCCAGGAGGATGGTTAGACCTGCGATGACATAGCCGTTACTCTCTTCCGGATGCTCTGTATGTCCAGTGTTGGAATACAGATGACTTTTTAGGAACCCAGGACTCCCCAGCAACAATCTCAGACAGACGAGATACATTATAGCAGCATCCTTTCTGGAGAGTGTGAGGAGCAGAGCTGTCGGTTTCCTGGACCAGAGCTTTTAAAACTGGAAATCTGGAGGCAATTTTACACATGACAGAGGTGAGCTTATGATGGCCCATGCTCAAACAGGCTCATCATCAACAAAAGTGACCCAGAATTCCTCTCCCTTGGGAGTAGCATCTAACCACAGTTCTTTCCAGGAAGAAAATTCAATCCCTTTTATCTCATGGCACCTTCTTAAATATACACCCTTGGAAAAAAGAACCACCACTTACCACTGGCCAGCCTTAAAGGAAAAGTCTTCGTCAGCAATGAGCAAGCGGAGGTTCCTCACCGAAGGTGACTCGTCCACCACTCCACACACCTTAGCTGCGGCCACCACCTGAAGCCAAAGGGGTCAGGGCTCCGGTTAGTGCACACAGCCCAAGAGAACCAACAGCTTTCTGGAACTAAGGTTGCCAGGACTCTCAGAGACGTGGGTTTTAAAAATGTCAAACAAGGCAAAGCACATGCTTTCTGGTTCTGCCTACCATTAGGGAAGTCAATCTCAATGATCTCCACTTGGACAAGGCTAATCCTATTCTGCATACAGCACCCTGCTGGTGAGCACCCGTGACAGGCCAGGCACCAAGCTGGGCTTTGAGAGGAGCTCAGGGCTGAGAATCCGTTGGCAACCCTGCTCGGCATTTGAACTGGCAACAACACTAGGCAAAGTGAGGCCCGCTGGTGGGTAAGGCATCCATGACAAGCTAACTAGAAATTCAAAGTAAGCACATGGAATCTTTTTTATTGTTGCTGTTGTTTTTGAAGTAGGGTCTCATTCTAGTTCAGGCTGACCTGCAATTCATGATGTAATCTCAGAGTGGCCTCAAACTCAAGGCGATCCTTCTACTTCTGCCTCCCAAGTGCTGGGATTAAAGGAGTGCACCACCACATGCAGCTGGAATCTTTTATTAGTTCACAAAGTGACTGCATTTGATGACTCCAAAAACAGAGGAACTGGATTTGTACTCATGTGCTTATTATTTCTTTTTCAAATTTATTGTATTTTCCAAAATATAAACAGTTCTTAACCTTCCAACAAGAACTACTCAAAGTCCTTTCCCGAGTGTTTGAGAAGCACTCCTCTGATGTGGAAACTATGCTGAGCTGCGTGACTTGGGGGCAGTTCAGTCAAGTGCCACCCACCTCAGCAGCCTGCAAATGTAAAATGTGTTCACTTCCTTCCTGCATTCCTCCTCTCCTTTGTGCCTCTCTTCCTTCCCAAAACATGGGGCCTGAGAGTGGAAGGCAGGCACAGCAGCAGCTCTCCCCACTTTCTTCTGCTCACCTCCAGTGGTAGCAAATCCAGCCAGATCTCAGTCCTCTGGAACCCTCCCACCCTAAAGGCAGCTCGTCCTGCCCCTTTCTCCAGCAAGTCCAACCATCTCGCAGCAGAAGGCAATTTTCAAAAACTACCAGAAGGGCTGGAGAGATGGCTTAGCGGTTAAGGTATTTGCCTGCAAAGCCAAAGGATCCCAGTTTGATTCTCCAGGACCCAAGTAAGCCAGATGCACAAGGGGGTGCATGCATCCGGAGTTCATTTACAGTGGCCTGGTGCACCCATTCTCTCTCTCTCTCAAGTAAATAAATAAATAAAAAGTTAAAAAAAAAAAAAACAAACACAACCAACTACCAGAAAAGTCTTGTCATGATGGATGATGGTCGCCTTCACCTCCTCCAAATAGCTCCTAAACAGCCTCCCTTCTTGCTCCTGCAAAGTCCCTCGCCATTTCCATCACCTCTTCTTCCTCTCTTGGACAGAAAAGTAGGTTATTCCCTATTCCAGACCCCAAACCTACACTCTGCCTCTGTTTCTATTTGGTTGGGTTTATTTAATTTTGGGGATTTTGAAAAGGTAGGGTCCTGTTTTTGGTTTTTTGAGGACCCCTGATACTGATTTCCATAGCAGCTGCACAAGCTGACAGTCCTGCCAGAAGCTGAACAGCTCTTCTTTCCCCACATCCTCACCAGCACTTGTCATTTGTGTCCCAAAGACGTTAATGGAAGACTTGAAACTTTGAAACTGCTAAAAAAAAAAAAAACATACGGGGGGCACTTCAAGGCATAGACATAAATAAGCAAGGACTTTTTTGTTTTTGTTTTTTTGGTTTCTTGAGGTAGGGTCTCGCTCTAGCCTAAGTTGACCTGGAATTCACTACAAAGTCTCAGGGTAGCCTTGAACTCATGGTGATCCTCCTACCTCTGCCTCCCAAGTGCTGGGATTACAGGTGTGCACCACCATGCCCGGCTTTTTCTATTTTTAAAATATTTGTATTTATTTGCAAGCAGAGAGAGAGAGAAGAGACAGACCGAGAGAATGGGAGTACCAGGGCCTCTAGCTGTTGCAAACAAACTCCAACATGCACGTACCACTCTGTGCATCTGGTTATTGGGTACTGGGGAACTGAACCCAAGTCATTAGGCCTTGCAGGCAAGAGCCTTAATTAAAGAGCCATTTCTCCCGTCCTCTACTTGGTTTTTAATTTTAATTTTAATTTTTTGAGGTAGGGTCTCGCTCTAGCTCAGGCTGACCTGGAATTCACTATGTAGTTTTAGCGTGGCCTCAAACTCACAGCACTCCTCTGACTTCAGCCTCCAGAATGCTAGGATTAATGGTGTGTGCCACCATGCCAGGCTTGGTTGGTTTTTTGAACAGGGTCTCACTACATACTTCAAGCTGAACTTGCAATTCTCCTCTGCCTCAGCCTCCCAAGTGCTGAGTGTGGGATATGTGCAGTATTCTGAGCCCTAGTCCCTAGCTGGGAAATGGTGCTCCATCACCAGCCACCAGCCCTTTCTTTCCCAACGAACCCTCTCTAGCCCCTTCCTTTTTATCAGTCTGCCTATGCCTATGGCAAGCTATGGGAAACGGTGGAAAATGCTGCTAGCAACATGGGTACTGCAGCTAGACAGACATATCACCACTTACCACTGTGTGGCTCAGGGCAAGTTACCCAGACACCCTTGACAGCAACTGACACCAGTTACATCTATGCCTCACAGGGTCGATAGAAGTCTACATGAGGTAGTATGAGATGCACTGGTGTTGCTGGACTACAGTACTGTCCTTACACAGTATGTACTGTTGGTCAGGATGCACTGACCACATTAATGTGCTTTACACACTCTACTTCATTTGCTTTTTACTACACGTGGCTGCCGTCAATCAGCTCCTGAGACCACAACATGTAGGACCCCAGAGGGCTCAGCAAACATCAACAAAACAAATGACAACCCTGAATGTCACTTCAGGTTGGTTCCTCTACCAAGTACTGTTGCTGACAATCTCAATTCCTGTCCAGGATATAGGGCATGTCAGAGGGCACAGAGACGCCTTAAGAACTGGTACCCTCCTCTGTTGGCCACACAGTCAATGCTACTTGTTTCAGAGACCACTAATGGGAATAATCTCAGTCTCTCTATTACTATTCCCAATGTTTTTATGCTTACAAAAAGGAAATACTACTTTATAAACACACCTTTGTAGTTTAATGATTTGTAAATTGCTGAGGGCTGCATGATTTCATTTCTAAAGAGCTGATCTGGCATCTGTGTAGATTCACAGCAAAACAAGGGATATCTTAGTTTAACCACACCCAGAAGAATCACATAGCAGCAGGAATCCCACATTCATAATAGCTGTGGGGAAACATTTTAGGTGATACACATCAGAACGCTTTATAATCAAATGCTAGGACTATGTGAAGTGGAATCATTAGCCATTTCTCAATGTCCAAATATAACATGCAATGAAGAAAATTATACATTTTTTTTTTTTGAGGTAAGGCTTTATTCTAGTCCAGGCTGACCTGGAATTTACAATGTAACCTCAAGGTGGCCTCGAACTCACGGCAATCCTCCTACCTCTGCCTCCCAAGTGTTGGGATTAAAGGTGCGCGCCACCATGCCCAGCTTACATTTTTTGTTAAACCATCATTTCATGTGGACAATACCTATGACTAAATCCTTCCCATATGCGTGATAGCCTGTGGTATTCATGCAAACATCTATAAATTATTGCTATGCATTCTGACAATGTGGACTAAACTGCTACAACTGGAGCCCAAAACACATTGCACAGGTACCATCTTTACAAATGCCTCCCTTCACTACTTTATTTTGCTATACACTATATATAGATTTCTCTACACCATATACAGATTTCTAGTCATGTGTACACGTCTTTTTGGAGGTCACGTATGTATTTTATATTGAAGTCAGTTCAGGTAATTGAGGTCTGTACTGTGGCTCTTGTTACACACCATCCTCTCTGGAGAAGCCAAATATCAAGTGAAACTGTATGATTTAACATTCATACTAACTCTTATACTTAGTGGATGAAAAAGTTTCACAACTCGCCATGTTCTAAGTTAAAGCACATGGCAGGAAATGAAATTTTCCATAAAATAACATCTAGACTCTTCTACTGTGTAATAAAATAACAACACACTTGCCAACTTTCACTGGTGCACACTTTCAATGTGCTTACAGAGGCAGCATACAAGAGGAAATCCCATCACTTTTATTTAAAAGCTGGTTTTATGTAGGGTATTTTGATGTTACTGCTGATGCAAGTCTCTGCACAGGAAATAGGTCCATGGAAACCTGACTGGCTGCCCCTGTGGTTACTCCTTTTTGTTCAGTTGTTTTTGGCTTAAAATGTAGGCAGAGCCAGGATTAGAGATAACTTAAAAATCAAAAAATGTTAGGACTCAAGAGAATTAATTAGTAGGTCAGTTAGCACATGAAAATGTCAAGACCCAAGGACCTTATTCAACTGATGGCAAAACACCAACTTGATTAGAGGAAGAAATTTTATTTTACTTAATTTACTACATACAAAGACCACACAGAGCTGGGTATCATTGTACATGCTTAGAACCAGCACTAAGACTGAGACAGGGCGACAGTGAGTTCAAGACTACTCAGAGCTGATAGCAGTGTGATGGTATGTGCTTGGAATCGGCACTAGAGAGGCCGAGACAGGAGGATCCTGAGTTCAAGACCACACAGAGCTGACTGTGATGGTGCATGCTTAGAACCAGCACTCAGGAGGCTACGACAGAAGGACAGAAGTGTGGGGCATGGCGTCTCCAAAAAAAAAAAAGTCACAAGATTCTTCTCTGTAGACTATATAATTTTATCTAAGTGGCACATGTTGTCACCACCGTACCCTGGCACGACGGGTGTACTCCTTACTCCTCCAAAGGCTACCTGTGCACCTGGGCTGGCCTTTTCAAGCTTCCCTGCAGCAATAGCAATTGTCCTCTCCTGTCACCCCTCCTGTCTCCCTCAAGGGCCATGTGAGCTCTAGGATCTCCCACCAAAGACAGCAACAGCACCACCACCAGACAGCACACATCACGTGATGAGCGCATACTTGGACAAGACCTTTAAACCAAGGCCTACAGTATCATCAACTGTTTAAAAGAAACCAGTTTGAATAAAAGCAGGCACCACTGAGAACTACTTATGAAATCAGGCACATGAAGCAGGGCTGTCCTGGCAAGCTACAGGGTCATCCCAGTGAAATTTCTGGGTCTGAACTCCCTCACGTTGGAACAGGAAACATCTATACCTCCCTCCCAGGTGCTGGGAGGATCAAGGACAACTTAGCACATAATTAAAATGCTTCTTAAACAAACACAGCAACAATACACACAAGACGCTGTAGCACAAAGACAGGCTTCTAAAAGCAAACTGGTGTCAGTGAAGAATTTATTTTTCTAAAACCAGCTGTGTGCATGAGATCAATTCTGTGGACCAGAGCACACTACAACCTGAGAGCAAGAGCTGTCTGTCCTCTCCAATGCCCAGCCCCTGTTTGGGGTCTGCTTAGTTCCAAAAGGAAAAATGAATGCAGAAGAATTAATTCCAAACCTTTCAATGCCAACCTCTGATGGACAGAGGACATCTCACTCAGTGGGCTAGTGATTGCCAGAGAAGAAGTAGAGAGTGACCCCTCCAGGATAACAGTGGTCTTACTTCAACTATTTTTTAAAATATTTTTTTAGCCAGGTGTGGTGGCACACATCTTTAATCCCAGTACTCAAGAGGCAGAGGTAGGAGGATCACTATGAGCTCAAGGCCACCCTGAGACTACATAGTGAATTTGAGGTCAGCCTGGGCTAGAGTGAGACCCTAGCTTGAAAAGAAAATTTTTTCTTCTTCCTTATTTATGTGTGTCTGGGGGTGGGGGTTGGTGGAAAGAGAGGGAGAATATATGCTGAAAATGAACTCCCGATACTTTGTGCATCTGGCTTAACATGGGTACTGGGGAGCTGAACTCAGACAGGCAGGCTTTACAAACAAGCGCCTTTAACTGCTGAGCCATCTCTCCAGACCCTGCCTGAATGATTCTTACAGCCTTACAATAGTTCTCTTATCTTCTTGACATTTCTAAGGTTGCTCAGATTGCTTATTCTTTGATCTTTATGAAAAAAAAAGCAAACTGGGAGTCAAATGTCATTCAAATCAGATTCCAGCTTCCTGTCGCAGATTGGTCGCACTTGACAATGCCAAGTAAGAAGCACTAGGGCCATAAAGCCATCACCCCATAAGCTTTCCTGAGGGACTACAATGCCAGCACTGAAGACATCGTTGCATGAGGTGGGTCCACTCTACCACTAGGGGACTGGCAGCAGGGTCTCTGTTCTAGGAATCTGGAGCTGGATATTCTGTGCTCTGGGGAAAGCCCCATGACATCCTGGGATGTTCTTCTGGAAGGTGCAGATAGCCTCTATTACTAGGCTAGCTCATGGAGTTGCACTGAGGAACAGATGATACATAAGATCTGAAAAGTACACTGTATTTGCTGTATAGACTAAGGGCAAGAAGGAGGATGAGACCACGAGGAGTTGGTCCACTTCTGTTATGGTCCAGCTTGAGGGTCTGTCCATTTCAACAAGTTGGAGGTCAAGCCCCATTCTGTGGTTTGAGCACCCACTGGAGGGCTTGGGGTGATGCCCTGATTCCACACACTGCTAAAGTCCCATCCAAAGACCCATCTAGCTCTTTCCAGTTCCTCCCATCTTCTCCCAGTTCTCATTCTGTTTGGGAGTGGAAATTAGAAATAATGGAGGAGATACAGAAATTACAAGTTTCTTCCTCTGAATTAGAATTTTAACCCTGTTATTTTCTGATTTCTGGGCATGGAGATGTCCAACTATTCAATTATAAAATTAGGAGTTTACCTAGCTTTCTTTTTTTGCCCTAAACTTGAATCAAAACAACCTTTTAGGCAGGAGAAATGGCTTAGTGGTTAAGGCACTTGCCTGCAAAGCCTAAGGACCCAGGTTCAATCCCCCAGTACCCATGTAAGCCAGTTGTACAAGGTGGCGCATGCATCTTTGTATTCATTTGCAGTGGCTAGAGGCCCTAGCATACCCATTCTCTGTCTCTCTCTATTAAATAAATAAATAATTTTATTTAAAAAAAAAACCCAACTTCCTAAAATCCCAAAACTTTTTCCCTATAAAATCCTGAAATGAGGCTGGAGAAATGGCTTAATGGTTAAAGTGCTTGCCTGAGAAACCTAAGAATCCATGTTCAACTCTCCAGGTCCCATGGAAGCCAGATGCACAAGATGGCATACATGTCTCTGCAGTTCAATTTATAGTGGCTAGAGGCCCTGGCATGCCAATTTTCTCTCTCTTGAAAAAGAAAAAAAAAAAAAACAACCTTAAAATGAAGATTCTAATTCAGGGACTTTCCACTATTACCCACAGGCCAAACCTGATTGCTGTGGTGAATTACTTACATTTTATGGGGACACAGCCACACAGTGGGATTGTTCCCACACAGCCATTGCCTCCCGCCACAGAGACATAGCTTAGCAGTTGTGAGTCAGCATGCCCCATAAAGCCTACAATATTTACTACCTGACCTTTTGTACGAAGTTTGCCAATGTTAGCTCTAATTTAACTACTCGCCTTCACATACAACAGAAGAATACAGTTCAGCTTGTTAAATAAACTAGTTTTCCTTCACAACTGGCAGGGTTTCACTTTCATAAAGAAATTCTAACAAGCTTCATATTTACACAATCAGCATTTTTGTGTGTTGAGTATTTTCAGATTTATCATCAATGGGAAAAGTACATTTTCCTACAGGCTTATGAAATGACTACTGATCTAATTTTACACACTCCTCAAAAAGAAAAAAAAAATTAAAGCTGAATCAGCAAACACATCACCCTCAGTCCCAAAGCAATTCTCTTAAAAGATTTTTATTAGGGCTGGGGAGATGGCTCAGTGGTTAAGCACTTGCCTGTGAAGCCTAAAGACCTTGGTTCGAGGCTCGATTCCCCAGGACCCACGTTAGCCAGATGCACAAGGGGGTGCATGCATCTAGAGTTCATTTGCAGTGGCTGGAGGCCCTGGCGCGCCCATTCTCTCTCTCTCTCTCCCTCTTTCTCTCTCTGTCACTGTCAAATAAATAAATAAAATGATTAAAACAAAAAGATTTTTTTTAGCTAGGCATGGTGGCACATGCCTTTAATTCCAGCACTTGGGAGGCAGAGGTAGAAGGACAGCTATGAGTTCAAGGCCAGCCTGAAGCTACATAGTGAGTTCCTGTTCAGCCTGGGCTAAAGCAAGATCCTACTTCAAAAATATATACAAATATATATTTGCAAGCAGAGAGAGACAAAGAGGAGACAGAGAGATGTGTGCACGTGGCCCTCTAGCCACTGCAAACAAACTTCAGACACATATGCCACTTTGTGCATCTGGCTTTATGTGGGTAGTGGGGAACTGAACCTAGGTTGTTAGGCTTTGCAGGCAGGTGCATTAACAACTGAGCCATTTATCCAGCCCCTAAAATAGTTTTAAAAGGCCTAAACAATATGCTTTTACATCAAAGCGTCTCCTGTTAATACATAAAGTTAAACTACTGAGACAAGCTGTCTCTTTTTTCCAAGTTTGCAGAGACACTTCAAAGTCAAATTTACCTGAGTATGTGTGGAACAACTCAAAGAAGCAAAAGCAAATACCCAGTGGACGTTTTTAAATGAAACAGGGTTACTCACTGAGGAGAAGGGTGAGGACCCTCTATTTCCCCCCTTGACGCCCCTCCAGAAGCAGGTTAGCTTTCTCTAGTCTGAGCATGATGGAAAGTCTGTACACGAGAAGGGTGACAAGAGCGCGTCCACCTTCCTTCCTCAGACGTTAGTGCTGCTCTGATGAAACAAGAAGCGGTTCTAGAGCAGGGTGAGCAAGGGCTGGAGACGGGGTGTCAAAAAGAAACAAAGAAAGGAAGAAGTAAGCTATTCATAAACTGTGGGTCCTAAACGTTCTACCTCTAAAATCTGTCCCTAAACACATAGCCCGTGAGGGTGGCAGCTGTAAGTGCTGGTATTTTCTCTTGATCGAAACTCAGTCCGGAGGCTGTGGACGTAGCTCAGTGAGTCAAGTGCTTGTCTTGCAAGCATGAGGACCCGAGTGTGAATGTAAAATGCTAGGCATGGTGGCACATGCCTGTTATCCCAGTACTGGGAAGGTGGAGACAGGTGGATCCCTGGAACTCACTGGCTAGCCAGTCTTTCCTAATCAGTGAGCTCCAAGCCAAATGAAGTGGTCAGCTCTGTCCTCCACATGCACATATATATGTGTGTGTACACACAAACACCCAACTTAAAGGAAAACCTGGGGTACTGTTTGGTCATTTCTTTCAAACTATATGTATTGCTCAGATCGTTTCCATTTTGTCCTTCAAAAGGACCAGTGTCACCTAACGTCTTTCCTATAAGGCTTCCATGAGCGTATACAAACTGTCCAGCCAGAAAACCCTGCTGCACCCCGAATACAAACCTCCCGTCGAGCGACACTTGCAGTTCTCTCCAAGTGATCAGTTTTCCTCCTGGATTTCATGATGCTTTAATAAAAAGTAACACTGATTATTAAGTATTATCCTCATAAAATAATAAAATTAGTTTCCCCTCTACATGATATCATAGCTATCCAAAATACAGTGTATTATGGATCCTACAGCATCCTGCAAGTTGCCCATGGACAGCTGCACTTGTAACAAGTATAACCGTTTGCTGGCGTGCACGCTGACACCCAGACAGGCCTCCCTCCCACAGTCCTCAGCACAGCAGGTCTCTGGGAATCACCCCCAATGAACTGAAGGCTGAGCACTCACCTGGCTAGAGAGAGGTGACGTGAAGCACCAGACGCCAGTCTCCACACTGCAGTCTGCGTGCTGATGGCTCCCAGAGAGCCTTGCCACAACCTTGGAGTCAAAACTGCAGCACAGCCCATGGTGCTTCCTAGGCAAATGGAACTGAAATTTAGAATTCATTTTGGAAAAAGTGGGAAAATTTTGGGCTGGTTTCGGGCCCAGTGAGAAAGACTTTGTATTTGTGTTGGTTCAGTTAAGACTTGGTCAGCCATCCAAGCAAGCGAGGGCACAATTTCGCCTGGCAAGGTCTCTACCACCACTCAGCGCTCATGCAGCCCTGCAGTCAACAGTACAGAAGTATGGAGTGACCGGTGCTGTCATACACATGCTTCACGAGCAGGGGCAGTGGTATGTCCTGAGAATGGCTCTGTCACTGTATGGACATCACAGAGAGAGATGAGGTAGGCTACCTGACATGTCTCTCTTTTGTTTTTGGTTTTTCGAGGTAGGGTCTCACTCTAGTCCAGGCTGACCTGGAACCTACTATGTAGTCTCAGGGTGTCCTCGAACTCACAGTGATCCTCCTACCTCTGCCTCCTGAGTGCTGGGATTAAAGGCGTGCACCACCATGCTTGGCTCTCTGACAAGTCTCTTGAAGCAAGCAACAGACACAGTAAACATGAGATGGGTGAGGCTGCTGTCAGTACAATGTGGTATACTGCTTTACAGCACACTTCTGTTTACAAGCAAAAGAATTATACCCCAAAATACTAACAAAAAGTATGATAAACACAAACATCACAACATGGTCACTTATCATCAAGGATTATATATTTAGTATACACCTTACTTTTATGCAATTGGCTATCTAGTAGGTTCACAGCACCACTGTGTGTTAGGCTGTGATATTATAATGGCTACAGTGTTGCTAGGCAACTGTAATTGTTCATCTCCATTACAACTTATAAGATGTATACACGGTTCTTTGTGGACTGAAGTGTCACTGTTCATTTTCTCTGTTGGTTTCCAAAATCTTTGATCAGCTGACAGGATGAAGATTACATTAATTTAACTGCCTGATAATTGTAGTAGTCCACCTGAAGAGCCCCACATACCTTAAATACTAGTTAGATAAAATGCAAGGGGCAGACTTGTTTCAAAACATAAAAAACTTAAAAGTTCATGAGCATATACTGAAAACAAAAGACATTTTTACTGGGCTGGAGAGATGGCTTAGTGGTTAAGAGCTTGCCTGTGAAGCCTAAGGACCCTAGTTTGAGGCTCGGTTCCCCAGGACCCACATTAGCCAGATGCACAAGGGGGCGCATGAGTCTGGAATTCGTTTGCAGTGGCTGGAGGCCCTGATGTGCCCATTCTTTCTCTCTATATATATGTATATGTGTGTGTGTATCTGCTTCTTTCATTTTCTCTCAAATAAATAAATAAATATTTTAAAAAATAAAGAAAAAACTACTATCAGGTAAAGTGCTGATGACAAGTCACATATCTACATTTCAGCTCCCACATCAACTTCCTGTGACAGTTTTTAAATGTGTTCACCTAAAACTGCCACATTTAACATGCTAGCATATTAGTCCTTTCCCATCTTAGTCCTTTTGAGAATAAAGGAAAATGTATGTGAACACATTGTTCCTGAGCACTTTAAATGGCACTGCATACATTAATTGTTATGTGTTTTATAACAGGAGAACATTTCCAACCAATTAATGAAGCTTCATACTATTTAATCCTCCATTCAACAGTAATTGTCATGAGCCCGTATGACACAGGCACTGGCCTAAGCTTTGGTGACACAGGCATGAAGAAAACTAAGATACTTTCAGAGTAGTTACATTCTAATAGGCAGAGTCTTAAAAAATAAATAACAATAAATTAGGTGGTGATATAGTTGACATATATTTGACTATAACCAAATCATATCACAAAACTTTCTCAGTAGTCTTTAGCTATTGGATGAACATTTTTTAAAAAATTACTTTATTTATTTGCAAGGAGAGAGAATGAAAGAGAGAGAGAGGAAAAAAAAAATGGGCATACTAGAGCCTCTAGCCACTGCAAGCAAACTCCAGATGCTGTGCCACTTGGTGCATCTGGCTTTACAGATACTGGGGAATTTAACTTGAAACTTGGGTCATCAGACTTCACAAACAAGTGCCTTTAACCGCTGAGCCCTCTCCCCAGACCTAGAAGATGGACCTTTCTTAACCATAGTATGATACAACATGCCTGTGAATAAACATGCTACTGACTACCCACCGCCCCCCACGTCTGCTGCCAATAATCGAAAGACTTATAAGGCTTCTGTCATGTCACACAAGACCAGTAGAGTAGTTTTTCTCCTTTAAGTGTGCTAAACGAAAAATGCTGTGAAAGAAAACAAAACTTACTTTAGAATGCCATGCGATTTTAGAATTCTGTGAGATGTGAGAAGACATTAAGCATGAGGCTGGCTGACAGAATATTTTGGTTCAGGAACTATATTAATACCCTTGGAAACACAGCAGTTGGAACATGGACAGCTTTCCCATCAGTTGTAGTTCTCAAAGCATTCCTGCAAAGGCAGAGACACAAGTAAGTCCAGTGATGGGAAACTGAGGAAAAGCCCCACTAAGTCTCAGCTGCACGAGGAAAGGCTCACTTAGGGGCACAAGGTGTAGCTGAGTGCTTGTGTGGCACACACAGGGCCCTGAGACCCAGGTCAGCAGCAGCAAACAACACCTCACAGCATACACACTTCATTATTCTCTTCCCATCCATTCTTCTGGCCATGTTTCCAGCTCTTTCTTGACCACTACTCTTGTTGATATTCCTTGGCCTGTCTCTCCTACTACTTAGGCTACCTATCCTTTAAAATGCCCTTCCACTGTATTTTTGTTTTTAATTTTAAACATATTTTTATTTATTTGAGAGAAAGGCAGAGAGACAGGGAAGGGGAGAGGGAGGAAGGGAATATGAATGGGTGCTTCAGGACCTCCAGCCACCGTAAATGAACTCCAGACACACTTGCCACCTTGTGCACCTGGCTTACGTGGGTACTGGGTAATTGTACCTGGGTCCTTAGGCTTTGCACCAAGTGCCTTAACCACTACACCATCTCTCCAGCTCCCACTTCTTAAAATACTTATTTATTTGTAAGGAGAGAGAGAATGACAGACAGAAGGAATGGGCATACCAGGCCCTCTAGCTGTTGCAAATGAACTCCAGACGCATGAATATTTTGTGCATCTGGCTTTATGTGGGTATTGGGGAACTGAACCTAGGTCCTTAGGGTTTGTAGGCAAGTGCCTTAACCACTGAGTCACCTCTCCAGCCCCCTTCCATTGTTTTGATTTTGTAGTTTGTCTATTTATCTTACTTTGTGGTCCATGCTGACCTTTCACTCAGGATGATCTTTCTACCTCAACCTCCCAATTACTGGGATTGGAAGTGTGACCCACCATTCCAGGCAGGCTTCCTGTTTTCACCCTGCCATCTGCTGGCCATTCCCCTTGTGTGGATGGGGGTCAATCAAATAAAACCATAGTCAAAAACTAGATGTTACAGTTCCATGTCACTTAGGGCAAAGTCCCCTGATGAAATTTAGCTGTTAGATAGTGAAATATAAAAATTCTGTCCTACTTAATGTTTTATACAACTAGTGCTAAAATCTTTATGATCTTATATATCTTTAGTGACTATGCTTCTTAACTTACCTGGAAAGCAAAGGAATGTAACTTTTAAAAAGTGGTTCTTTCCAAAATTCTTAGATTTAATTTTGTAGCAGAAATCATGACCAAGAGTGCCACCTACTGACAAGTAACATGCATTTTTGTAAAACTGTTTTTAATGTGCTAGCTAAGTTTTATGCCAGTTTAATGCTTGCAATAAAATACTACCTATTTTATATATCCAAGGGTACTTGATCAACCAAAGCAGGTCAACATGTATTAAACAATTTCTAAAACCATATTAAGAATATTTCATAGTGCTGGAGAGATGGCTTAGCAGTTAAGGTGTTTGTTTGCAAGGCCTAACAACCCAGGGTCTACTCCCCAGTGCCCACATAAAGCCAGATGCAGGGGTGCATATGTCTGGAGTGTGTGGTGATTGGAGGCCCTGGCATGCCCATTCTTTCTCTTTCTCTATTTGCAAATAAATAAACATTTAAAAAAGAGTACCTCATCAATCTTTGTACTCTCACAAGCTCTGTATTTAAAAAAAAAAAAAAGCCTTAACAATTTCCAAATCAGAAAAATTATCACAGGGCTGGGGGGATGACTCAGCAGTTAGAGGTGCTTGTTTGCAAAGACTACTGGCCTGGGTTCAATTCCCCAGCACCCACATAAAGCTATGCACCTGAAGTTCATTTGCAGAGGCCGAGGGGCCCTGGCACGCCTATACTCAGTCATTCACCACCCCCACACCCACTTGCAAAGAAGTAAATAAAGACATCTTTAAAAATCATCATAAATGTTGAATAAAACTGCTGGTCATTATTAATATAAGTAGTAAAACAAATGACTCAAGCAAGGATTAAGATTCAAAACTAAGTTCACTGGGCCCAGTTCAACAAGTACAAGCCGGTGCTTTCAACAATTCCAAGGGCACCAGGCACTATTTTCGGGCCCTCGGACACACACTTAGGAAGCAGATGTGAAGCATTTGCCACTATGAAGCCATTACTGTAGCAGGACACAGGTGATAACAATAAAGGGATGGCGGGTGTTTAAGAGGAGGGAGGGAGGAAGGGGCAGGGAGTAGTAGTTGGGAAGAGGTGGTGGCACAGAGTTGACGCCTGCGAGCAGCAGCCATGCAGATATCAAAGGGAGAGCATTCAGCAGCGAGGTCAGCAAGAAACGAGCAGAGCAAGGCGAGTGAGAAGAGCCAAGGGGAGAGCCATAGCAGCGGAGGGAGACTGGTAAGAAGTGTAAGTAGATGCCTCCCTGATGGCAGGAGGTCATGGTCAGGGTGTGAACTTTGCCTGAGGGGAACTAGAGAGCAAATGAAGAATGTGAATGTATCAGACAAGGACACAATCTAAGTGACTTTTTTTTTTTTAAAAAGCATCGTTGCTTTTTTTCTTCATCTTTATTTGCAAGCACAAAGGGAAGGAGGTAGAGACAGGATGGCATGCTAAGGCCTCCAGCCACTGCAAACAAACTAGTTGCATGTGCTACTTTGTGCATCTGGCTATATTTGAGTATATATACATTAGGGGCTGGAGAGATGGCTTAGTGGTTAACCGCTTGCCAGTGAAGCCTAAGGACCCTGATTCAAGGCTTGATTCCCCAGGACCCACGACAGCCAGATGCACAAGAAGGCACACACGTCTGGAGTTCATTTGCAGTGGCTACAGGCCCTGGCATGCCCATTCTCTCTCTGTCTGTTGCTCTCACATAAATAAACAACAAGAAAAAATTAAATTTTTTTTTTGTTTTTCATTTATTTATGAGAGGGTGGGGGAGAAATGGGCACACCAGGGTTTCCTGCCATTGCAAACGAACTCCAGATGCATGTGCCACATGTGCATCTGGCTTACATGGGTTCTGGGGAGTCAAACCTAGGTCCTTAGGCTTTGCAGGCAACCACCTTACCTGCTAAGCCATCTCTCCAGCCCACAATAGTCTTTTTAAAAAATATGTATATTTATTTGAGGAAGAGAGAGAGATACAGACAGACAGAGGAGGGGAGAAGTACGGGTACATCAGGACCTCTTGTCACTGCACACATACTCCAGACACATGCACCACGGTATGCATCTGGCTCTGTGGGTACTGGGGCATTAAACTTGGACCAGCAAGCTTGAAGGCAAGTGCCTTAACCACTGAACCATCCATCCAGCCCTCAATAGTCCTTTACTGGCATCTATCAAAGTGCTGAGCAGAGTTTAAAAGCCTCCATCATATTCTTTCTGGTTTCACTTTCTTTACTAAGTAAGATACAAGTTCAAACTAGGTAGGCTGTAAGAGCTAAGTGCAGGCAAGGAGGATGGCCAAAAGATAAGATGAAGACAGTCTGAAATCCTAGAACTGCCCATCTAGGCCCAGAGAAGCCTGTCTTGCTGAGCTTGCCTCCTCTAGCTCACCTGAAGAGCATAAATGTCATGCAATTAGTTGAGAGACTGCAGGGAGGGCGGGCTGGGGACATGGTTCAGGTCAGGTGCTTGCTGCTCAAGCATGACAACTTGAGTTCAGATCCTCGGCACCCTTATCAAAGCCAGGTGAGGGAGTGGGTGCCTACAGATCCAGGAAGGTGGAGACAGGAAGATCTCTGGGGCATGCTGACTGACTATATTAGTGAGCTCCAGGTCAGTGAGAGACCCTGTCTCAAAAAATAAAGCAGTGGGCTGGAGAGATGGCCCAGTGGTTAAGGTGCTTGCCTGCAAAGCCTAACGACCTGGGTTTGACTCCCCAGTACCCATGTAAAACCAGATGCACAAGGTGACACATGTGTCTGGAATTTGTTTGCAGTCGCTAAAGGACCTGACACACCCATTCTCTCTATGCCTCTTTCTTTCTCATTCTCTTAAATAAAAATTTAAAGAATTTTTTTAAAATTTTTATTTATTTACTTATTTGAGAAGCAGAGACAGAGAGAGGGAGGGAGGGAGAATGGGTATACCAGAGCCTCCAGCTGTTGCAAATGAACTCCAGATCCAGATGCATGTGCCACCTTGTGCATCTGGCTTACGTGGGTAATGGGAAATTGAACCTGGATCCTTAGGCTTCACAGGCAAGCATCTTAAGTGCTAAGCCATCTCTCTGGCTCAAAGTCTGTTTAAAAAAAATAAGGTGGGAGCTGGGGGTGGTGACGCATGCCTTTAATCCCAGCACCCAGGAGGCAGAGGTGGGAGGATTGCTGTGAGTTCAAGGCCACCCTGAGACTCCATAGTGAATTCCAGTCAGCCTGGGCTAGAGTGAGACCCTACCTCGAAACACCACAAATAAGGTGGGAAATGATTAAGGAAGACGCATTACCTCAACCTTTGGCCTGTACGTGGATATACACTCACAAAGAGAGTTTGGGTTCTAAAAACAGATAAATTTGAGTCATTCCTGTGGCTTACTACAACTTACTAGCTTTGTTTTAGCAAATTCTCAAGCCCTGAACCCCACGTTTGCCAACACTAAGGATGAAGATGAAAACATACTTCACTGGGTTGTCCTAATGAAATACTGCATATAAAAGATTTGTACAGCATCTCACATTGTGTGGGATAGCATTAGTAAGTGGTCCATTAGTCTTTCTCCATTCTAGGTAATACATACAGAAAAGTTGGAAAATTGCAAAGAAAAACTGGCTGGCCGGGCCCAGTGTGGTGGTGCACACCTTTAATTCCAGCACGTAGGAAGATCGCCATGAGTTCGAGGCCACCTTGAGACTACATAGTGAATTCCAGGTCAGCCTGAGCTAGAGTGAGACCCTACCTCAAAAAACCAAAAATAAATAAATAAATAAATAAATAAAAATTTAAAAAATAGCTGACACCCTTGTAACTTTTAGGACTATTAACCTCAGAATTCTTATTAAAAAAAAAAACAAAAAACACATTTGAGAGAGAGTGAAAATGGGTGTATGGGCATGACAGGGTCTCTTGCTGCAGATACATGTGCCAATTTGTGCAACTGGCTTTATGTAACTGTTTGGCTTTGCAATCAAGTACATACCCAGGCAGACCCCAGTTAATCCTCAATAGGTTTCAAATGTTCCCTCACTGCTATGTAGCTCTCCAATTATGGGGAAAACAAAAGTGTGCAAAACCTCTGAAACTATTTTCTATAAACTTCTTTCATGTTTCTTGTGTGTGGTTTGGTTGTTTTGGTTTTTCGAGGTAGGGTCTCTCTCTAGGTCAGGCTGTCCTGGAATTCACTATGTAATCTCAGGGTGGCCTCAAATTCTCGAGATCCTCCTCCCTCTGTCTCCTAAGTGCTGGGATTAAAGGTGTACACCACCACACCCAGCTCTCTTGTTTCTTTTCGTCTTCTTTTTGTCTTTACACTGTCAAATTTTAAAGAGCTAAAAGGTGGAACAGGAGGGGAGAGGGAGGAAATTTGTTCCTGGACTTTAGTGACATATAGGATCTTCATTATTTCATACATATGTGAGTTTGGTCAAGATGCCTGCTCTGTAATTTTTAAAGAGTAATCAAATGAGGGCTGGAGATATGGCTCAGCCATACCCACATAAAGCTAGATGCACAAACTGGTTCATGCATCTGGAGTTCGTCTGCAGAGACTATGATAGGAAATAGAAATTGGCTAGGCTATTTCAGGGTAACAGAACCTCAAAAGGGAATGGTATTTAATTTCTTGACTAAAAACAGAAAATGTCACTAAGCTTGCAGACACCTGGAAGTTACAGTACCCTCCAGGAAAGATCCCTAGATTAAGCTTGCACTCTTCCTAGAGGACAGAACCTGATCATCCTTACCTAAGATTCCTGGCAAATCTGTAAAAGCTGGTCTTTGTCCATAGTAACCTGAGAACTCCCTATAAAAAACTCAAATCTGAACCTCTAGTGGGTTTCTAGCCTCTCTGGGCACTAGCTACACCTTGCTTCTTTTATGTTCTGGCTTAAGCCCCCTTCTCTTTGTTCTCCTAAAATTTAAGCCTATAATAAAATCTTGCTGAACCGTATCCTCTGGTTTGTGGATTTTATTCTTCGAATTCATAGGACAAGGATCCAGGAAAGCCTCAAATTATCAGTACACTGGCCTACAAAGAACCCCAAATTCCTATATCACCTGGAGGTCCTATCAAGCCCCCCCCCTTGCAAATAAATAAAATATGGTTAAAAAGGAGTAATAAAATGGAAGTCTGAATTCCTAGGGTTAACAGGAGGACCACAATGAGCACACACGTGACCATTATGCAACATGAAATAGCCCAAATCAAGCAAGAGGTTAACAAAACTCACGAAAACAAGTTTTTGTCGGGCTAGGGACAATGGTTTCCAACCATAACCCCAACAACAGTCATGGGCCTGCTAATCACTATAGTTCATAGTAACACGTCTGGCAGGTCTCGGTCCTCCCTCCAACACAGTGCAGGATATGTGAAGATGCCTGGGGTGAGAAAGGCAAGGGAGTACCTTGCCACAAGCTCCCCACAAGCTCGGAGGTCGCTCTGAGCCGAAGGTCACTTGGTGACACGCAATCCCAGGGGAGATGTCCGTGGTCCACGGCGGAGAGCCGGCGGAGCGGAGCGGCCCGCCCTCCTGCGACGATGGCTGCGGCCTCCAGCGGACTGTGGCCTCTGGAAGGTTACACAGGGACACGGCCACCACGACTTAACAGACCCGGGACATATCCCGGTCCCAGGTGCCCTACACCACGCTGGTTCCCGAAGTGACGTCGAAACAGCGCCACCGGCCGAGGCTCACTTGCCATTGGTCACTGCCGTCCAATGGGCGAAGCGCTGAGCGCGGAGACGCCATCTTTCCAATGACTCCGCCTCCTTCCTCAGCTGTCTCCATGGCGACCGCGTGACCCACTCACCCTTTGAGCCTGCGCGGCCGGCCGGCCGGGGTTGCGTCATTGGCTGTGCGCCGGAAGTAACGTTCCTGCTTTCAGGTGGGTCACGAAGGCGGCTCCGAACGGACACGCACGTAGTTAGATCTTGAGACGCAGGCCTGTACGATCTCCCTCGTCCCCGTGACCATGGCAGTGTTCCACGACGAGGTGGAGATCGAGGACTTCCAGTATGACGAGGACTCGGAGACGTATTTCTACCCTTGCCCGTGTGGTGACAACTTCTCCATCACCAAGGTAACTTCAGCGCCCTTAGGCAACAGACGTGAGCATGCGCATCTTCGCTCCCTGGTGTTCTGATAAATCACCTTCAGAATCCCCGGGCCCCTAACACGCCGAGATGTCAGTGGTCACGTGGACAGGGAAGAAGTGCCCAGAATAGCCGGTCTTCCTCCCACCTTCATCTTAATGTTTTTAAGGAATGTTTTTGTTTATTATTTATTTATTTATTTATTTGAGAGCGACAGACAGAGAAAGAGGCAGAGAGAGACAGAATGGGCGCGCCAGGGCCTTCAGCCACTGCCAACGAACTCCAGACGCGTGTGCCCCCTTGTGCATCTGGCTAACGTGAGTCCTGGGGTATGGAGCCTCGAACCGGGGTCCTTCCGCTTCACAGGCAAGCGCTTAATCGCTAAGTCATCTCTCCAGCCCCTTCATCTTAATTTTTTAATTTTTAACTTATTTATTTGAGAGGGGGGGGGGAATGGGCACACCAGGGCCTCTAACCAGTGCAAATGAACTTTAGATGCATGTGTCACCTTGTGCATCTGGCCTATGTGTGTGTACTGGAGAATCGAACCTGGGTCCTTAGTCTTCGCAGGCAAGCCCCTTAACCATCTCTCCAGCCCCTTGGGCCTCATGTTTTATAAGGTGACACAACCTGGCCCCATTTGCCTGGGATAAATGACTCATGGGGAAGAATCATTGTGTTCTCATGCACCCCAGGTCAAGGCAGGCTACCCTGACACTTGCATATTAGGCGTGGGAATGGTCTGGTGGGGGGAGGAGGTAGAGGTGGTGATGAAGAGAAAGGCTGTGCTGACTGACCACATGTTGTTTGACTTTGTTGTAGGAAGATTTGGAGAATGGGGAAGACGTGGCAACGTGTCCTAGCTGTTCTCTCATTATTAAAGTGATTTATGACAAAGTAAGAAAGACATTTTAAGGGGGGTGGGTGGGTATGAGGCCATGACAAGAACCTAGAACACCACCAGCCTGGGATATACGAGTTTAGGAGAATGGTTTTCTAAATGGTGTGCCAGGGGAGGTGCTATTTTTAAGGTATTGAAAAATTATTGATAAACAGCTATATCGAAAACCAAAGAAGTTAAAGTTGAAGTTATATATTCGCTTTAGAGAGGATAAGTAATTGTTTTTTGCTTATTGAGGTAGGGTCTCACTCTAGCCCAGGCTGACCTGGAATTCACTATGTAGTCTCAGGGTGGCCTCGAACTCACAGCAATCCTCCTACCTCTGCCTCCTGAGTGCTGGGATAAAAGGTGTGTGCTACCACACCCAGCTTCATAATTAATTTTCATTATGAAAAATTGCTTATTCAATGGAAGAAAAATAATGAAGGCTATTTTAACTGATTAAAACAATTCTTCTCTATTTAATGTGTTATCAGATTCAGCTAGCTCCAGGACATATCTTGAAACGCACTATTGTATATTGTTTCTTGCCTGGCTTATCCCTAAAACCCTAAATTATCTTGTTTGAGACCTAATTCCTAGTTGCGGTTTGTGGTTTCACATTAGTCTTTAGTTGTTCTGTCCCCTGTCACCCAAGAAGGTTGACAGTATATAAGAGGTAAATGTTTTTACTCCCCTAAAGTTTCAGTTTAAAGCTCTGGAGTCTTTAGTAAGGAATTTAACAGTCTTACAAGTGAACTCTTGGGATGAACATGGGGGAGAGTGAAGCTATGCTAGAACTTCACAAGAAGGAGGCTGTAACTAGATGATAATGTAAAATTTCTGTATATTTTATTTATTTACTTATTTTGAGAGAGAAAGCTAGAGAAAATGGACCCACCAGAGCATCCAGCCACTGCAAATGAACTCCAGACACATGTACCACCTTGTGCATCTGGCTTAAGTGGGTCCTAGAAAATTGAACCTGGGTCCTATGGCTTCACAAGCAAGTGCCTTAACTGCTAAGCTGTCTCTTCAATCTGGAGTTTAATGATTCACTCTTGTGTTCTTGGAACAAAATGGAAGAGGAAGGTCAAGAGTGCTGGCCTGGGAGGAGGCTATCACTTTATTTATTTATTTATTTTGGTTTTTCCAAGGAGGGTCTCACTCTAGCTCAGGCTGACCTGGACTTCACTATGAAGTCTCAGGGTGGCCTTGAACTCATGGCAATCCTCCTACCTCTGCCTCCCGAGTGCTAGGATTAAAGGTGTGCACCACCATGCCTGGTGAGGCTATCACTTTAAATGACAGGTGAATGCTAAGAGGAGAAGATGGTTCTGGTCACTGAGTATGGACTTTGAACCAGTTAAAGGACTTGAAAGCCTTGAGGCACTGTGTGAAGGAGGAATGCATATACGGGCAGCCCAGAGGGGTTGGTGTATGTAGTCCAGCGTGGGTAGATGATGGCCACAGAACAGAGTAGTAATGTCACAGTCTTGTGAGGTACGATTCAAGTAGAAAGTAGTACACAGTAGAAAGGGAAGGAGAGAGATGACAACCAGGAGCAGTAAACTCCTTATAAGCTCTGTGGTACTGGGGCACTGAGAACATAAAGCCATCACTAGGGGAAACTGGAAACTGTCCTTAGGCTGTGGCTTCATGTTGCCCTTAGTGCTATTGACATTTGCAACCAGCTGACTGTTGGACAGGGCTAGCCTATGGCAGGCTGACTGTTGGACGGAGCTAGCCTGTGCACTGTGGGGTGTTTAGTAGTATCTTTCACTTCTCTGCTAGACACCAGTGGCAACCCCCTTACAGTTGCGTCAGTTCAAAATGTCATTGTCAAATGTCCCTTGGAGACAGAAGAACATAGTTAGGTCAGAGGTTGAGAGCAGCATTGTGCTAGTGAGTGACTGTGAATTCAAAAAGCACAGTGTGTAAGGTTCCAGATGATGAGCAGGTGAGAGAGCCACATGGACAGACTAGGAGCTGAACCTGTGGGATTCAGATTGTAGGAGACGAGGGGTCAGTTGGGACTGTTCTTTTGGTGGCTGACGTAAGCCAGGGTAAAAGATGAGTTCCGTCTACTAAGTAGCTTACATAGCAGAGGATCTGTGTTGGGAAACAAAGACCAAAGTAAGTACTTGGAAGTGCTTGGATCTCTTTGGGTTGGTTGGGGGAGCAGGACCTCACTCTTAAGTCCTGGAACTGTAGCTCAGGCTGTCCTTTACCTTATGGTAAGCCCAGCCCCCTGGGTACTGGGACTGAAGGTGTAAGCCACCACAACCAGCTCAGGAGTACTTTGAAGATGTGTGTATGATCTGAGTGACCATATCTTGAATTGTTCAACCCAGGAACTTCCAAGACATGATGCCTCTTTATGTTATGTCTGGGAAGTGGTTGCTCTCTAGCCAAGATGGGCATGTTTGTAAGATATGGTGCCTCGTTTAATAATGAATTCAGAATGAAAGCCCAGCAAAGTAATATTGCATTTGTGATACTATAACTCAGTGGCTAATGATATTTCTCCCTCTGTCTTAGGATCAATTTATGTGTGGAGAAACAGTTGCAGCTCCTTCAGCCAGCAAAGAATTAGTTAAATGCTAGGAAGCCATCAGGAAGTCACATCTTGAACAGAGGAATGAACCCCGATGGACATAGCAAGTAGACAGTGACCACCTTGTCACAGGACAGCTATTTCACGTTGCTGTCTCATTCATGTGGCTCTTTTCATCAGCTGCTGAGTTCAGCAGAAAATACAAAAGTGAGCCTCTGGAAATCATACTTAGACCTTGGAATTGGAAGGATTCCTAATTATTTATCTGAACTTTAAGGAAGATCATTTGGAATCAGTGCTTTCTCATTCTACCAGGAGCACCATTGTGATATCTTAAACCTAATTCATTATCTGGTAACATTGCCATCTACCTCAGCCATTAAAGTTTTTTAATTTAAAAGATAATATTTTTGACTTGGTTAGTACAATGATTAAAACGAGCCCATTCTTTGAAGTTTTACTTCAGCTTGGTTCTAAACTCATAGAGCCTCTCAGCACTGTGTTTCTGGTTCCCTCCGCACCGTCTCCTCAGTGTCGCCATCCCTGGCTTGCTCACGTGCTCACTCGATCACTTGTTACGCATCACGCACACAGTTCTGTCATGGAATTGAACTGTTGACTTGAGAAGCCAAAATTCTCCATAGCTGTCAGAGAAACAAGAGAAGTCTAAAATGAAGTGGCCACAGAAATAAAGTCACCAGTATTCTACAGGCTCCTTAAAGTCAGGACAGGATAACAAAGGACGTGAGTGCAGTTGGCAGCACTGAGAGGCATGAACACTTCTGACTTGGTAAAAGTGCTTGAGCAATTTTTGCAATTTTGCCATATCAGAAAAGCATTTCAAAAAAAAACAAAACAAACAAAAAACCAAGTATTTCTGCCTCTGCAACAGATTACGAGCTTGAAAATGGGAAATCAGCTGTGACCATAAGGTCACACCTCACAAGCCTTCACAGTGGGTGGCGGAGAGATGCTGCCCTGGAGAAGGGAAGGGCACCTTGCTGGGCTGTCACTCTTCCTTCGCTGCAATGCCTGGAGTAGCAAGAAGTTAGAATCTCTTCAGTGGAAATGCGGCAGTTGTGTTATAAACACAATGTTGCTGTGTATATGTAAGGATTTGGAAATGCATTTTATCTGACACATTGTTTTGGTGTGGTTCTTGCAATTAGAAAGTAGCTGATAGGGCTGGAGAGATGGTTTAGTGGTTAAGTGCTGCCTGTGAAGCCTAAGGACCTTGGTTCGAGGCTCAATTCCCCAGGACCCACATTAGCCAGATGCACAAGGGGCACACGTGTCTGGAGTTCATTTGCAGTGGCTGGAAGCCCAGGTGCGCCCATTCTCTTTCTGTGTCACTCTCAAATAAATAAAAATAAGCAAAAAATTAAAAAGAAAAGAAGTGCTGGAGAGATGGCTTAGCGGTTAAGGGCTTGCCTGTGAAGCCTAAGGACCCCGGATCGAGGCTCGGTTCTCCAGGTCCCACGTTAGCCAGATGCACAAGGGGGCGCACGCGTCTGGAGTTTGTTTGCAGAGGCTGGAGGCCCTGGCGCGCCCATTCTCTCTCTTTCCCTCTATCTGTCTTTCTCTCTGTGTCTGTCGCTCTCAAATAAATAAATAAATAAGTAAAAATTTAGCTGATGAATGTGCTGCACCCCCCCGCCCCCCGTAAATTGAAACCCGTCAGCATGCTTGTTTATAACTGGGGAGCAGCATGTGTTTAGATTCAGCCATCAGGCTGAGTTGTAGTAAAGAGTTGCTATAAGCACATTATATGGCCTTTGTTTTTCTATTTTCTGTGGTACTGGGGCCTCACATGCCAGGCAAGTGCTCTGTCACTCAGCTGTGTCCCAAGCCAAGCACATTTTTGATAACAATAGAAAAATCTCATTGATGCGCTGGAAATAATCCACACTTTTTGCAAAGCAAAACAATTGTGCCCATGAACAGAGTAGGGTGGTACTATGGGAATGAGCTGTCCCATGCTTGTGCCAATGGTTTTATAGATAGCACTAATGCAAACTTTCTCTCCTGTTGAATATTTTTTTTTTATGAGAGAATCGGCGTGCCAGGGCCTACAGCCAGTCCAGATGTGTGTGCCACCTTGTGCATCTGGCTCACGTGGGTTCTGGGGAGTTGAACCTGAGTCCTTAGGCTTTGTAAGTAAGCACCTTAACTGCTAAGCCATCTCTTCAGCCCTCCTGATGAATTTAAAACAAAATGTTGATTGAGGTCTCCACTGAGCACAGAGGAGGAAAAGTCACCCAAGTTCAAACACTCCAAGAGAAAGAAATGAAAACAGGTTGGTCATCAGTGGCCGGTGGGAAGCTGAGTTAGGAGTAGTTTGGTTCTTAAAGCAGCAGTCACTAAGTTTGTGAGTATACAACAGACCTGGAATTCATCCTGTGTAAAGCAGCAAGAAAATCCAAGTGCTTCACCTCTCACTGGAGTTGTGTGTTTGTGTGTATATGTGCCTTCCATAGTCCAGACATTCCTAGAACGCCTCTGATAACCACCTGGTAACCACGCTCTGTCTCTGGTTAGCTTGTAGCAAGGCCAGTGGATCCCTTGTCTGTATACAGTCAGGAGACTGGGCCAGGTCACCTCTCATTTCAGGCCTGGGGGCCGAAATCTTTATAAACCTAGAGCTAAATCATGAACCACAGCAAATGAAGTCTACATTTCTCTTCAACAGCCCCATGCTTCTGAGTTTGAAAGTGTTGTCAGCTTACAGGGTTCTGCAAATATGCTCACATAGGTGTTAGAGCACATTTTTCTTGAATGACACCTAAGATTGCTTTAGAACTATGTATTTATTATGGGGAAAATTGCATTGGTATGCCAAGTAAAGTCAGATTATTCAGATTGACTTGTCTACGTGTAACTTTTTTTTCCTTTATCAAAATTTCCTAATAGGAGCTAGGAAGAGGGCTCAGAAGTTAAAGGTGCTTGCTTGCAAAGCCTGGGTTCAGTTCCCCAGCACCCACATAAAGTGGAGCCCAGACAATTCTGATCTCCACATATGTGCTGTGCACATGCGTACACACACACACTCACAAATAATTTAAATAATTTTTACTTAAAAAATTGATGTCATGTTTTATGTAGGGTAGAACTGTTAAAACTGGGGCCACTGTAAGGTTTCTAGTGTAGGCTGTAGAGTTCTTAAACAGGAAAGAAATTGCCATTGTTTTTGTACTTGTGACAACTGGATTTGGACTCTGAGTTTTTGTTGTTGGGAAAAAAAAGGCTTTGAATTAAGTGTCAGTAACGCCTATATGGTTGGCATTCTTATGTGCGTTTATGGCTGGGAGAGAGGGCTGATACCTGAGGCTCATGAGCAAATCTTAGATTTGTTTGAGAACCCAGCTTTGGTCAGGATTCAGTTTGAATCATTTCTTCCATTATTTAGACAAATGACTCATGTCTGCCTTGGCCTGTAGGATGCTAACCATATGCCACTGTGAATACTCAGCACTTACCTCTGGTGAGTTTGCTATATAATGGTCACTGGGTAAAGACATGGGTTCTACCATCCCATGCTTCCTGGAAGAGACAGGAAATAAGCATCAGACTGGTTAGGGCCCAGAGGGAATCAAGCCAGATAATGTGATAGTAACTGGGGTTGGGAGGGCTTTTTTTCTCTCTCTCTCTTCAATTTTTATTTATTTGCAAACAAAGAGGAGAGCGACAGAAAATAGGTACACCAGGGCTTCTAGCTGCTGCAAATGAACTCTGGACACACCTTGTGATCCTGACTTTATGTGGATACTGGGGATTTGAACCCTGGTGACTTAAGCACAGAGCCAGACCCAGGGCAGGTGTTTTTTATAAGAGTAGAGGTGTGGTCCTTTTTACAGACCTGGTAGATGGGAATGAAACTACTTGGAAAGTGATCAAGCTGATGACATTTAGCACAAGTCCTATCATTTGTGGAAGAAGGGACTGAGCATTATTTCAAGCATTGACCGCATCCTTAGCCTAAATAGAAGTGCAACATTTCACTTGACTGAGGGAGGCTGAGATCTTAAGGTGGCCTCGAACTCAAGGCAATCCTCCTACCTCTGCCTACTGAGTGCTGGGACTGAAGGTGTGCGCCACCAAGCCCGGCTAGGTATCCTGTATTTTCCTTTTTCCAAGAGATAGAATTGGCATGCCAGGTCCTCAGCCACTGCATACAAACTTCAGACACTGCGGTCGAACTCCAGGTGCTTGCGCCACAGAGTGTGCGGGAACGAGAACCTTACCTCAAAAGACAAAAACAAGATGGCTGTTTCTCAGTCTCCGTCTGGATGCAGCTTAAGCATTTGTCTAACATTCCCGTAAAAACCCCTGGGCTCAAAAAGCAGATATGTCATAATCATAAGCAGGACCCTTTTGTCTTACCTTTTTTTAGTGGTCACACCTGCTTTGCATGGGCAACAATGAATGAGCACTCAGCTGGCCACACACTGAATGCAGGCCTGCAATCAACCTTCACAAAGAGCCAGTGGGAGAGGTCCAGTCTAGGTGGCCGCTGGCCCTTGTCTTCTGTTTAACCAGACCCTCTCTCTTTTCAGCACACGCTCTGGCTGCCAATTACCAAAGTGACAGCTTCCGCAGGTGTAAGTAATTAGCAGTTGTTTAAGTGGTTTTAGTAAGACTGCCGCTGTCTGCTTCCTACCAAGTAAATTGCCGGTGATTACGTATTCGCTGGAGAAGCCATTTTACAAATTATTCCTCGTTAAGTGTTTAAAACAAAGGATGTGCAAAAAAAGAAATCAGTTGAAAAAGGCTACCCCTGAACACCCCAAAATGCTCAGAACAGGAGCAGTAGGTAGGGTAGGGGAAAATCTCACCCTCCTTGGCATACTTAGAAGTTAAGTGCCTCTTACCACTGAGCCATCTCTCCAGCCCTCCTGGCATATCACAGAGACAATTGTAAAAGAGGCCTAAATCTTAGGAGGAAACAGCTTGTAGATTTCTTGATGAATATTAATCAAAGTCTAGGGCAGCAAGTTAATTTTAATATTTAAATTTTTTTTTCCAATTATTTGAGAGAGAGAGAAAAAAAGAGAAAGAAAGAAAGGGCATACCAGGGGCTCCAGCCACTGCAAACAAACTCCAGATGTGTGCAACCCCTTGTACATCTGGCTTGCATGGGTCCTGGGGAATCGAACCATGGGTAGTTTGGCTTTGCAGGCAATTGCCTTAACCACTAAGCCATTTCTCCAGCCCAATATTTTTTTAAATAGTTTTTAAAAAATTAATTTGAGAGAGAAAGAGTTAAAATGGGCATGCCAGGGCCTTCAGCCACTGCAAACAAACTCCAGACACATGTGCCCCCTTGTGTGCATGTGTGACATTGCATGCTTGCATCACTGAGTCTGGCTTACATGGGACCTGGAGATTTGAACAGGAGTTCTTAGGCTTCACAGGCAAGTGCCTTAACCACTAAGCCACCTCTCCAGCCCAAGTTAACATTTTTTAAAACAAGAATGGTGTGTGATCTGGTCATGGTGGTGCATACCTTTAATCCCAGTACTTGGGAGACAGAGGTAGGAGGATCACCATAAGTTCAAGGTTACCTTGAGACTACATAGTAAATTCTTTGTCAGCCTGGGCTAGAGTGAAAACCTACCTAGGGGGGAAAAAAAAAAAGAATGGTATGTGAGCTGAGGAAACGAATGAATAAAAGCAATTGCTTACAAAGATGGCCATATGCAACACATGCACACACAGACACATATGTAAGTAAGTTTTATTATTTTCAAGGTAGGTCCTTGCTCTGCCTAGGCTGACCTGGAGATCACTATGTAGTCTCAGGCTGGCCTTGAACTCACAATGATTCTCCTACCTTGGCCACCCGAGTGCTGGGATTAAAGGCATGCACCACCACACCCAATAGTAGATTTAAAACAACAAGAAAAAAGGAATTGTGGGCTGGACAGATGGCTCAGTTACAGGCACTTGCTTGCAAAACCTGATGGCCTGGGTTTGATTCCCCAGTACCCACATAAAGCCAGATGCAAAGGGTGGTACATGTGTGGAGTTCATATGCAGTGGCAGGCGGCCCTGGCTTGCCCATACCCTGCCTCTCCCCTCCCCTCTCAAATAAATATCTTAAAAAGCCGGGTGTGGTGGCACATGCCTTTTAACCCTAGCACTAAGGAGGCAGAGGTAGGTGGGTTGCTGTGAGTTTGAGGCCAGCCTGGGAATACAGGGTGAGTTCCATGTCAGCCTGGGCTAGAGTGAGATCCTTCCTCAAAAACAAGACAAAAAACAATCGTGTTTTAATTAAAATTTTTTGTTGTTATTTTATTTATTTTAGAGCGACAGACAGAGAGAAAGGCAGAGATAGAGAGAATGGGCGTGCCAGGGCCTCCAGCCACTGCAAACGAACTCCAGACACATGCGCCCCCTTGTGCATCTGGCTAATGTGGGTCCTAGGGAATCGGGCCTCGAACCGGAGTCCTTAGGCTTCACAGGAAAGCACTTAACCACCAAGCCATCTCTCCAGCCCAACAATCGTGTTTTAGTCTTCAGACTTCAGCACTAAAATTAGGGAAGAAGTTACTAATGGCCGGGCGTGGTGTCACATGCCTTTAATCCGAGCTCTCAGGAGGCAGAAGTAGGAGGATTGCTGTGAGTTCAAGGCCACCCCGAGACTACATAGTGAATTTCAGGTCAGCCTGGGCTAAAGTGAAGCCCTACCTTGAAAAAACAAAAAGAAAAGTCACCAATGGGTCTGCCCCAAGCCCCGGTGCAGGTAAGCGTGTCCAGGCTTGCCAGGAAGTGGGAAGCAAAGGCCATCCAGCTGCTGGGAGGGCTGATGGGTACTCTCCTTATTTGAACTTGCAGCCAGGCACTGGAGGAGAGCTTGCGGGTGGGGAGGGTGGCTGCTGCTACCAGTAGAGTCTAGTGTCAGGAACATGCTGGGTGCTCAGAAGGAAGGAGGAAAGAAAACAAGCGCCTTTAGCCATTGAGCCATCTTTCCCTGCCAGCACGAAGCAGCTCGTTGATGCTGTAAACCACCACAAAACCAGTCCTCCCATCAGCTGCTTTAGGTCGGGTGTCCCAGCAACTCGAAGGGGACTTCACTTTCACAGTATAATTAATATTAATATTTCTGAAGTCTGCCACAAGCACCCACTTGAAGATCTTTGGGCTCTAACTGTAAAGAGAAATGGGACCATTAAACGTGAGATAGAATTCCCAGAGACCTAGACGACTTCACTGCGATGTCTGCTTCCTGGATGCTGGAACTCTGGGCTGATTCATTTTCCATTTCTGTTGCAGCTAATTGCCTGATACATTTCCTTGCTGCCCAGCAATCTTCTATCCTGACACTTTCGAATCAGGAGAGCAGTTCTCACTCTAAGACCCCTGTGATAGAAATAGCCAGAGCTAAAATCTTGAACTTTTGACCTTGAACAAAATCTGCCAATCATAACATATCTTCCTAGCAGAGTGTGACCTACTGATCGTTGGCCTAGCTGGCTTGCTAAACATCCTTCACATCCTGCCGGGCTGGGGCCAGAGAGGTGGGGTGGAAATGAAGGAATTTGTTTGGAAAAACATAAATTTAGTTACTTCTATTGTTTTTTGTTCTGTTTTGATTTTTTTAAATTTATTTTTTATTGACAACTTCCATAATTATAGACAATAACCTATGCCCTCCTTCTGCCCACTTTGCCCTTTGCAACTCCACTCTCTATCATACCTTTTCCCCCTCTCAGTCAGTCTCTTATTTTGATGTAGTTATCTTTTCCTCCTATTATGATGGTCTTGTGTAGGTAGTGTCAGGCACTGTGAGGTCATGGATATCCAGGCCATTTTGTGTCTGGAAAAGTGCCTTGTAAGGGGTCCTATCTTTCCTTTGGCTCTTACATTGTTTTCGCCACCTCTTCCGCAATGGTTCCTGAGCCTTGGAAGGTGTGATAGAGATATTTCGGTGCTGAGCACTCCTGTGTCACTTCTCAGCACCATGGTGCCTTCTGAGTCATACCAAGGTCACTGCCATCTGAAAAGAGAAGCTTCTCTAACCAAAGGTGAGAGTAGCATTAATATATGGGTATGAACATTAAGAGAAGTGCTTACTGGGCAGTTTGGTGGACATAGTATAAACATTTAGCCAGACACCATTGTTTTGAATTTTGAGGTCGGGTCTCGCTCTAACCCAGGCTGACCTGAAATACACTATGTGGTCTCAGGGTGGCCTTGAACTCATGGTAATCCTCCTACCTCTGCCTCCTGAGTGCTGATATTTAAGGCGTGCACCACCACGCCCAGCTGTTAGTTACTTCTAAATGGATGCACAGTGTCCACTCAATATGCTCCACGCATTTCCTTGTTTTGAGAGTTAAACTTAACATGCAAAAAGGGAGAGTTTAACAGCTAGAATAAGGGGTTGGAGGGATGGCTTAGCAGTTAAGGTGTTTACCTGCAAAGCCAAAGGACCCAGGTTTGATTCCCCAGGACCCACGTTAGCCAGATGCACAAGGAGGTGCATGCATCTGGAGTTCATTTGCAGTGGCTGGAAGCCTTGGTGCGCTCATTCTCTCTTTCTCTTCCTCTATCAAATAAATAAATAAAAAGTAAAAAGTAAATAAATAAAAACAAAAGCTAGAATAAAACCATAAAAATAATTTCAAGAACAAAAAGGAAGTGATGTTTTCTACCAATAAGTGACTCAAATGTGTGTGTTGGTGGTCAAATGGCTAAAAGCTTTGTTCTCTTGACCAAGCATACACCTTACTCATCAGAGTTAAAGGAATTTCTGTGTGGGCATACAGAGGCAGAAGGAAAGCCTGACTGTGACCAGATGGTTCCTGTTTTTCTTGCCATCTGTAAACAGAACAGGTCAGTGCCCTGGGCAAAGAGACCAAAGACATTCTGGTCACCTCTCCACCTTGGTGTCTCCAACTATAATGCAGGAGGGGAGGTGTTGAAGAAATGATACTTTAAAAAATATTTTTATTGAATCATTTGAAAGTGAATATGGGTGCACCAGGGAATCTTGCTACTGCAAATGAACTCCATGCATGCATCAATTTGGGCACCTGGCTTTACATGGGTACTGGGGTATTGAACCCTGAGCTGGAAGGGATTGCAAGCAAGCACCTTTAACTGCTGAGCCATCACTCCAGCCCCTGAAGAGATGATTCTTTTAAAAAATACTTATCTATTTGAGAGAAAGGAAGGAGAATGGGCACGCCTCTACCCAGTGCAAAAGAACTCCCAACACATGCGCCACTTTGTGCATCTGGCCTTACATAGGTACTGGGGAATCGAACCTGGGTCCTTTGGCTTTGCCATCAAGCGCCTTAACTGCTAAGACATCTCTCCAGCCCAATGATATGAAAATACACACACACACACACACACACACACACACACACACACACACATGTATAATGTATATTATATATTTGTTTTTCCAACATATATATATATATTTTTTTTTGAGGTAGGGTCTCACTCTAGCCCAGGCTGACTTGGAATTCACTATGTAGTCTCAGGGTGGCCTCAAACTCACAGTGATCATAATACCTCTGCCTCCTGAGTGCTTGGATGGACAGCGTGCGCCACCATGCCCAGCAAGACGTGATTCTTAAGGTCTCTACCTGCTTTGTTCTGATGTGGCTGAGCACGCACGTTTGTTTCTCTTCATGGGTGAAGCTGTCCTGATTTACCCGAATTTAGAGGATGCTAGTTGAGGACTGAGGGCTGAGGGTTTCTAGAAAGGTTGGGGAGAAGGAAGCAAAGAAGATGGTAATGCTCACCATGGCCTGTAGGGGGAGCCAGACCCCACTGGATCCCAATGTTGGCAGCTCAAACCTAGACCAGCTTGTAGAAAGGCCTATGAAGCCAAAAAATAAAAATAAAAAACAATCTCTAGAGCCATGTGTTCCTTCTCCCAAGGGGCATCCTGCTTAATGTGGATATCTGGGGCAGCTGACACTTGCCAGACCTTCACCCTGAGGTCTGAGGTAAAAACTGCTAGCTGGTCACTAACCTGGATGACATCTTCCAAAGCACCTAGTGTGGCTTCTGAGTTCTGGCCCTGCACTGTCCACAAGGCACTGAACAGTCACATGTAACTTTTTCACACACACACACATACACTTAAATATTTATTTATTTATGAGAGATAGAAGCAGAGAGAGAATGGTCCAACCACTGCAAACGAACTCCAGATGCATGCACCACTTTGTGCATCTGGCTTACATGGGTCCTGAGGAATCAAACCATGGTCCTTTGGCTTTGCAGGCAAGCACCTTAACCACTAAGCCATTTCTCCAGCCCACATATATATTTATTTATTTGCAAGAAGAGAAAGTGAGTATGACCATACCAAAGCCTCTAGCCACTGCAAATAAACTTCAGACGCATGGGCCACTTTGTGCATCTGGCTTTACTTGAGTACTAGGGAATTGTATCTGGGTTGTTTGGCTTTGCAGGCAAGCACCTTAACTGCTGAGACAGCCTCCCAGCCCTTAACTTTTTTTTTTTTTTATTTTTGGTTTTTCGAGGTAGGGTCTCACTCTGGCTCAGGCTGATCTGGAATTCACTATGTAGTCTCAGGGTGGCCTCGAACTCACGGCGATCCTCCTACCTCTGCCTCCCGAGTGCTGGGATTAAAGGCGCCAGCCCTTAACTTTTTGACTTTATAATTAATTTGAAGCTTTGGTCCTCAAAACTAAAGACACACGTGTTCCTCAGAAACAACACAGGAGTCCCTTGAGGTACACAGAAAATGATCATAAGGCCCACCCAGTTGTCACTCAAGAAATTTTGCTGTATTTTCTAGTACTTTACAGAGTAAATTATATGAAATTCTATCTAGAACTTGTAGTTGCTTTGTGCCACCTAATACGTGAATCTGTTGATAGTTACCTAGTTACAAAGTTGGCAGCATCCTATTATTTCCTCCAAAGAAACAAAGGATGTTTGGATTTACATATTGGATGGCGGTTCAAGAGGAAAGACGTCTGGAGGGGCTGTGCTCAGAGCAGGGGGAGGGAAAACGCCCAGCTTGTCTTTGCTCCCCAGGAGCCAATACACAGAGGCCCAGGGGCAGGAGGTGGGCAGGACAGCTAGTGTACTTTGCAGGAGGCCTCTCTCTCCCTGGGGCTGGGCATAGAGCCCAGGGTCTTGCACATGCTAGGTAGGCACTCACTCTACCACTGAGTTACATACACTCCCTGCCCAACAACATGCTACTTCTCCTAAATGCTGACATGAGATGTCTGCTATAAACACTGCAGGGCTTTACCTAAATGAGTTTTAAAATATTTGAGAAATATGTGTGTGTATGGGCACACCAGGACCTTCTGCCACTGCAAACGAACATCAGATGCATGCACCACTTTGTGCATCTGGTTTTACGTGGGCCAGGGATTTGAACCCTTGGCCATCAGGCTTTGCAAGCAAGTGCCTTTAATCACTGAGCCATCTCTCCAGCTCCTCATGTGAGTTTGAAATCTCTGAGAAGAAACCCCAAGTCCCACTGTGAATGAATGATGGAAGGTGGCAGATCCTGGGAGCGTGTGGCTCTTATGCATGTAAGGATGGGTCACCCAGGGGCTGAAGGAACAGCTGGGAGTGCGTTATTTCCTGTTCCCAAATCCAGGACTCACAGCTCAGCCCTCTGAAACACGTCAGCACCAAAAAAAAAAAAAAAAAAAAAAAAAAAAAAAAAAAAAAAAAAAAAACAGTTCCAAATGAGAATGTAGTCAAAGCTAAAAACCTAAACATGTTCTAATCCATGTCCTTTGAAGTACTGGTGACTTATTATGTCATGGAACATTTGACAAAAGCTTTGCATATGTGCATACTTTGACAATTTTCTGTTATATTCTGCTGTGTAACATTCATTTCTGCCAAAGTTCCTGGTTCATATTGCTTATAATTAAAAATATGAGGCAATAAATATCAATAACAGATTCCCATTAAGTAGTACATTCCATGACAGAAAAATCATGAAGTCCAGGCAAATGAAGGGAGAAAATAAAAAATAGAACTTGGACTGAAGAGATGGCTTCGCAGTTAAGGCACTTGCCTACAAAACCTAAGGACCCAGGTATGATTCACCGGAACCCATGTAGGCCAGATGCGCATGGCTTCTGGAGTCCTTTGCAGTGGCTAGAGATACTGGCACTCCTCCTTTTTTCCCTCCCTTTTCCCCCTCTCTCTCTAATAAATGAATAAATAAGAATTTTAAAAAAAACTTAGAAAACACAGAACAGCAGTTCTTGGTGCCCTGGCAACTAGTGCCTTGAAGTAGCTTGGCCCATTTCTCTCCTAAGGCTCTCTGTTTCAGTCACTTCTCCTGCTGTGACAAAAGCAAGGTAAGCAGTGAAGACTCACTGTTTGATGGTCCAGTCTACCATAGCGGGAAGTCATGGCAGCAGAGGCTTGAGGTGGCTGGTCACGTTGCATCCTCCATGAGAAAGCCGAGAGAGGAGTAAGGCGCTCAGATAGCTTTCCCCTCCAGCCAGGACCCCGGGCCCTGGGCATGTGGAAAGTTGCTGTCTACAGCTAGAATAAATCCTCCTATCTCTGTTAACCCAATCTGGAAACTCCAAGGTTTGTTTCCATGGTGATTCTAAATCCTGTAAAGGTGACAATCAAGATGAACCATCATTGGGCTGGGGAGATAGTTCAGTGGTTAAAGGCGCTTGGCTTGCAAAACCTGCTGGCCCAAGTTTGATTCCCTGGTACCCATGTAAAGCCAGATGCACAAACAGGTGCGTGCATTTGCAGTTTGTTTGCAGAGGCAAAGAGGCCCTGGTGCTCCCATACTCTCTCTCTCATAAATAAAATGTTTTTAGGACTGGAGAGGTGAATCAGTGATTGAAGATACTTGCTTGCAAAGTCTGATGATCCAGGTTTAATTCCCCAGGACCTACATAAAGCCAGATACACAAAGAGGCATATGCATGAAGTTCACTTGCAGTGGCTAGAGGCTCTGGCATATACATCCCCCTTGTCCCTCTCATTCTCTCTCTGCTTGCAAGTAAATAAAAATATATGTTTAGAAAGATTAACACACACATCTCTCTTCTTCCCTCCTCTCCATGGGCACACCACAAGCACACACAAATGATGTTCACTTTTATTTAGGCATATATGTACCTTTATTTCTACAAAGGCAAAATTCTGTACACCATATATATATATATATATATATAGTGATATATATATATACACACACACACATATAGATATATACATATATATATATATTTAATTTGAGAGAAAGAGAAGAAAAGGGGGAGAGAGAGAGAAAGAATGGGTGCACCAGGGCCTCCAGCCACTGCAAATGACCATCAGATGTGCCACCTTGTGCATCTGGCTTATGTGGGTACTGGGGAATCAAACCTGGGTCCTTAGGCATCACAGGAAAGTGCCTTAAGTGCTAAGCCATCTCTCCAGCCCCACATTTGTTTTAAGTTAGCACACTTCATGTAAATAATTTACTAGTCTTGGACTTCTTCCAGACATTCCCTTTTTAGCATGGGTGGATTATTACAATGTCCTGTTTTTTTTGCACAAATAATTGACATAAATGAATTAGAATTAAAAAAAAAAACTAGGAGAACAAAACCACTGCAAAATTCTAAGAGACTGGATCTTTGGGCAACTGAGTGCCTCTGGTGACCCAGGTCCCATTTGCCATTGGGAACAATAATCTTATCCCCACCCAACAAGCCAGGCAGTCCAGCATACATGGTTCCCAGCACTGCCCCCAGGCTTCCTGCGGAGCCTCCCACAGCATCCTTCCTGCCTAGCCTCCCATGGCCTCCTTTCTCTTTGCTATGCCCCAGGCATCACTGTTCCCTGTCCTCATTCAAAGGCAGGAAGGCCTAAGTTCTGGTCCATATGAGGACATTCCAGATGACTGCGAGATGCTGATGGGGCCTTTGTGCCCCTCCCCAGCCTACCCCTGATCCTCCAATCCTAGTTCGTAGTGGTCAGGGATCCCACCAGTAGATGGATATGCCAGGCTGTTTCTTTTCTTTTTTTTTTTTTTTTTTTAAATATTTTTTGTTTATTTATTTGAGAGTGACAGACAGAGAAAGAGGCAGAGAGAGAGAGAGAGAGAGAGAGAGAGAGAGAGAGAGAATGGGCATGCCAGTGCCTCCAGCCACTGCAAACGAACTCCAGACGTGTGCGCCCCCTTGTGCATCTGGCTAACGTGGGTCCTGGGGAATCGAGCCTCAAACCGGGGTCCTTAGGCTTCATAGGCAAGCGCTTAACCGCTAAGCCATCTCTCCAGCCCCGCCAGGCTGTTTCTTGACAAACAATTCACTTTAGTAGACAGTATGGGTCTGGAGCAAGAGTCATGGTAGATTCCAATACGGCCTCCGTCCGCTGTGAGTTAGCTGTGTCGCCTTAGGAACTGACTTGTCTCTGAGTGTTAAGTTCTTCTATACAACAGGAATGAGGATTAAACAAATAACCGATGTACCCAGGTGTGGTGATGCACACCTTTAATCCAAGCACTGAGGGAAGGGGGATTGCTATGAGTTCGAGGCCAGTCTGAAACTACACAGTGAATTCCAGGTCAGCCTGGGCTAGAGTGAGATCTTACCTTGAAAAACAAATACAAAAGGCAAAGCAAAACAAAAGCATGTAAGCACTTAGTGAAAGGCCCAAGAATTCAGAAGCCCAGAAATACTATCATGCTCCAAAGGGAGCTTAAGCGGGCCCCTGCATACCTCAAACTCCAGGCTTTACTCTCTGTTGAAAGCAAGTAAAGAATCCCTCTTCTCATTATATCAGAGCCCGCTCCTAATATAAAACTAGGTAAAAAGGGCATGAGATAGCCCTCAAGGATGGGAAATGAGTAATGAAGTGAACCACTTATTTGGTTTCTGTAAATAGCCTGCACCATAAGCCTTAATAGCCCACACTGTAAGCCTTAGTAGCTCGCACCATAAGCTGTAGCAGCCTGCCTCAGACCACCAAGGTCATAGGAGACTGATACCACACTCTGCTACCCCCACCCAAGGACCTGCGCAAATGCTGACCACCGAGGTCATAGGAGACTGATTGGTCCACGAGGGGCTTGAACAAATTAAACTAATTGGCTTAGAAACTATGGAGTGGCACAAACTGACTGGCTCGCACCCCGCGGGCTCCTGGTATTAAAAAAAATGATTGGTCTAATGCACAGGCTTTGTTAGAAACCCTATAAAAACTGTCCCGTTCCTGCATTCGGGGCTCTGCAGTCCTCTACCCCTGTGCGGTGTACGACTGTGGGCCCCAGCGCGCTTGGAATAAAATCCTCTTGCAGTTTGCATCAAGACCGCTTCTCGTGAGTGATTTGGGATGTCGCCATATCCGGGCAGAGCGTGGGGGCCTCGTTTCGTGGGTCTTACATTAGCACCCACATCGCAGGTCATAGACACACACCCTTACTTGGTGTCTCTCTAGTTTGATTTTTGACACTTTAGCTTCTCCTTGTCTGGTCTCCTCTGCAAAATGGGGAGGGTTACAGCACTGGCCTCTTGGGATTTCTGAAATCATAGTTTCTACTATGGTTTGTTTCATAAGTTTTTGCTAACCACCACTCTGGTTTGAATCAGAAGTCAACACAGGCTTGTGAGCTGAACTGCTGCTGCTGCCTTGGGAGATGGTAGAAACTTTGGGATGTGGGGCAGGATTGGAAAGAGTTACTGGTATCTTTCTCTTTCTCTCTCTCTCCCTCCTTTCTTCCCTTCTTTTTCCTCCTCCTCCATCTCTTTTATTAAAAAATATTTTTTTGCTGGGCGTGGTGGCGCATGCCTTTAATCCCAGCACTCGGGAGGCAGAGGTAGGAGGATCTCCGAGAGTTTGAGGCCACCCTGAGACTACATAGTGAATTCCAGGTCAGCCTGAGCCAGAGTGAGACCCTACCTCAAAAAAAAAATTTTTTTTTATTATTTGTTTGCAAGCAAAGAGAGGAGACACAGACAGAATGGGCACATCAGGACCTCCAGCCACTGCAAACGAACTCCAGACGCATGTGCTACTTTGTGCACCTGGCTTCACGTGGGTACTGGGGAATTGAACTTAGGTTGCCAGGTTTTGCAGGCAAGTGCCTTAACCACTGAGCATCTCTCTAGGCTGACCTCAAACTCACAGCCATCCTCCTACGTTGGCCTCCCGTGTGCTAGGATTAAAGGTACGTCACCATGCCAGGGTCTCCTCCTGCTCCTCTTCTTTTTCCTTCTCCTTTCCCTCTCTGCCCTTTCTTCCCTTCTTCTTTCCCCTTATCCATCTCTTCATTCTCCTCCTCTTTCTCTCTCTCTCCTCTCCTTCTGTTCTTCCTACTGCTTTTCCTCCTCCTCCTCTTCCTTCTTCTTCCTCTCTCTCTCTTTCCTTTATGCCATGAAGTGAGTAGCTCTGCCTCACCATGTGGCTGAGCCATTATACCATGATGTTCTGTCTCCCCTCAGGCCCAGAGACAACAGAACTGGCCAACTATGGACTGAAATCTCGGAGCCAATGAGCCAAAATTATTATTTCTTCCCTTTTATTTCAAGGCGGGGTCTCACTTTTGCCCAGGCTGACGTGGAATTCACTATGTAAAGGCTGGCCTCAAAATCACAGTGATCCTCCTACCTTGGCCTCCTTAGTGCTGTGACCAAGGTGCTTGCCTAGTGTTATGATTAAAGGTGTGTGCCACCACACCTGACAGAGAGAGAGAGAGAAGAGGGACAGAGAGAATGGACATGCCAGGGCCTCCAGCCACTGCAAACAAACTCCAGACACAGGTGCCACTTTGTGCAGCTGGCTTCATGTGGGTGGGTACTTAAGAATCGAACTCCAGTCATTAGGCTTTGCAGGCAAGTGCCTTAACCACTAAGCAATCTCTCCAGCCCTCCAATACTTTTATAAAAAAATATTTTTACTCACGTATTTACTAGAGAGAAAGAGAGACAAAGAGGCAGACAGGAAAAGAGTGAGTATGGGTGCATCAGAGCCACCTGCCACCACTTTGTGCAGCTGGCTTTATGTGGGCACTGGGGAATCAAACCTGGGCTGTCAGGCTTTGCAAGCAAGTGCTTGCTGTTAACCATTAAGCTGTCTTCCCAGCCCCTCCAAAACCTTTTGATGTGCTGTTATACATGTTCTTACATCAGCTATGTGTGTGCGTGTGCGTGTGCATGTGCCTTGGCACATGCATTTACTTCTGTGTGTGAGATGCCATTTCAGAGACTGTTGGGGAGGCAGAAGGCGGGAGCGGACAAAGCCTTCCCCGTGGCTCTGCTGGGCGGCGCTGGTGAGTAGGAACAGCCTCCGCCTGGAGCTGCCCTCGGGGTCCAGTGTGCTTGCTGGAGGCTCCCAGCTCCCTCCAGCTGCTCAGCGGGGGTCTCACGTGGATTAATAATTTCTTACACACCTTCACTTTTTGGTAGAAAAGTGTATTGTGTGTTATATTGCTTCTTTTATTGTCCTCAAGTTTCTTTGGTGAGGCTCCTATTCCATCATTTTAACTGGAGGTCCCTCAAGAGGCAGAAGGAATAAGAGCTCCCTCTTCCTCACACACACACACACACACACACACACACACACACACACACACACACAGGAATAGACTAGAAGGAGATTTACTTGTCCCCTGACTAAGGTGCCTGTAATGTTTAATGTTCTCTTTCTCTTTCCCTCCCTCCCCTTCCTCTCCTTCCTCCCTCCCTTCCTTCCCTCCTTCCTTCCTTCCTTCCTTCCTTCCTTCCTTCCTTCCTTCTTTCTTTCTTTTATTGGTTTTTCAAGGTAGGGTCTCATTCTAGCCCAGGCTGACCTGGAATTCACTATGGAGTCTCAGGATGGCCTCAAGCTCACAGCAATCCTACTACCTCTGCTTCCACGTGCTAGGATTAAATGTGTGCACCACCACACCTGACTTAGATGTAGGCTTTTATTTATTTATTTATTTTATTTAGAGAGAGAGGGAGAGAGAAAGGCGGGGGGGGGGAGGGAGAATGGGTGCACCAAGGCCTCCAAGCCACTGCAAACTAACTCCAGATGCATGCGCCTTGTGCATCTGTCTCTACAAGGGCCCTAGGGAAGCGAACCTGAGTGCTTTGGCT
This sequence comes from Jaculus jaculus, assembly GCF_020740685.1. NCBI lineage: Eukaryota > Metazoa > Chordata > Mammalia > Rodentia > Dipodidae > Jaculus > Jaculus jaculus. Next base: position 57,554,893 of record NC_059117.1, read on the forward strand.
TTGCTGTGCCTGTAATGTTTTCTAGGAAGGACCAGGTTGCCATGTTTTTCTTTGTTGAGAGGGAGCAGAGAGAAGGCAGAGGACAGAAACTCCCTAGTAAACATTGTCCGCAGACTTGTATCAGTTCCTCCCGCTCATTGCTACCACAATTGCTTGACAAGCAGCTTAAGGTTGAAGGATTTATTTCAATTTCCGGTTGACGAGGTTACAGTCCATCGTGGCAGGGCAGGAATGATGGCAAGAATGCTGATGCTCAGCTTGGATTCTCCTTTCCGTGCAGAGGGAGCCCAGGCCATGGAATGGTGCATCTGCCTCCATTAACGAATCTAGGCAGCCCCTCCCAGACTTGCCAGGGGATTTATTTCCAAGGTGATTCTAAATCCTGTCCAGCTGAAAACTGAGATGAACTATCACATTGCCCTGCCCCCATCAAACAAGTCAAAACAGAGAATGTGGTTATAACAGAGCGCAGACGTCCCCCCTCCCCAGGCCAAGGGAAGCCCTGGGAACTTGGAAGACCAGTGGGGTTATTTTTGAAATACTTTTAAATTTTTTATTTATTTGAGGGGGTGGGCAGATAGAGAATGGGCACTCCAGGGCCTTTAGCCACTGCAAAGAAATTCCAGATACATGCCCTCCTTTGTGCTTCTGGCTTTATGTGGGTACTGGGGAATCAAATCCAGGTCATTAGGCTTTGCAGGTAAGCACCTTAACCGTTGAGCTATCTCTCCAGCCCCAGTGGGGATATTATTAAGCGGCTTTTAAGTTCGTAGGATTGAGAACAAAGATTGCTTTGCAATGGAAAACTGCTTCATCTCAGAGGCACCCTTGCGTGTGACTCAATGTAGCCACGTGTTGTCTTTTCTTTTCTTTTCTTTTTTTAATTATTTATTTGAGAGATAGAGAGAGAAGGGAGGGGGGGGAGAGAGAGAAAGAATGGGCGTGCCTCCAGCCACTGCAAGCTAACTCCAAACGCATGCGCCCCCTTGTGCATCTGGCTTACGTGGGTCCTGTGGAATCGAACCGAGATCCTTTGACCTTGCAGGCAAAGGCCTTAACCGCTAAGCCATCTCTCCAGCCCCATGTTGTTTTGGGAGGAGTGGGGAGACGTGGGGCTTGGGTTGGGATACAGATGTGTCGGGTTGCTTTCTCAGGTTCCACCAGTGAGGCACGGTCACGTAGTTTCTGTTCCAGTTCTGCCGCTAGAGGGCGCAGGTCTATGTGCAGAAGGCAAGGGCTCTAGACTGCCTTTTCTGGGTCAGAATCCTTTCTTAGCCTAGGGCCCCTTCTGTAAGGCAGGGGTGATGGAGATAACCTTGCAGGGTGCGTGTGAGGATTAGATGAGACAACACACGCTCAGTGCCTTGCACAGTCATGCTGAGTAATTGCAGCTTTTCTCTCCTCATCCATTCAATATATACTTACTGAGCCTTATTTATCATAGCTAACAAGGCCTTTTTGCTCATCCAGCATCCTATATTATCCTATATTATAGTAGGGTGTTTTATACACACACAAACACATACTACTATTTTGGTTGGATTATAAAACATTTCCACATCCCAGTTCAAATTCACCCATAATTCATTTATTCTTGCACTTAAGAACAGACTAATGGCAGAATATGTAGCAATAATACGATAGCAAAAAGCACTGAAGACTTTTACTCTCAGTGATCCACCTACCTCTGCCTCTTGAGTACTGGGATGAAAGGAGTGTGTCACCACATATTTTTATTTATTTTCAAGCAGAGAGAGAGGAGAAAGAGAAAGAAAGAGAGAGGGGGAGGGGGTAGAGAGAGGGAGAGAATGGGCACACCAGGGTGTCCAAATGAACTCCAGATGCATGTGCCACTGTGCATCTGGCTTTAAATAGATACTGGGGAATCAAACCCAGCTGGTTAGGCATTGAAGGCAAACGCCTTAACTGCCCCAGCCGTTTATGTCTTTTCCTTCAGCTTTCTTAGAAAAATTACAAGTCATAGACCATACAGCTCCACAGATAGGATTTCAATTGTCCCCTGTAATTTTTATTTTCACTATTTTATATCTCAAGTCCTTCTACGTCAAGCCTTCATCGATGGGGAGACTTGTTTGCACCTAGATGATAGTGTGTTTGCACTCCAGAGTCAGCAGATTTTTTGCTGTTTTGTTTTTGTTTTTGCTTCTTTTTTTTCCCATTTATTTATTGGGGGGAGGCATATGCCGTGTGAAGATCAGAGGTCAACTTTGAGGTGTCTGAGCTCCACCTTCTTTGAGACAGGGGCACTTGCTGCTGCAAATGTCTCCAGACTGCAAATGAAGGTCAGACTAGTTGGTCTATGAGTTTTGGATTCACCTGGCCAGGTATGTGGGGAGAGTTGCACATCAACAGATGTCGGTGTTTGTCCACAAGCAATGGCAGGTGGAAGATAGAAGCGGCGGGGAGCTGGCTATAACACCCCAAAGCCCTCCCCCAGCAACACACCTCCCCCAGCAAGTCTCCACATCCCAATTTGTCACCAGTCGGGGAAACAAGCACTTAAAACACATGAGTTTATGGGGGGGGGGCATCTGATTCACACCACCACATCACATGTGGTTTGGGTTAGCATTATGAGAAGTAGAGCACGGGGTGAGATCCTGGGGCAAGTGGCTTATGGGGTGACAAGCCTGGAAAGCAGGGTGTTGGGAGTGGGACAGAAAGGGGGTTGAGGGCTGGAGAGATGGCTTAGTGGTTAAGGTACTTGCCTATGAAGGATAAGGATTTGATTCCCCAGTACCCACGTGAGATACACAAGGTGGAACATGTGTCTGGAGTTTGTTTGCAGTGGCTAGAGGTCCCTGTGTGCCCATTCTCTCCCTCCCTCCCTCCCTCCCTCCCTCTCTCTCTCACTGCCTCTCAAAATAAATAATTTTTTTTTGAGGTAGGGTCTCACTCTGGTTCAGGCTGACCTGTAATTAACTATGTAGTATCAGGGTGGCCTCAACGCTCAGAGATCCTCTTACCTCTGCTTCCCAAGTGCTGGAATTAAAGGTGTGTGCCACCATGCCCGGCTAAAACTTTTTTTTTTTTTTTAAGAAAAGGTGCAGAAAGGAAAAGCCACCATAAAGCATGTTACCAAAGCCGCTGCTGGGTTCTGAGAAACGCACAGCACACTTCTACGGTGATCTGCTTGAGAGAAAGAGGTTGAGGCATCTGTCTACTGGATCTTATCTCCTCAGTGACTGAGGGTCGTTCCGGGAGGTGTTAACTGGACCACCAAGTCAGGCTGCTTGCTCTCTGGCTGTTATGGCTTGGGTATGATGTGTTCCCCAAAGGCTTGTGTCTTAAAGGTTTGGGGCCAAGCATGGTGGCACACACCTTTAATCCCAGCACTAGGGAGGCTGAGGTAGGAGGATCACTGTGAGTTCGAGGCCAGCCTGAAACTCCATAGTGAATTCCAAGTCAGCCTGGGTATGAGTGAGACCCTACTTCAAACCCCTTTCAAGCGCCTATGGTGGATTGATTCAGGTGTTCCCCATAAACTTAAACTTAAGTTTTGAATGCTAGGTTCCCAGCTGATGGAGATCTGGGAATTAATGCCTCTTGGAGGTGGTGTATTGTTGGGGATAGGCTTATGAGTATTATAGCAAGTGTCCCCTTGCCAGAGTTTGGCACACTCTCCTGTTGCTGTTGCCCACTTGATGGTGGTCAGGAGGTGATGTGCCCCCTCTGCTCATGCCGTCATGTTCCCTGCCATCGTGGAGCTTCCCCTCGAGTCGGTAAGCCAAAATAAACCTTTTTCCCACAAGTTGCTCTTGATCAGGTGATTTCTGCCAGTAATGTGAACCTGACTGCAACACCCCCCCCAACAAAAAAGGTTTAGTTCCCAATGAAGCAATGGGGATGTGCGGAGCTGATTGACTCACAATGGCTCTGAGTCATGGGTGGATTCATCCCTCGAGGGCTTCATAATTTCATGGGTTTTGGGTAGTGTCAGAAAAGTAGGCGATAGGACCTAGTTGGAGGGGATGGGTCCTTGAGGGTTATGCCCCTTTGAAATATTTCTTTTTAAATATATATTATATTTTTATTTATTTGAGAAAGAGAGAAAGAGGGAGAGAGAGAGAGCATGCACACACATACCAGGGCCTCTCACCACTGCAAACAAACTCCAGATGCCTGCACTACCCTGTGCAGCTGGCTGATGTGGGTCCTGGGGAACTGAACCTGGGTCCTTCGGCTTTGCAGGCAAGTGTCTTACCCACGATGCCATCTCTCCAGCCCTGGAATTATTTCTTCTCCTTCTTGGTGCTTCCTGACCTTAAGCAACCTTGTTTAGCCACATCCTTCAACCACAATGTTCCATCTCACCATCGTCCCAGACATGGTGGAGCCAGCTGACCATGGTGTGAAATCTCTGAAATGTTAGCCAAAACAAAGCTTCCCTCCTCTGCCTCTGAGGACATGGGACACAGCACCAGAGGTGTCTCTGTTATCCCTGACTGAACTTCGCAGTCATATTATAAGAAGCCCCAGGGTGGGTGATGTCACCCTGACCCACAGGAAGGGTCCTCCTGCTCACATACAGAACAGAGCCCTCTGTGGAGGACTCCAGTCTGAAGATGCAGCCTGGGGACAACACGAAGCTTCCAGAAGGTGCCATGGGCTCGTTATTGAATTTGCATGACATCAGTGTCGGTTATAAGGTTGATGTGGGTTTCAGGGAATCTGCACCTCCTTTACTGGGTATCCCAACCATGCTGACGTCCTTCAGCCTTTGGCTAGATCAGTGGCATTGGAATTTCTCATCTGTGACCCAGCCTGGGCCTTCTACTGCCAGCGGTCAACACAGAGCTTGCGCAGCAATCCTGTCACTGAAACCACTCCGCAGGCTCCAAGTCCTGGGACGGCGGCAGCCAGCAGCTGAGTCTCCAGCACCTCAAACGTTGTCATCCTCCTCCCTGGCAGGATTTTGTGGCCAGGAACATTATCTGAGCTGGCATTGTCAAGCTCTGACACCCTCAGATGAGTGGCAGGAAATGCGGGGGTGACCTCTGTCAGTTTCCTTAACTAAGCTAAGGTTCAGTGGTGAATATGGTGACTGTGAGTCACTGAGAATGGAGAGAGGCCACTCACATAGTTCCACAAGATTTTTTTTTTCGAGGTAAGGTTTCACTCTATCCAAGGCTGACTTGGAATTCGCTATGGAGTCTCAGGCTGGCCTCAAACTCACAGCGATCCTCCTACCTCAGCCTCCTGAGTGCTGGGATTAAAGGCGTGAACCACCATACTCGGCTTCCACAAGATTTTTTTAAAAATGTTTTTATTTATTTGAGAGAGAGACAGACAGACAGAGAGAAAGAATGGGAATGTCAGGGCCTCCAGCCATTAAAAATGAACTCCAAACGCATGTACCACCTTGTGCATCTGGTTTATGTGGGTACTAGGGTATCAAACCTGGGTCCTTAGGCTTCACAGACAAGCGCCTTAACTGCTAAGCCATCTCTCTAGCCCCCTCCCACAAGATTTCTGGAGATGTAAGAGTTCTATTGATCTGTGACTGACGACGATTTCCCGGGGTTAGCTGTTGCTTAGAGCCACGAGACTGGGCTCACGGGGGCACCTGCCATTCTAACCATCCCTGCCAAACAGACATGACTGCACAGCACACCAGCGTCTACCCCGCTCACCCTGTGGCTGAGGTGGTGAGGCAATAGTGAGAGCATACTGTTATTAAGGCCTAGCAAAGACAAAAATAAGGGCATGGGGGCTGGAGAGATGGCTTGGCAGTTAGGGCACTTGCCTGCAAAGCCTAACGACCAGGGTTCAATTCCCCAGTACCCATGTAAAGCCAGGTGCACAAAGTGGCACATGCATATGGAGTTTGTCCATGGCAGAGGCTGGAGGGCCTAATGCACCCATTCTCTCTGTCTCTCTCTTCTCATTCTCTGCTCACAAATAAATAGCTTTTCCCCCCAAAAAACAAAACAAAACAAACAAACAAAAAAACAAGAACCTGAGAAAACTACAAAAATGATCAAAGAGTGTTCTCAGCAAATATAAGTGGTGTTTCTAACCCCATCCTATCTCTCTCAAACTTCCCAGATAAAAATTATTAAAATGGAGGCACGACCTTTGATCCTAGCACTCAGGAGGTGAGGCAGGAGGATCACTATGAGTTCGAGGCCAGCCTGACACTACAGAGTGTTGGCTTTGCAAGCCCGAGGACCTGAGTTCAATGCCCAGAACACAAAGACACACATAACAGGATCTGGGTGTGACCACGCATGCCTGTCACCCCAGTTCTGTCAGGGCAGGAAGGGGCAGGACAGGGAAATCACTGGGGCCTGCTGGTCAACCAGTCCTACTGAACCTGGCAGCTCAGGGTTAAGAAGGAGATTCCATCTCAAGACAGCAGCGTAGAAGAGTGATGGAACAGGACACCGACATTCTCCTCTGGTCTCCACACACATGCGCATGGGGCACACACAAGTGAATATAACAGACATGTACACCACACATATGACATACACATACCAAAAACAAGGTGGAGCATGATAGAGAAAGATATGTGACTTTGACCCTCTGGCCTCCATACACAAGCTTGCATATGCACATACACACCCTTACATGTATACGTACCCACAGACAGGCAGATAGAATGGTCGCGCCAGGGCCTTTAGCCACTGCAAACAAACTCTAGATGCATGCGCCCTTGTGCATCTGGCTTATGTGGGTCCTGGGGAATCAAACCTGGGTCCTTGAGCTTCGCAAGCAAACACCTTAACCACTAAGCCATTTCCCTCTCACAAAAGTTTTGAAATATTTTATTTGAGAGAGGGCAAAAGAAGCACACACACATATATATATAGAGAGAGAGAGGGAGAGAGAGAAAGAATGGGCCCGACAGGGCCTCTAACCACTGCAAACAAATTCCAGATGCATGTGCCACCTGTGCATCTGGCTTTATGTGGGTACTGGGGAATCAAACCCAGGTCCTTTGACTTTGCAGGCAAGCACCTTAACCACAGAGCCACATCTCAAGCCCAAACCACACACATTTTTATTAAGATGCCCAACCTCAGTCGTTGCACATCCTGACAGCATCAAATCTAGAGCAAGACGATGTTTCCTCACCTTTTCCCCAAGTCACCTGAAGGTGCTTTCCTAAGATGGATCGCGCGCGCGCGCGCGCGTGTGTGTGTGTGTGTGTGTGTGTGTGTGTGTGTGTGTGTGTGTGTGTTCCCGATGGCACTGGCTAGTGAAGACAGACAAGTCCAAAGGGACGTGGTCAGTCTTGTGCAAGAAGGATGTCCCAGGAGCCCCCTTGCTGTCTGGGCGCCATTTGCCAAGGCCGTTTGGCATCTGACCCAGAGGGAACCTGGACTGGTTGGTTCCTACCACAGATGATTTTGGTGCTTAGTGTTGCACCCCTGACCCTCCACATCACAGTCTCAGCTCTGGCCGACAAAACATTATAGACCCGACTCACCCTACATGATGCTGACTCCCAACCTTCTCCACTTCCCTTTTTTTCTTTAAAATTTTAATATTTTATTTTTATTTATGTGAGAGAGAGGGGGAGGGAGAGAGAGAGAGAGAGAGAGAGAGAGAATGGTTACACCAGGGCCTCCAGCTGCTGCAAACTCCAGATGCATGCACCACCTTGTACATCTGCCTTACATGGTTACTGGGGAATTGAACTTGGGCCCATAGGTTTCTCCAGCAAGCGCCTTAACTGCTAAGTTCTTTCTCCAGCCACCTCCTCTCCACTTTTCTGCCTTATGGTCGCTCTGCAGCCTCCAAAACCTGCCCTGCCCTTGTACTGTCTCCAGGTGTAACCTTCAGCCCACGAGGGATGAAAGCTGGTTAGAAAATGTCCCACCCCGCTGTGCATTGGTTGGTCAGTCAGTTCTGGGACGTGCTCTGTAAGCATATCAGGATATGAAGGATCAAACCTCAGTGCTCACAGCACCCTTGTATGGGCCTTTCTTCCTCCTTGCCCTACTCTCTGGCTCCCTCTCCCAGACATTACCACCCCCAAAACCACCTGCTTCCAGTGCCTTATTCTTCTGCTTTATGATGTGGATCTAAAAAATGTCTCCACAGGCTCATGGGTTCAGTGCTTGCTTCTTAACCAGTGGAAGTATTTGGGGGAGGCTGTGAAACCTTCCAGTGCCTTGTTCAGCCTCTTTACAATAGCCATACTTTGAATGCTTTCTTCCTAGCTGGTGGGGCTATCTTTGGGAGGCTGTGAAATCTTGAGGAGGTGGCCCCTTGCTGGAAAAAGTGGGTTACTAGGTGTAGACCTTTGAAGGTGACACTAAACTCCTGGCTCAATTAAAAAAAAAAAAAAAAAGGCCAGGTGTGGTGGCACACACCTTTAATCCCAGCACTTGGGAGGCATAGGTAGGAGGATTGCAGTGAGTTCGAGGCCAGCCTGAGAGTACATAGTTCCAGGTCAGCCTGAGCTAAAGTGAGACCCTACCTCTGAAAACAAACAAACAAAAAAAAAATTAAGGGCTGGAGAGATGGCGTAGCAGTTAAGGCGCTTGTCTGCAAAGCCTAAGGATCCAGGTTCGATTCCCCGGTACCCATGTGTCAGTTACAATGAGTGGCAGGCAGAGAGCGCAGGTTAGAAAGTTCTTAAGGTCTGAATGTGAAATGTCCCTCACGGGCTCCTGGCACTGTGATCTTTTTTATTTTGTCCAAGCACATGGGGCCAAGAAATTATGTACTGAACATTTTGGTCATAACAGTGAAAAGTTAGCTGCCACAGCAAGCAGGAGGACGTCTGGAGGCCACGTCAGTGAGCCTGGCAGCACTCTGGCGTGATGGGGAATCATCAGAGGGGCTTCAGCAGGGGAGGTTTAAGACGGGACACATGGACGCCAGTCTACACTAGAGGTCCTGAAGTGAGTGAATCTGAGGTTCAGAGAGTCGAGGGCTGGAGAGATGGCTCAGCAGTTAAGGCCTTTGCCTGCAAAGCCTAACACCCCGGATTCCATTCCCCAGGACGCACATAAAGCCAGATGCACACAAAGGGGTGCCTGCACGGGAGGTTCATTTGCAGTGGCTGGAGGCCCGGCGCACCCATTCTCTCTGTCTGACTCTCCTCTCTCTACTTGCACATAAATAAATAAAAAACAAAAAAGAAAGAAAGAGAGAGAGAAAGAAAGAAAGAGACAGTCACAACTGGAGGAGCAAGTGGGAGAGAGCCAGAGACAAATGCATCATTACTTCACAAAGATGTAATTTCACGCCAGACAATTCCTAATGACAATGCTGGAAAAGAATTGCTATTTACACATCTAGGTCTATCGTGCATCTCAGTTGGCAGATGCATCAAAAGGCATATTCATCTGCTTTCCTGGAATTGTTTTTGGAAATAGCCTGGCCTTCCCAGAAACCGGGGAGGACATATTAAGCCCTCAGTCCATGAAGATGATATTTTGCAACTTTTGATTCATGGGTGACTCATCAAGTTGTCCAAGCCAACAGCACAGAAAAATACAAGGACACAGAATCGTCCTTGATAGACAGTCAATAGATGTTTTATTGTGTGTGTGTGTGTGTGTGTGTGTGTGTGTGTGTGTAAATCTGGAGAGGGATTCTAAGAACTAGAATTCATTCTGGAAAAGTCATTATAATCTGAGCTGCTCACAATAAATGATGTCATCCAGCAAGCTGACTTTTTGATCTGCAGGTCACTGACATCAGCTGCGGGGGATGTGCATGCCACACTTCCTGTGTTTACTGACATGACTGAGGAGGGGTGGATTAGAACCAAAGGTTTGGGGGATTTTTTTCTTAAGCACTCGCCAAGGAGAATAGTCATAGCACTTGTCCAGTGAGGACTTTCTAAGCTCTGAACAACGATTTAAAATGCTCCTCGGGCCATAGAGATGGCGTAGCAGTTAAGGCACTTGCCTGCGAAGCCTGTGGGCCCAGGCTTGATTCCCCAGAACCCGCATAAGCCAGATGCTCATGGTGGCACATGCATCTGGAGTTTATTTGCCGTGCCTAGAGGCCCTGGTGTCCTCATTCTCTGTCTCCTCTTTCTAATAAATAAAAATAAAATATTATCTTTAAAAAAAGAAAAGGCTTCTTGGGCCAAGTGTGGTGGCATATTCCTTTAATCCCAGCACTTGGGAGGCAGAGGTAGGAGGATTGCCATGAGTTCGAGGCCACCCTGAGACTACATAGTGAATTCCAGGTCAGCCTGGGCTAGAGTGAGACCCTACCTTGAAAAACAAAGAAAGAAAGAAACACAAAAAGTGTCTTGAAGAATTTAAGTGTTTGCCTTGAATACAACAGTATCAGTCTTACTTTTCAGCATATTGGGATATAGAATATTGGGTCCCAAACACAGACACACGGAGTCAAAAACTTGCATTTAATAGAGTCCCCCTTTGTGAGCATAGTAAGATTTGAGGAACACTAGTGTAATGGTTTGAGTCAGATGTCCTCTATAAACTCAAGCATTCTGACCTCTTGGTTCCCCAGCTGATGGCAACATGGGAAGTGGAGCCTTGCTGGAGGGGGTGTGTAACTGGAGGTGGACCTCGAGGTTTATTAGCCCCTAGCTTGCCAGTGTTAATTTGGCTCACTTCCTTGCTGCTATTTCCACCTGCTGTGGCAGAGGTAACGTCCAGTCTGTGCTCATACCATGCTTTCCCCTGCCATCATGAAGCTTCCCTTTGAGACCAGAAGCCAGACTAAAAAACTTTCCTCTCATCAGCTGCTTTCGGTCAGGTGCTTTATCCCAGCAATGAGAAGGTAGCTGCAACAATTGGATTAAACAAAAGAATTTTAGGATTTCTCCTGAACTCTAAGGGCAGCGATACAGCAAGTCATGGGGTGGGGAATCAAACTGGAACCAAAAAATTAAGTACCATCAAGATGCTCTGTTGGGAGCTTGGGAGATGGCTCAGCAGTTACCAATGCTTGCTTGCAAAGCCTGACAACCTGGGTTCAGTACCCTAATACCCATGTAAAGCCAGATGCACAAAGTGGTGTATACATCCAGAATTCCTTTGCAGTGGTGGGACACCCTGGCATGCCTATTCTCTCACCCTTATAAATAAATAGAATATTAAAGAAAGGGTGGTTTGTTGGGCTAAGGAAGTTGCTTGGTGGTTGAACATTCACACAAAGCCCTGGATTTGATTACTAGTGGAAGAGAAACAGGAGTGAGCTAGCTTTTTAAAAAGAATTATTTATTTATTTATTTGAGAGAGGGGGAGTGTGAGAAAGAGCAGAGAGAAAGTGCACACCAGGGCCTCCAGCCATTGTGAACGAGCTCCAGATGCATGTACCACCTTGTGCATCTGGTTTTATGTGGGTAAGAAGCCCAAAGAAGACACAAGAAGATGCCATTATGTCAGACCTGGCAAAACTGGAACTTGCATCTGAGCCTGTCTCATAAGATGGCTGCCAGCAACACTCCCCAGTAGAAACTTTTGGCTTCTTCCTCATCTCAGATTCTCTGGGTCAGCCCCCAAGTCCATGAACCAGTCAGGTCTCCCCTTACATACCTGCGGCTGATAAAAAGGCTCACCCTAATTGGATGTCTGATCTTTATAAAGAAGGTTGATCACATGGGCCCTCCCTCTTTTTTAAAAAATATTTTAAAAATCTAAACGTAATTTAATTTATTAAAAAATTGTTTTCCAAGGTAGGTCTTGCCTTAGCCTAGACTGATCTGGAATTCACTATGTAGTCTCAGGGTGGCCTTGTACTCATGGCAATCATCCTACCTCTGCCTCCCAAATGCTGGGATTAAAGGCGTGTGCTGCCACACTTGGGTAATTTATTTATTTGAGAGAGAGAGGAAGGGAGAGAATAGCCATGTTAGGGTCTCCAACTGCTGCAAACGAACTCCAGATGCATGTGCCACCTTGTGCATCTAGCTTATGTGGAGTACTGGGGAATCAAACCTGGGTCCTTATGCTTTGTAGACAAGTGCCTTAACCGCTAAGCCACTTCTCCAGCCCCTGGCTCATCTTCTCACTGAGAAAGAATACTGCATTGTAGAATCTGTCATGGGTACTAGAATGTCAACTGACAATGAATTAGATGAATAGTCTGGAAAGCGGGTTGTTAGTGATCCTTTATCTTCAAACTACCATCCTAGGGATGAAGAGATTCAATGGCAATTACAAAAATTTATTTATTTATTTATTTATTTATTTATTTATTTATTTATTTATTTATTTATTTATGTGGGCATGCATGTGGGGAGATCAGAGGACAACCTTGAGGTATCTGTGCCTCGCCTTTTCTGAGACAGGGTCTCTTGCCACGGCAAACTAACTGCCAGACTGCAAGGGAACATCAGACAGGCTGGCCCACCAGCTTCCAATTCTCCTGCCTCCACTTCCAATCGTTGTAAGCACTGCAGAAATCACAGGTGCATGGGCCACTTTGCATCCAGCTCTAGGTGAGTTCGGGTTTGAATGCGTGTCCCCCATAGACTCAGGTGTTTTATTAAAGCTTGTACCTTGGGTCTTCAGCTGCCTGGCTGGAAGTGGTGTCACTGGGGTTGATCCTGTGGTCCAGCCCTAAGGTGTGTCTGGGGTGGATCTGACTTCCAGACAAAAGGTGGGCGGAGAAGTCTGAGCTCTGGCAAGGACTCACTGCTGCTTGGATCCTTGCCATTTGCACTTAGTGCTTTTGGTTTTCAGGGCTGTTTGGTTGTTTCCCTCTGCTTGGATGTATGGAAGCTGCTTCTCCTGCCATAGTTGGAACATCCCCTGGATCTGTGAGCTTGAAATAAATCCTTTGCTCCCCTAAACTGTGTCTGGTCTGGATGTTCATCCCAGCAGCGTGGAGCTGTCTATGACATGGGGAATTGAAACTGAAACCAGCAAGCTTTGCAAGCAAGCAAGCACTTTTAACTGTAGAGCCATCTCCCTAGCTCCTTGATGGTTAATGATATTGTTTTTAAGCCACTAGTCAGGCATGCTGTTTATGGGATGTGAGAGCTTGTTCGTCCTCACTCACCATAGCAAAACAATGTCAAGGACACACTTCAAGAGCCCAGGAGCACACTGCAAGTTGAAACTGGCAATGAGATTGGAGAGACTACTATTAATGCAGGGAGAGTGAAGGGTGCTAGAATCCTGGAATTATCAGCTTTTTGGTTCTTGGGCTTGGAACTGTGTTTGGAAAATGCTCAAATTCAGGTGTTTGAATCATCAGAGCAGGGTTTGTAGATTCTTTGGGTTTGGACCAGAAATACTCAACAATTTGCACTTTTCAAAAGAGCATTTGCTGGAGTGATAACTAAGCAGTCAAGGCACTTGTTTGCATGCATAACAACCAGGGTCCGATTCCCCAGCACCCATGTGAAGCCAGATGTACAAAGTGGTGCATGCATCTGGAGTTCGTTTGCAGTGGCTGGAGGCTCTGGTGCACCAATTCTAGTTCTCTCTCTCTGTTTTCTCTCCTTGCAAATAAATAAATAAAAAGAGATTTTATTTTTTAATTTTTGAAGTTAACATGCAAAGTAATGGGCTTTCTTATGCCATTTTTGTCTATATATGTCATTATACATTGTGCATATCCCTCAACTCCTCTGTTTTATTAAAAAGATTTTTTTAATTAATTATTTATTTATTTGAGAGCCATCTCTCCAGCCCTATAAAAATGATTTTAAAGGCCAAGCGTAGTGGTGCTTGCCTGTGATCCCAGCACTTGGGAGTAGAGGCAGGAGGATCAGGATTTTTTTTTTTTTAATTTTTATTTATTTATTTGAGAGCGACAGACACAGAGAAAAAGACAGATAGAGGGAGAGAGAGAGAATGGGCGCGCCAGGGCTTCCAGCCTCTGCAAACGAACTCCAGACGCGTGCGCCCCCTTGTGCATCTGGCTAACGTGGGACCTGGGGAACCGAGCCTCGAACTGGGGTCCTTAGGCTTCACAGGCAAGCGCTTAACCGCTAAGCCATCTCTCCAGCCCGAGGATCAGGATTTTAAGGTTATCTTCTGCTACGTAGGGAATACAAAGTCAGTCTGGGCTACAAGAGACTCTTTCAGAAAAAAGTGGGGCTGGAGAGATGGCTTAGTGGTTAAGGTGCTTGCCTGAGAAGCCTAAGGATGCAGGTTTGATCCCCCAGTACCCATATAAGCCAGACGTACATGGTGGCGCATGCATCTGGAGTCGTTTGCAGTGGCTGGAGAGGCCTGGCATGCCCATTCTCTCTCTCTCTTTCTATCTGCCTCTTTCTTTCTCTCTCTCAAATAAATGAATAAAGTATTTTTAAAAAGCAGGGACTGGGAAGATGGATCAATGATTAAAGATGCTTATACTTGCAAAGTTTGTTGGCGTGAGTTTAATTCCCAAGCCACCCACAATGCAAAAGCTCACGTGAGCATCGTGTTCTTTTGCAGAGGCAAGAAGTCCTGGAGCATGTGCACATACATGTATGCACTCACAAATAAATACAAATAAGAAAAATAGGCCAGGCACGGTGGTATACACTTTTAATCCCAGCACTCAGGAGGCTGAGGCAGGGGGATCATCATGAGCTTGAGGCCAACCTGGACTACAGAATGAGTCCCAGGTGAGCCTGGACTCTAGTGAGACCCTGCTTCAAAAAACAAACAAACAAACAAACAAGCAAACAAATGTCATACATTAAAAACAATGAACATATTTTTAATATTTTTATTTATTTGTGAGAGAATGGGCATAGCAGGGATTCTTGCCACTGCAAATGAACTCCAGACACATATGCCACTTGGTGCATCTGACTTTACATGTGTATTGTGAGTTGAACCCAGGCTGACAGGCTTTGCAGGTAAGTGTCTTTAATGACTGAACAATCTTCCCAGTCCAACAAAAGTATTTTTCAAATTTATTTATTTGCAAGGAAGGAGAGAGAAGGAAAGAGAGACACAGAGAGAGAGAGAGAGAATGAATATGGGTGTGCCAGGGCCTCTAGCTGCTGCAAATGAACTCCAGATCATGTACCAGTTTGTGTATCTGGCTTTATGTGGGCACTGGGGAATTGAACCCCAATTGTTAGGCTTTGCAGGCAAGCTCCTTAACCACCAAACCATCTCTCTATTCTAGAAGTATTTTAAAAAGGTTTTGAATAAAGCCAGGAGTGGTGGTGCACACCTTTAATCCCAGCACTCGGGAGGCAGAGGTAGGAGGATCACCATGATTTGGAGGCCACCCTGAGACTACATAGTGAATTCCAGGTCAGCCTCGGCTAGAGCAAGACCCTATCTTGAAAAACAAAGAAAGAAAGAAAAACAACAAAAAAAGCTTTTGAATAGCAAGCATAAGTAATGTTCATAAGTAGGGTTGTGCCCAGCACAGTAGCTCATGCCAATGTTTGCATGTTTGTACCACTCTGCACACTGCACTTCTTCTTCTTCTTCTTCTTTTTTTTTAAAGAAATGTAACTTGTTTGAATTTTTTTGTTGTTGTTCTTCAGATTTGGTGACTGAGATCCCTTAGTGGTCATCTGGCTTATTTTTTAAAAAATTTTTTGAGGCAAGCCCAACAGGACTGGCTTTTTTGTTGTTGTTGTTTCTTTTCTGTTCTTTTATTGTTTGTTTTAAAAATATTTTATTTATTTATTTGAGAGAGAGAGAGAGAGAGAGAGAGGCAGATAGAGAAAAAGAGAGAATGGGTGTGGCAGGGCCTCCAGCCACTGCAAACGAACTCCAGATGCATGTGCTACCTTGTGCACCTGGCTTTTGTGGGTACTGGGGAATCAAATCAGGGTCCTTAGGCTTTGCAGGCAAATGTCTTAACCACTAAGCCACTTCCCCAGCCCCTAGCCTTTTTCTTTTTATGTGAGGGGTGGGAAGAGAATTGGCTTGCCAGGGCCTGCAGCCACTGGAATTGAACTCTAGATGTGTGCAAGCCCTTGTGAGACATTGCACACTTGCATCACTGTGCATCTGGCTTATGTGGGACCTGGAGAATCGAACATGAGTCCTTAGACTTCACAGGCAAGCACCTTAACTACTAAGCCATCTCTCCAAATGTCTTTTTTCACAGTCTGCAAAAGAAAACGGAACTCCTTCAAGGTGGACATGATAACATGAGCATGAAAATGTCAAGTTCTGGTGCAGTGAAAGCATCACCATCATGGGCCTGGGAGACCTTTGGGTGAGGATGGAACTCTGGGTTTGTCATAGGATCTTCTGGGATGATCTCTGCTTTCACTGAAGTGTGTCTTAGCACACAGAATCTGAGACTGTGGTCTGCCAGCTGCGTACTTCTCTCCACCACCCTAAGGGAATTCTCTTTAATGTTTATCATTATTAATAGGATGTTTTGTATGGATACAGCGTGTGTTGGGACCCTCTTTTCCCTTGTGTCTGCCCCCATTCCATTGGGGATGCTAGGAGATACTTTTAAAAAGAATATTTTTATTGATTATTTATTTGCAAGGAGAGGGAGGGAGAGAGAGACAGAAAGAGTGATCCAGGGCCTCCTGATACTGCAAGGAAACTCCAGATGCATGTGCCACCTTGTGCATTTGGCTTTACATGGGTATTGGGGAACTGATCCCAGGCCATCAGGGTTTGTAAGCAAGTGCCTTTAACCACTGAGTAATCTTTCCAGCCCCTTAAAGGGATACTTAATAATGATAGTGAGCCTGGTGGGAGTAATGATGAAATTCAATCTTAAAAAAGCAAAAAACAAGTGTGATCATAAAATTTAGGTAGACAGATGAAGTCGAACTTGGGAATTGGGTCCCTGCCAAGATTCTCTACTTTGAAATGACATGCATGCTGAGCCCATAGAGAACTGGAACGCTGGTTATATTGTAAGAAGAGGGTTCTTTAGAACTAAGCAGAGGCATCTGTCTTGTTTAAATTAAGGGTCTTGTAAGTACCATCCAGGGATTGGTTGACAGTCATTTCTATAACTAAGTAATGAATCATGGGGATGGTTAAGGAAGCAAGAAACACCGCATTCTTGCTTCGTTCAACCAATTAAGCAATAAGCCATCTGGGACCTTTTGTTAATCACCACAAAATACAATTTATTTCATTGAATTTAGCCTTTCATTTAATTATATTAATTTATCCCAACAACTTCAAATATCTGCCATGCCGATAATAAAGTTCATTTTATTTTTAAAATATTTTAATTTTTATTTATTTATTTGAGAGAGGGAGTCAGAGCAAGAGAGAGAGAGAATGGGCGTGCCAGGGCTTCCAGCAACTCCAATGCATGCATCACCTTGTGCTATGTGGGTCCTGGGGAATCGAACCTAGGTCCTTTAGCTTTGCAGGTAAGCGCCTTAACTGCTAAGCCATCTCTCCAGCCCATAAAATTCATTTTAAAATATAGATCTTTTACCATTTTTTCCAAAGGTAGGATCTCAGTCTAGCCCAGGCTAACCTGAAACTCATTGTAGCCCCAGGCTGGCCCCCACTCACAGTGAGTCTCCTACTTCTGCACACCAAGTGCTGAGATTAAAGGTTTGTGCCAGCACTTCTGGCTTCTTCTAACAATTAAAAAAAATTTTTTTGTACATTTTTATTTATTTATTTGAAAGTGACGGAGACAGAAAGAGGCACAGTGAGAGCGAGCGAGAGGGCTTCCAGCCACTGCAAATGAACTCCAGATGCGTGCGCCCCTTTGTGCATCTGGCTAACATGAGTCCTGGAGAATCAAGCCTTGAACTGGGGTCCTTAGGCTTCAAAGGCAAGCACTTAACCGCTAAGCCATCTCTCCAGCCCTCTTTTTTTTTTTCTTAACATTTTTTATTCTTCAACCATAAATACCTTTTCAAAGGTTGCCATCTGAGAATTTTTAGCTTCAATTCAGTCTTAGGATATTAGAAGAATTTATTTTAAATATAGGCAGGTCTGAAGTGGGAAAGTGGTGGCTAGAATCTTTTCCTTGCACAGGAGGTTACTCTATCTAATACTGTCCCATAGAAACGCTTGTGGTAATAGGGTGTTCAATATCTGTGCTCTTCAGTGCAGTAGCTACTAACCACATGTGGCTCCTGAGCTCCTGAAATGTGACTGGAACAATTGAGAAACTTATTTATTTAATTAATGAGAGAGGGAGAGGGAGAATGGGCACGCCAGGGCCTCCAGCCACTGCAAATGAACGCCAGGCACATGTGCTACCTTGTGCATCTGGCTTACATGGATCCTGGGGAATCAAACCTGGGTCCTTTGGTTTTGCTGGCAAGTGTCTTAACTGCTAAGTGATCTCTCCAACCCTAGAAACTGCTTTAAACTTTTCTCTAATTGTCATTAACACAGACACATTGGGCCAGTTGCCATGGCCATTCTACTAGATAACACAGGTCTAAAGTGTATTCCAAGGCTGGAGAAATGCAAACGGACCATTGACTCAGAAGGTGGAGAATGAATACATAGTTGTGACGGGTATGTTTGAAAACCTACCCTTCCTACCCAGTTATTTGAAACAAGTGTGGTCTGAGACAGCCCAAAGGACATCAGCATCTAAAGAGGACGTTTCTAAGTGTACCGTGGAGAGTGAACTGCATCCAGGAGAGACCGGGGCAGCAAAAGGTTTTCTTGTTAGCAGACCAAACCACAGAGTCACCCAGTGGCTGAGTGAGCAGCCAGGGCAGCCAATCAGGTTTTGCGAGCCTTGCTTTCCTGCTGGGGAGGTGGAGGTGGATCTTCCCCAAACTTGCCAGCCTTCATCCTGCAGCCATATTTGGGGGCCCCAGATAGTCACTATGGGCTCAGAAATGGGTCTGTTAGATAGAACATCCAAATATATTTATTTTTAATAAAAAATGTTAACTTGATAGAGAGATAGACAGAGGCAGACAGAAAGAGCAAGCATGCCAGGGCCTCCAGCCACTACAAATGAACTCTAGATACATGCGTCACTTTGTGCATCTGGCTTTACAAGGGTACTGGGGAATCAAACCCAGGCCATCAGGCTTTGCAAACAAGTACCTTTAACTGCTGAGCCATCTCTCCACCCCCCAGATTTATTTTCTTTTATAAAGATTTTTGGCTCAAACTCAGAGATTTCCCTTTTGGGGATGTTTGCACTCTTTTCAAAGACTTATTTCTTGTCCAGTCAATGCAATGTTCCCATAATAGGACATCAGGAGAATTTGCAAATTGTTAACACCTCTGTCAATGAGAATGGTCAGGGCACGCTGGCCCTTCAACCCAGATGACTAAAGGGAAATCTATTGTAAAGGAATCTGGTTGTGGTTAACGGAGCTGAGACAGACTAGGGCAGGTAGATAGATGGAGGTAGAAGTTTTAAGAAAATTCTCATTAAGATGAAGATGTCTTCCCCAGGTCTCTCAGTGGGTCAGGCTGCACTGGAGTTGGGCCCACGCTCTCTTCCATCTTTTCTCCAGCCCTACCCTACCCTTCCCTTCTCTATTCCTCCTCTTCCTTCTGAGCTGGGGCTCAACCCACAAACATGGAAATGATACTGATAAGCCTAATTCAAAGTTTGGGACTGTTAGATGATTACCCTTCCTTCACTGCAGTTTCCATGGTTGGCCACTGTTGAATGACAAATGGCTCCTCATTGAAAGCAGTAACCAAGAGTCTCATGAGATTGGGTCTGCTGAAATTCCTCCAGTAAAAGGAGGGGTGTGGGTAAGGTTGTCAGACCCCCACTTGAGATTTCAGGCATCCTCTGCGTCAGCTGTATGCAGAGATGTTTGAGGTCTTGGGGCCTCAGAGGGCGATAGAGTGGAGATGGGGCATCTAGAGGGTAAAAGATCAGAGACGATGAGCTTCACCTCAACCTCCATGGGGAGGTCCTTAACCATGCTGGGATGAGACTCCTTGGTGGTACAGCTGCCTTGGGGTCTCCATGCTCTGTAAGTAACCCCATTAAACTCTGGTTCACCCAAACTGGTTTTGGGGTCACTGTACTTGGGTCTGTGTCCTATGTGGGGTGAATAGAAATGTGTTTGAGTCTCCCCAGAGAAAATGCTTCATACAACACTCTATGCTAAGGCTACTTGTAGTCCGAGAACTTGGCCCCGTCCGTGGGTCTGATGTCTCCTGGAAGTGCTGTCAGACAATGTCAGGCCTCTTGCCCCAGTCTGAGATAAATGCAATCAGGTGCTCAGTAGAAAAAAATAACAATCTTCTATATGATAATAATCTCTGGCAATGAGGACAATAGATGCATGTCCCCCCTTTTCAAAAGCAGCCAGCAGTCAAGGAAATAAAGTATAAAGAGAGATTTTCTCAGTGTTTTTCCACAGGGCTTTCTGCTCTCCTCCACCGGAACCCCAGACACAAAAGTGCCTAACTCAGGACATCTACATTCTTTAGTGCTTCTGTAGTGCCCCCTGGCACAGAACGTGGTGATCCGCATGCTTCCCACTTTCTGCCCTTGGCATTCATCGCTCATCCACAGGGTGGACCTGGTCAAACTGCCACAGCTGGCTGGCTTTGCCATCGCACTGACGCAAGTACAAACCCTTATTGTTCTGCTGAACCACAGCTTCCATGCACTTCCCAGAAAGAACGTGGACAATCATTCCATTCTGAAAAGAGAGAGACAGAAACTAGGTCCCCACGGTCGTCAAAAAAGGACATTTTTATGCTATGTGCTAATCAAGAGAACAATAGGGGTGGAGTGAACTGGCCTGGAAAGGAATGGTAGGACTTTTAGATAATATAAAATATAATTTAAGAGCCAGATGTGGTGGTGTACACCTTTGATTCCAGCACTGGGGAGGCATAGGTAGGAGGATCACCATGAGTTTGAGGCCAGCCTAGGACTGTTCCATACCAGCCTGGGCTAGGGTGAGATCCTACCTCAAAAACATCCCAGAAAATAGAAATTAAAAATTAAATATATATACATAATTTAGGTAGCTCTAAAATTTAGATGTAAGTAAAGCCTTGGAGGTCATTAATTCAAATATCTTTACTGCAATTCTGTTCATTATGATATTTCTTAGAAAGTTCTGATTTGGATAATCCCAGGGGATAGAGCTTGTTCAGTCTTTATGCTGCATTTTTCATATTCATATATATGAACATATATAATGTTATATATATGTGTGATATGTATGTGTAGACATCATACTCATAAATTTCACTACCGCTATCCTCTAGTAGTCCTGCAATTTAGTAATGTGGCCACTAGATAGCAGTAGAGAGTACATCCGAAGACAAACCTGCCATATTCAAAACCCACCTGATTTAATATTGAATCTAACATCTCTTTTGCAAGTATATTTTAATTTCTCTCTCTCTCTCTCTCTCTCTCTCTCTCTCTCTCTCTCTCCTCCTCCTCCTCCTCCTCCTCCTCCTCCTCCCTCCCTCTCTGTCTCTCTCTCTCTCTCTCTCTCTGTTTTTTTCAAGTAGGGTTTCACTCTAGCCCAGGCTGACCTGGAATTCACTATGTAGTTTCAGGGTGGCCTCGAACTTAGGGTGATCCTCCTACCTCTGCCTCCCAAGTGCTGGGATTAAAGGCTTGTGGCACCACACCTGGCTAATTTTAATTTCTTTATGAGATGCAACAACCTTAGCCACAATACTAAGAATTCCTGCTTACTTGTTTTGGGGTTAGTATTTGTGTGTGTGTGTACACATGTTTGTGAAAGTGGGTGCTGGTCCCACAGCGCATGTGTGCCCCTGCATGCACGTGGAGATCAGAGGACAACTTTTGGTCTGTCCTTGCCACCTTTCCACTTCATTTGAGGCAGTTTCTCTGGATCTCCATCTGCTGTTGTTCTTTTTGTTGTGCTTCGTGAGAGTGTCTAGGGGATCCTCCTGTCACCCCCTCTCACAGAGTACTGGGATCACAGAAGTCTGCCACAGCTCCCGGCTTCTTACATGGGGTCTGAGGATTAAACTTGGGTACTCAAGCTTGAGGGGCCCGCCCTTTATCCACTGAGCCGTCACTCCAGCCTGTGCACAGAACATTTAAATACACTAGAGAGTGTATTTAATTATTATTTTAATTAAACTATTTATTTATTTATTTGCAAGGTGGGAGAGAGACAGAATGGGCACCCCAGGGCCTCTAGCCACTGTAAAGGAACTCCAGCTGCATGTGCCACCTTGTACATCTGGCTTTATGTGGGTACTGTTGAATTGAACCTGGGTTGTTAGGCTTTGCAGGCAAGTGCCTTATCTGCTGAGCCATGTCTCTAGCCCCCAAAATAGCAGTTTTAAGTGTGCTCACAAAGTTGTAACTACCAACATGGTCTAATTCCAAAATATTTTCATCATTGCAAAAAAATTATTTTCTTTTCTGGGGAGAAAAAAAGGCTGGCAAGATGGCTCGGTGCTTAAGGGTGCTTGCTTTCAATGCCCATTGGCCTGGGTTTGATTCTCCAGTATTTTCATAAAGCCAGATGCATGAAGTGGCTAGTGCATGTGTCTGAAGTTTGTTTGCAGTGGCAAAAGGTCCTGGTACACCCATAGTCTGTCTGTCTGTCTGTCTCTGTCAAATAAATAAAAATATTAAAAAAGAGAAGTTCCAGCTGGGCGTGGTGGTGCATGCCTTTAATCTCAGCACTCGGGAGGCAGAGGTAGGAGGATCTCTGAGAGTTCGAGGCCACCCTGAGACTACATAGTGAATTCCAGGTCAGCCTAAGCCAGAGTGAGACCCTACCTCGAAAAACCAAAAAAAAAAGAGAAGTTCCTACCCATCAGCAATCATTCCCATTCCTCCCTTCTAGCCTTGAGGACCACACTCCTCCCTGTCTCTGCTTAGTTTGAACATTTTATATAATTAGGATCATATAATATGTAGCCTTTCATAAGTGGCTTCCTTTAGTTTGAATTCTATTTTCCAGATTTACCCATGTTGTGGGCTGGAGAGATGGCTTAGCGGTTAAGCGCTTGCCTGTGAAGCCTAAGAACCCTGGTTCGAGGCTCGGTTCCCCAGGTCCCACGTTAGCCAGATGCACAAGGGGGCGCACACGTCTGGAGTTCGTTTGCAGAGGCTGGAAGCCCTGGCACGCCCGTTCTCTCTCTCTCCCTCTATCTGTCTTTCTCTCTGTGTCTGTCACTCTCAAATAAATAAATAAAAAATAAAAAATAAAGTTTTACCCATGTTGTAGTTCAAATACCTCATTCTGCTTTTTTCTTCTCTCTGTGATAAAAACAAAACAAATGCCCAGGCATGTGGGCACTTCTTCTGCATGTGGTAACCTCAGTGGTGCGACTTTCCGCTGCAGAGGAGAGGCAAGAGGAGCTCGTGGCGGGACTGAGGCCTAGAGACCGTCCTTGGATTCGACCTCACCTATCTAATGGTTACATATACAGACCTGCTGATAGACTAGGCCTGTCCCAATCCCGTGTCTGGGACCTGCCCGCTTTCTTAGGACCCAGCATGCCTCCTGCTTTCTCTCCATGGATAACCTCCAGGAAGGGTCTTCTCTATTGGGAATAAATATCCTAGTAAAAATCCCACTGAAGTGACAAACCTCAGTGACAACAGATTTTGCATTAAAAGAACGAGGGTCTGGAAAGATGGCTAAGTGGTTAAGATGCTTGCTTGTAAAGTCTAATGACCAGGGTTCAAGTCCCTAGTACCCACATAAAACCAGATGCACAACGGTGCATGCATCTGGAGTTCATTTGCAGCCTGGAGGCACTGATATGCCCATTCTCTGTTACTCACCCCCCTTCTCGCTCTCTCTCCTTGCGAATAAATAAATTAAATACATAAATAAAAGGAAAAAATCGACACCTACACATCTCTATACCTATTTCTTTAAAAAGAGAGAGAAAGAAAAGGAGCGCTGGGCTAACCTGTAATTGCAGTGCTTGGGAGACTGAAGTCGGAGGATCACTGTGGGTTGGAGGCCAGTCAGGGCTACAGACTGAGTGCCAGGTGAGCCTGGGTTAGAGTGAGACCCGGCCTCAATCAATCAATATATAAGCAGAGAAAAGAAGCACCCTGCTCCTAAACCCATGCCACTAAGTGGGCTGATTCTATACCATGTCCCAACAGCCTGTTAGTGACCCAAGCTGATAACCCTGAAAAGGAGCCTGAGCTCTGGCCACCATAATCAAGGTCAGGGCTGTACCAGGTGGGGACAAATCTGTCATTCCCAACAGTGGGTTGCTGTCACCTCCTCCCCTTGAGGACTTAATGCCAAGCTGCTAAGGGCAACAACAGAGGCACCAGCTTGAGAAAAAATACCTGACCTCTTGAAAGAGCCCAGGTGCCATGGTGACCGGGAGGTGATGCTCATGGGAAGCCTGGTCATGCTCCTGGAAGTTCCTTCTGGAACGGGTGGCTCACCTCCTGGAAGTCCCAGTGCTGCTGATGGATGGCTGGGCCTCCCTCCGTACAGTTCTGAAGAATCACCTGCTGTTGTCTGACGTCGAAGCACAGGTGCCTCGGGTCTCCAAAGTGAATCTCCTTCCGGCTGGTGTGCTCTAGGCCCTGAACCAGAGGACTGCAGTTAGCACAGCTGGAAAGACATCCTTGTGGGCTGGAGAGACGGCTCAGCATTTAAGGCGCTTGCCTGCACAGCCGAAGAACCCGGCTCTGATTCCCCAGTTCCCACGTAAAGTCAGATGCACATGCATTTGGAGTTCATTTTCAATGGTTAGAGGCCCTGGCATGCTCATTCTCTCTCTCTATCTCCTTTCTATGTCCCTCTGCTTGCAAATAAATAAAAAAGAAAGAAAGACATCCTCTCCAGAGCAGAGATGAGTGAGAGGAACTCACAGTGCAGCAGAGGTATAGGCACCATCTTCAGATGACTGGGTCATCGGGGCCTATCTCATGGTCGTATGGACGACCAGCCCTGGCTTCTGAAATCCCAGCATTTGGCTGCTGTCAGGCTCCTGTTTATTTCCCCATAGATAAAGCTGCTATTAAGAGGCTGTGTGGGGCTGGAGAGATGGTGTAGCGGTTGAGCGCTTGCCTGTGAAGCCTAAGGACCCCGGTTCAAGGCTCGGTTCCCCAGGTCCCACGTTAGCCAGATGCACAAGGGGGCGCACGCGTCTGGAGTTAGTTTGCAGAGGCTGGAAGCCCTGGCGCGCCCATTCTCTCTCTCTCCCTCTATCTGTCTTTCTCTCTGTGTCTGTCGCTCTCAAATAAATAAATTAAAAATTTTTAAAAAAAAAAAAAAAAAGAGGCTGTGTGTTCTGCTGTTGGGAGGGCAGGCAAGGAACCTCTTGGAGGTCCAAGGTTAGCTTCTGGAGAGGTTTTACCTGCTCCAGAATTTAATTTTGCTGCTGTGAGACATCTTGTGCTATGGTTACTATTACCTCTAAGGTTGTAGTATTGGATTGTCCACACCTTTGAAGGTTTTTAACTGTGAGCAACCTGAGCCAACTAACAGGGAGGTATGTCTTGACAAAATAGCTTTCTGTTTGTTCTTGCCTGAACAGATTTAAAAAATTTTTATTTTTATTTCTACTTATTTATTTGAGACCAATAGAGACTGAGAAAAAGGCAGCGTGAGAAAGAGAGTGAGAGAGAGAGAGAGAGAATGGGTGCACTAGGGCCTCCAGCCACTGCAAATGAACTCCAGATGCATGTGTCACCTTGTGCATCTGGCTTACATGGTCCTAAGGAATCAAATCTGGGTCTCTTCAGCGCTGAACCGATTTTGATGTTAATTTTGTCTCTCTGAGACTGGCCTGACTTCATGGGCATGCAACCTGTGTTGTTACATGGCCTCATGCACTCTTGGTTCAATATACTTGGCTTAATACCCTGCTACAACCATCATGAAGTCCTTAGTGACTGTTAGGTAAAAGATGTCACATTTGCCATCTGCATTGGGCCTTGCTAAGTTGCAAACTAAATTTAAAATAGCCTGTCCTGGGGCTGGAGAGATAGCTTAGTGGTTAAGTGCTTGCCTCTGAAACCTAAGAACCTTGGCTTAAGGCTTGATTCCCCAGGTCCCACC